>NC_085138.1:351010597-351334720 GCF_035046485.1 Aedes albopictus
GATTTGAGAACGGAAACTGCAACAAAATAATCGTATCGTGTAAACTCCAAATCAGTTTACGCCGATCTGCTTTGGGCGTACAACAACCAACAACTACCGAGACCGGTTTGACCGAACGAACACCCAAAGTGTGTTGTGCCTGGTTTACATTGTTCAACTGAAACGAACATTTCACTTGCTAGCTTCTCAAAGATGTTCAATCCAATGGAATGATGTGTTTAGACTGAGCAAATGACTTGAGTGTTCACTTGAATGCTCTTGAATGCATCTCAGTTGAAGCAAGTGTTTACATTGTTCAACTCGTGCGAAGCGTAAGCAAACTGAATTGAATTCATCTCACTGACAGATGACTTGAATTCAGCTCACATGAATCGCGGGTTTAGACCAACGTATCTAAATACCCAAGGTAAGAGATTCCCGCAAATGTCAAAAATGAGACTCACCAACACATCTGCGTTAGTTATGAAAAGTTGGTGTTTTTACACTAAAATGTCATTATTTCAGCAAAGTTTGTAAAGTTTTAGTAGTTTGGATGTTTCTAAATGCTGAAAAAATATGTTTAGAATCAATTAAAAAAAAAATGTTACCGATTTTCAAATGGCGATATTTCCTATTTTATTGCATGGAAGTCACTTTTAATCCAGTAAGATGCAATTAAATAATTGCTTCTATGATGAGAGTTCTTAATTTCTTAAGAAAGTTTGCTAAATAGTGATGCGCCCATACAAATCAGCGCAAACTTCATAACTATTTTTTGCTTTTTTCCTTTTCTCACTAATCCGTGAATATTAGCGGGAATCTCTTACCTTGGTATTTAGATACTTTGGGTTTAGACGGGGCAAGTGAGACGATTTCGTTTGACTTGAATGAAAAAGTTCAACATGTTCAACTTTCGTTCAAGTCAAGTGAGTTGCTCATGTGAGATGAATGGTGGTGTTTACACGTTCAATTCGCATTCAATTGGGCATTTTCCATTAACTTGAATCAAGTCACTTGCACTGTCTAAACCAGGCATTGGTGTGAGAGCAGCGCACAAAATAAGTGATAAGAAAAATCCCAGCGGGCGGCGGCACACTTTTTGCGCTGGTTCTCTGTCTCACTAGCGTCATCGACGGTAGGTATTTAACGACACAACTGCAGAACGAAACGAACGACGACGACCGCGGTAAAGACTGACTGACTAGATTATGGCAACGAACGACCGACCGACCGAGCGTCGCGACCGTCCTATTCGAGTAGAACACATCACAGCGTTCCACAACACAACACGCCTTGGCGGCCAGAGCTTCGTGCGGGAGTGACGTCGTAGGTGGATTACCTTTTGGTGGCCAATTATTGCTGCTCAGAGGCGTGTATGCACGAATTTGAAGGCGTATGATGTAGAACTTAGAAATTGTCCGCAGCAGTTGGCACTCAAAAACTTCGAAAGCTTTTCTAAATGACGCCTTTGACACCGATTTTTTCCAAGCGTTATTGTAGGTTTTTTTTTTTCACTCAACATCATAAAGGGTGATACGGTCAAAATTTGGTCAAACAATTTTTTTCATAACTTTAGACTGCGTACACCAAAACAGCTGATTTTTGGACCAGTAATGCTACATTATATGTAGCTTATACCATAAAATTTTCATCAAAATCAATTAAGTAATGGTTGATATATAGATAAAACCATCGACCTACCTTTTTAAAATTTTGTACAAAGGCGCTCCATAGCAAATTTTCGGAAATTTAAGGTCAGTAAAGCACAATTTTGATTATAGAACTACCAATACTGCTTCGATTGTTATCAATAATTTTATGGTATAAGCTACATATAAAGTACCATTACTGGTCCAAAATTCAGCTGTTTTGGTGTACGCAGTTTCAAGTTATGAAACAAATTGTGTGACCAAATTTTGACCGTATCACCCTTTAACAAGGGTAAAATATGATGCAGAATATTTTTCTGGATATCCTAGGCCATCCAAACTGTTCTTGAGTTTAAATCCTCAAGTCTACGGGGGTAATAGTAACTTCTTTCATTATACTAAGCTTCGATTTGTAATCTATCATGTCCAATAAACCTCCTGAAAGTTTAATAGACAGTACCATATCAGTCAGAATATCCTAGGTCATCCAAACTGTTCTTGAGTTTAGATCCTAAAGTCTACGGAGGTAATAGTAACTTCTTTCATTATACTAAGCTTCGATTTGTATTCTATCATGTCCAGTAAGTCTTATGAAAGTTCAATAGACAGTATCAGATCAGTCGAGATATCCTAGGTCATCCAAACTGTTCTTGAATTTAGATCCTAAAGTCTGCAAGTGTGACGGTAACATCTTTCATTATACGAAGCTACTATTTGTAATCTATCATGTCCAGTAAATCTTCTGAATTTTCAATAGACAGTATCAGGTCAGTCGATATATCCTAGATCATCCAATCCTTTATACAAAGCTACGATTTGTAATCTATCATGTCCAGTAAGTCTTTTGAAAGTTCAATAGACAGTATCAGATCAATCGAGATATCTTAGGTCATCCAAACTGTTCTTGAGTTTAGATCCTTAAGTCTCAAAGTGTGACGGTAACATCTTTCATTATACAAATACAAAGCTACTATTTGTAATCTATCATATCCAGTAAATCTTCTGAAATTTCAATAGACAGTATAACATCGGTCGGGATATCCTAGGTTATCCAAACTGTTCTTGAGTTTAGATCCCAAAGTCTACGGATGTGACAGTAACTTCTTTCATTATACAAAGCTACGATTTGTAATATATCATGTCCAGTAAGTATTCTGAAAGTTCAATAGTAGACAGTATCAGATCAGTCGGGATATCCAAGGTCATGCAAACTGTTCTTGAGTTTAGATCCGAAAGTCTACGGGTGTAACAGAAATTCCTTTCATTATACAAAGCTACGTTTTGTATCCATGTCCAGTAAGTGTTCTGAAAGTTCTATAGACAGTATCAGATCTGTTAGCATATCCTAGAACATCCAAACCGTTATTTAGTTTAGATCGTAAAGTCTACAGGTGTACAGGTAACTTTTTTCAATACACAAAGCTACGATATGTAATCTAAAATCTTCTCAATGTTCAATGGACATCAACAGATCAGCTAGGATCATTCAGACCAGACTTTTATGATGTTCACGCAGAAAAATGGCGCTTGTTTAAAACAATAAAATGCATGGTTGATTTTCAAACTGGCAATTTACGCATTCCAAAGTTATTTATTAATTGTTTTCATTTAGAGTTTATCGATAGAAACAACCGATTAGCATCATTTCATATAATGTCAAAATTTTTATTTGTTTCAACAAAATAAAAACCATAAACATGGTCCTAAAACACTCACACATCTATAAAATGCTTACCCCAACATCGCCACAACGAAGAAGGTGCAGCAAATCCATCACGCCAACTTCCAAATGCAGCTTTGGCCGTGATGGATAACTCGCAGGTACTCACGACAGCATCCACAAAAAGTTGATCGGTTTCGCCTTTTTTGTCTTTTTTTAGTCGTTCTCCTCCCCATTCGCTTACCGATGGTCTAAAAATAGATTTCCGAGCTGCCGCAGCTGCTGCCGTCACCAACACAATCACATTCCGGGTTTGTTAGTGGCAAAAGTGCTGTCGTTTGAATCAATCCATTATTTCATGTTGAAAATACCATATCTCTGTTTGTTTTAACAAACTGTCAAAAATTTCGACAAATGAAAATATTTGTATTATCAAACAATAGAACAGGTTCAGCTTAAACTGGAAATCAGTTTGTCGCTATAGTAAACTGAAAAATCGGTTGATTCGAACTAGAATTTAATTGTGTTTTCAATTTATTTTTCTGCGTGTTTAAAATCTATCATCTACAGCAATTAATTTTTCTGTTATGACTATACAGAGTTATGTTGCATAACCCAAGTAACAATTCCATTGCTGATTGGGTTTGTTTGATTTTTATTAGGGTTTTATTGCTGTAATAATTAAAACTCACAGTTTTATGACTACTTTCTCATGAAAACCATTGATCAAATGTTTTATAGTGTACTTGACAATATCCATGGAGCCAGATTTTAAGAGTAAACAAAACTCTCCGATATGTAATCCTTCTGACATTCATTATTACCACAATAAAACTGTTCAAACTCTCAACAGATGGCGATCCGTTCGATTAGTAACGACATATGTTGGTGGAAAAGCAGAAACTATGACACTGCTAGGTTTATTGTGGTCAACATAAAAGTAAAATTGCTTTCGTTTTATTTTCGTTAATTATGGTCGTGCCATATTGAACAATTAGATAACGCGAATGAACAATATTTAATTTTGCTCAAATTAGCAATGAATTGAAAGTTTGTCGTCATTTCCGTAGCATGCTCACACAAATACACTCTCGCAGCTAAGTTTTCTTGTAATTCGAGATAGTTTTACTAAATAACAAATTGATTTATTCCATTCCAAGATGATAATATTCACCATTTTCGAAGCGCATTAATTTTCTTCTGCAAACTCAATATTCACGGTAAAATCGAATGGGCATAAGCCTAGCAACACAATAACTACTAAATTATTACTTTGAAATGGTCGCTTTCTATTTGCGAATAATATCTCCTCCTGAACTTTGCGTGCCATTGAAGAATCTTTTCTGCATCTTGAGCTGTCATAGATTTTGTTGAAAAAAAAAAACAACAATACTCATCATAACCTCTTTTCCACTGTGGAACATTTTTCAACTAGGTTTTATAACAGTATTATTGCTACTCTTAATACGGTCCACTTAGCCAGATGATGCTCTTAAAGAGGTTATCAAGAGCTTTTGATGTATGAATCAATTTAATTGCAAGTTTTATAAAATTGGTCATGAAAGCTTCTTATAGAGCCGAACAAAACCTTAAATGTTACTTGGGAATCTATTCAACTCACTGGAGCTCACAGAATATAGTCAGAGACTATGACAAATGCTTCGGGATATTTGGAATCGTACACACTGTCCTGCAATATATAACATGGAGTCTACCAGGGATGCGACCATTCATTTGCAAATATTTAAGTATACATTTGCGACCCCAATGTTATTCGGCAAACTTTCAGATAAAGCTACAAGGTTAAATTTATCCATACATTGTTTTTCGATAGCATGCTTCTGGACTGAGATAATAGCAAGTGAATGTAAATCTTTGCAAACGAATGATCGCACCCTACAGCCGTAATAGCATCTTTTTTGCTATTTTGATTTACACAGCATTACCAACCGTAATGGTTGTATTTATTTAATTTATTTAGCGTCAATTACAATTATAATAAAACTTAATCAACAATTCTTCGCAATGGTTGTAGTCATGCAGATTAAAAAAAATAAGTTTCATAGAAGTTTTAACAACCCTAAATATTTCAAAGGTGCAGTACAATGCCTACACGCAGAAAAATCTATGTTAAAATCAAAAATATTTGAGGAAAATTCAAATAATTGTTCAGGTTACAAAAATAAATCTGTTTGGAGCAAATCGAACGTCACATTTGAAGCAAATGCAAGCCATGTTTGAAACAAAAATGCATCTTCTGACAGATTATGTTAGAAATAAATGTAAATAGTTTTGTTTTTCTGTGACAGGTCGGCTCTACGTAAATATTTGTTTTCCCATTAAACTTATAAAGTCATTTCCTTCACTGGAAAAAAAACACCTCCCGTGTTGTACTTTCAATGCCAATATCATGTATACATCTATTAGATAACATACGCTCCCGAAACCAACGGGATTTCGTGAAGACTTCCGGTGAACCTTGCCTTTTTTGCTGGAGGAAATCTTGTTTGATGTTGCAGTTGGAACTTGAGAGTTTTATTTATGTTCTCGACGGCAGAACGGGGGGCTCCTCAATGGGTATTGTCAAGATAAATTTGTAATTGAGTTAGTTTTAAAAATTAAAATTTTAGTTTTAAACATTTTATTAGTTTACCGAATAAACATGAATATTTTTGTTCCAAACGAACGAAATTTGTCTCCGTGTACTGGTCTTTGATGAATATTAGTCAATATGGGTCATTATGTATCATTATTCAGTGTGGCTTTCTAGCATTGCAAGCAATGCAAGTGTAGATAAAAAGTTGTGTACTCTATGAAAGATTGGATGACCCAAATTATCACAAAATTATCATGGAGTGACCCTTCCTTGAGAGTTAAGAGGTCATGGATCCTATTTGGCTGTTCAACGTTACTATCTGAAACGAAATCACCTCATGTTACAGTGGTTGTTTTTATCAACAAAGCTGCATAACAGTAAGGATGACGCATAATATTGCGGTAAAATAGTAAAAATCCAACGGGGTTGCGGTGGTTTCGACCGCCGCAGTCGTTCCGCAAACGTCAAAAGTGCTCGGTTCACGCTAAAAAGCTCTCACTCACTTGGTTGGCATAAAATTCAAATATAATGAAAATTGTTTCATTTATGGTTTATGTAATCGCAATTGCTGCCACAACATGTAACTTATTTCTAAACTATATTAGGTGTAGTTTTAGCACTTTAGTATGCAACTGTACGCCATAATTTAGATTTTCAACTATTTATTTTTGTTTCAAGGTTGTGTGCATACTTTTTGAAGTGTGCAGCAGTTTGACGTTTACGGAACAGGTCTTCTTTGTCTTCTTCACTCCGCCAGGTTGGAAGATTTCTCTGGATAAGCAATATCCCAAAAATGTATAACAACGCTTATTGTGTCTCAAACTACTTTGGTAAATATAGTTGATTATGTAACATTACTTAAAGCAGTGCCAAAAGCTATTATCACAAGTGTAGACCTTAAGCTATAGTCTCCGGAGTAGTTTGGTAGATCTGGAATATCTCAAAAGTATCTTGGAATGACTCACAAAATGCCAGGGGGATTACATATTACATATTACAGTTCATTATGAGAATAACTACTGTTACTGTTAAGAGCTAAACTGCTGGACAGTTTGGACGTCCCTAAATGCCCAAAGGTTTATAATTATATTTAGTGAAATTTAGGATGGTCCAGGAGCGGTTGCGTCGTGTACTGAGTACACGTACCATGAAAAAAGCTCGCTTGGTGTACACAGCGAATGCGCATGTCGCTGAGGGTGGCCGAAGAAGCGACTGCTCGAGGGTTAAGTTTTATAATACTATCTAATAGACTTCAGTTCAGATTGATCCAGTAACCGTGATTGATTATGCAACGTTACTCAGTATAACAGATATGGATATAAGTTACCCTTGTAGATTTGAAGGACTTCATTATTGGACAGTTTGGAGCACCTAGAACATCCCAGAATATAAAACACTTTTTGATATTTTTGACGAAGAATTTAAAAAATACATATGAACGTTACCCATATCCGAATTCAGCTTTTAGAACTGGTATGTGAATTAGTTCGTTTCTCCAAACTTCATCGTGTTCAGGATGTTCTAGGTTGTCAATTACGCCTCAAATACAAAAAAAAATCCAATTTTCCTTAATAGAGGACTCAATTTGCAACAAGTTTACCGAAGACAGTGTTCTGTTTTATAAAATGTGTGAATTTTTACAGCCGTTTTTATGTTGGGGTCATATATGACCCCTTCGGCTCCAGGGTTAACGTCGACCACTCGGAAACTTGAAGCACTACCGGAAGAATCAGCGTCTTATACAGAGTGAGTTTAGCTTGCTTTCGCTAGTTACGGGCCTAAGCTGATTAATGGCTACTTGTGATGTAGTAAAAATGAGAATCCAATAAAAATTCTGAGGAAATAAGGGAATTACGAGAAAACAAATCGTATGAAAACGGGTCGTACCGTAATCAACCTGGCTGTTTCGCTGGATACTAATAGTAAACTCTGGCGTGTACCCCTTTGATTTACACGCGTGCCGCTGTCCGATCACTTTTGCAATATTTTCAACGCCTTGCCACCCCGAATAAAAAATACAGTAGAAAAACCGAACGTTATATTGTAACAGTACTATTTAGAACCATATTTTTACAATAGACACCACTGTAAAAATAAAAATACAAAAACAATAAGATGTAATGTAGGACACCATACCGTGAATTGTAAATAAGATTTTTACAATATATTATACAGGTTGTTAAGTATCGTAACAATATAAAAAAATATTTTTCTCCATATATATGTTTTTGCAAAACCATACATTTTATTGTTAATGAATTGTTCAAAATACTGATACGTGGGTTTAAATATACCGTACATTGTATGGTACATGAATGGTTTCAAACAATAAAATGTACCGTAGAGAATTTGTTTTTAATTGTAATTTCACTACTGGTTATACATTTAATCAAATGGTTTTGGAATGGTTCTCTTGTGTTATGTTGAATTGTTTTACATTACATAAACCATATATTGTTATATTATCTTGCCATTTTCCTCCTGTTAATGGCATCTTAGGCTTATTAGATTTATTAGAATGCGCTTTGCGAATTCTCCAGAGCGTTTTGGATAACCCTTCATATATAGGATCGCCCACGTCTAAGTCTGAGTAGTCTCTGATTGCATTAACAGTTGAAGCTTAGGCTCCCATGCCCCACCAGCCAGATAACCGGGTTTTGCAAACTTAGCATTATTTGTGGCAACACTTTGAGCGGCATGATGGAACTATGCCGAGCGCGCTAAGTGTTATTAGACCACTAATGTAGTTGCATGAAGTGGGTGACGAGGTACATAAGTATCATTGCAGCGTGCTTGACCGTTATTGCAACATTAAGGCACCGGTTTGACTAAAGTTTGAAATACATAACAACTCATGAGATAACTGTCAAGTTCGATTCAAATATAAGTTAGGTTAAAAATCGAACCCGCAGACGAACCTATATTAAAAGTCATTTCAGTGTTCAGTCCAGTCCATATGTTAAAGATGGCTCTACGTCAAAGATAAAGTTTGTCAACCGCATTTGATTCGATTGTGGTCGAAGGCAAGTTCACATGAGAGAAGAGGAGAAAACTCCCCTAAATGCAAATACAGAAAGAATAGTGTTGAACCAGCCTCCTGTCACGCGGCCATGTTTTTGAGGTCAGCATCAAAATTCAGGATCGGTTATTGACTGTGGCTGCATCATGTCAATAACAATTCTAAATTTTAAGGAAACTTTATTCCCGTAACGAAGACGAGCTGATACTATTACGACTTCATTTTTAAATAAATAATTGCGAAATTAAAAATCATATTTCGCTTAAACTAACGATTTTAAAAGGTAAAAAAAAATGTTTGTGAAAAAAAGTTTCGCTGCTTTTGATTTTTGCTCCTGGAATTATGTTGTTGCGCTATCATGGGGAACCAAGCCGCCAAGCCGCCGCTATTGTGTTCAACGAGGCGGCTGGAAGTGGGAACCAGAGATGTTGGCTCGTTATTTTCCTGTGGGGCAGTATTGGCTTTCAAGGGCAAAACAAAACATACTGTTACCCATCTTTGTTTCGGTAACGCAACTACCGAACTAATGATTTTTACCTTTTTTTACATACCTATCAACATAATCTGTTGGGGGAATTATTTTATTTTTCCTACAACCCACATCCGACAATTTTTTTAAGTGGGAATGGTAGAACTTTCAATTCCCTCGGTCGCACGTACATTAGTTTTGCATTTTGTTCCACCATTTCCGTGAAAAATGAGATCCGGCTTGTGCAAGTGAGGAGTTGAGGTTAGAATTGTAGGATAGTCTAGGTTAGATTTGCTATCCACTTCGCCTGAACGATTTTCAGACCCAGAAATTAGAAGTACGATAGTTTTCACTGCCGTAAAAAATACTGTTATGCTCAGAATACATAAACAGTTATAACTTCGGATCACACTCATTTACTCGTAAATCTCAACACGTAAAGAAAAATCATTATTAAATGTATAAGAAAATGTTATATATTTTTGCCATTTCGTTTAACTTATAAACCGTATGACATCCCAACTAACAATTACTCTTTTTACAAGCACCTTTACGACGAATTAATTCAGCATGGTGCTGAATAACATTTGGATAATTTTCAGGCACAACCTTTGTTCGGGTTTTGTTCACACAAATTTGGAGAAACAATAAAGCATAGTGTTGTGTACCAACTGAACTGTTTGTTGTTTAAAACATTTTACAAACTGATAGTAAAGCTGTTATTCAGCTACTGCAAAAATGATTTAAAAAAAATAAAATCCAAAATTTTTCAATTTCTACGAGAGTTTATGATTGACACTTTATGTTGTGAACAACTATTTTGAAATAATAACTACAAATACATTTACCTAAATCAAGATTCGAACTCGAGACCCATCGATTGCCAGCCGCTTGCCTTCCTATCTGCGCCATCCTAGAGATGATGAATTGACGCGCTCAAATCAAAACATAAACTTCCCGTGGTTGTATAATGATTACACTTTGACTCCTATTCAGCAGTGGTGAATAATGTTCTGTTTATGGTTAACAACTGAAGAACACGTTAATTCAGCTGATGTTCAGTAAAAAACACGTGTTTTTCATCCTGTACACTGAGTCGAAGTATGATGAAACGAAAGCGCTTATTTGACTTGTGAAAAACACATTGTACAGATACATGTTCTAATTTTTGCATGTACTTGACAAGAAGCAGAAAAAGGTCTTGTTAAACTATTTTGTAAAGAAATAACTGCAAGTCGAACAAAAATATTATTAAACGCTTGAAAAGTGTTTAAATTTATAATTGTTGTTACCGATACGAAAGGTTGAACATTGGCTACTTTTTCAATTGAAAAAACATTTGTACAGTTATGTGTACAGCATAATTTTAGTTCAGCAATCATTACTATTATAAAGCAACAATTCAGCATGCATGCTGGTTTGCGGCTTGCGATTGTTAGTTGGGATACCCTTTTGAAATCTATTATAAAGACGTTATTGAAGGTATCCACTTATCCACGAGCGGTAATGGCGGCGGCGGGCATATGCAACCGGTTCGGATTTTGACGTTTCGTGGGGGAAAGTCAAAACAGTTTCATTCTCCTCCTCATCCCTTCACCCACCGTTTGGTGGCGCCAACCGATTGCGATCCCCAAGAAACGTCACAATTCGAATCGGTTATTTGTGCCCGCCGCCGCCATTACCGCTCGCGGATAAGTGGATAAGTTTGACTAATACTTCCCTAGCAACACACATGGTTGCAAAACAGTGACGGCAGCGTATGTAAGGGTTGCACAGAAACTCACTGTGACTTACCACGCAACCCTTACATACGCTGCCGTCACTGTTTTGTAACCATGTGTGTTGCTTGGGTTTACATGTGGTTTCCCTAATTATTATCATCTCACAACATTATACTAGATATAAGTCAAATCTAATACAATAAATATTTATTGGTTTTGGTTATTCCCCCTGATTTGAAATAAAATTTTGATTATGAAATTGATTAATAATAACACAAACTATCATGACCAAAGCTTATGTATTCATTTACATCCACAAACGTATAAAGAAAGTTAATCCAGATCCTTTCCGATGATACACATTTCGGATTAGTTCGAACTACCTGCCGGGGCTAGTAGTAAACTGTATACGGTTCTTTTCCCAGGTTCTTGCCGAGTAACACATGTATTGAAAAACGTCTGAAACATAAAATTGGTTGATATTAGCTGTCTGATGTTATATTAACTCAATTTCTCCACTTGTATTTTACAAACCTGTTGCACTTTAGCACTAGCAATATCGAAGAAAGCAGAGCATCAACGAAAACGCCATTCCTGGAAGGATCCTGGCGCCTCGCCTGGGTGCTTGATGTAATATTCATATTAAGCCGTGCGGTACGCTCCCTGTAACCACAAAAGAACTAAAATTAAGATGTGTTTGATTTAATGTGAACGTATTCAATTTACCTGTTGATTCACCGATATTTGCAGGCTCCAACTTTCTACTGAAGACCGAAAACCGCCATTGGCGAGACACAAGGCGAGACACGCGGTCGAAAAGTATTTCAAAATATGTAAAACGTTTTAGAATGTATAAGTTTCAACTTATACTTTCGCGCCATAAAACAAAACTTATACATGTAATCAGAAAATGTTATATATGTGAAAATGATAATTTATGAACATTATCATCAAATGTTATAAACATTATAAGGCGCGCCGTAATAAATGATAAAAGACATTCCTAATGAAAAACATAATTAAATTTCTTTTCGTGTAGGACATCTGGTTTTCCACTGATTTAAACATGTTATTGGCATTAACCCTTTGGAGCCGGAGGGGTCATATATGACCCCGGCGATGAAACCGAGCATAGAAAAAGAGGTTCGACACCAGCGAGGTTGCGTCGACAGCGGCGAAAAAAATCGATTCCAAAAGGTTAAATTGATGTTTCAACTTATTCACTTTTTTCTCTTTCCTTTCCTTTGCATCAAAAAAGTCACAAACATCAACAAAACAAAGCACGGAAAAAATCTTAAACTGAATAAATCTGGTGTTCGATTTGAATAGGTCGAATCTGCATAGGAATCACAGCAAACATACGACCTATTCAAATCGAACACCAGAAATAATAAAAAATTCACGGAACGTAAGAAAAACAGTATAATATATTGTTACATAAAAATCCAATGTAAATTTATAGTATAGCGAACCATTTCATTACAATACACTTTATTGTAGCTGGTACACTGTATGGTGCAGGAATGGTTTTCACCATACACCCTATGGTTAGTTTTTATCCGGGACGCTCAGACCTGTGAACGAAAACATTTTATACTTGGTATACACAAAATTCAGCATATTCGTAGTTCCGTGTCAAAAATTGAGCTCAATCCACCAAAGCAAACCATAGTTACAGCATCTCAAACTTGGCCATTTTGTATAAAAATCGGCGTTTGTCCGATCAATTATGCACCACAGTGTACGTAAAGTATGTATGTAGAAGTAGTTTGTCAAAATTTCATTCAATTTGATCATGCCGTTAAAAAGTTATAGCCATATATGTCGCATTATTTCACAATAAGCAGATGTGGTTTTTGGTATAGTGAAATTCAAACTGCTCAACAAAAATGGCTGAAATTTTCACTGTAAACAGTATAACACAACAATTTTACACTGTCAAAGTTTAATAAAAATCGGGACAGTGTTACCAGTTTTACAGTCAAAATAGTGCACGCGGAACTAAAATGTGTCAAAAAGTACCTAAAATTTACCTTGTAGCGATTTGAGCTTTGGATATTTACTGGAAAAAGTACTGAACCGATTTCGATCAAATTTTTACCACTTAATGGGGCACGTTCGGTGTAGTACTAGAATTGAAGTAATGAGCTGAATTTTTGTATGGTGAGAAGGTCCATTCTCTGTTTCTGCAAAGAAATGGTTCAAAAAGCGTGGGTATTGTGATTCTTTGTCTAATTTAATGCTGTATGAGCAAAACTTTGGATAACTTTGTTGTTTATGTTGCAAGAAATGGAGAAAACAACAACACGGTTACTCAAAGTTTTGCTCAAACAGCATTAAATTAGGCAAGAAATCATAATACCCACGCTTTTTGAACCATTTCATTGCAGAAACGGAGAATTGGCCTTCTCACCATACTAAAATTCAGCTCATTACTACAAATCTAGTACTTCACCAATCTGTCCTATTGATACTATGTTAAGAATATCGAGTGAAATTTTCAAACGTTTTGATGAGGTAACTAAAAAGTTATAGCCTAAGTAATTTTTTGAAATGGGTGTACAAATTTTCTAAAATCTCATTTTATGATATCGACAATATATGCGCCAATACTCAACCGATTTTAATAAAAATTTTATGGTATTAGCTACACATAATATACTATTCATGGTCAAAAAATTAGCTATTTTGACGAACGCAATCAAAAGTTATACAATATTTTCTGTGTGGCAATTTCATCGTGTTCGCCCTTTACTTCCAGAGTTCTTTCCGGGATTTTTCGGCGTTCTTTCCGGAATTTCGGAGAATTGTTCGCGACATAGCTACCAGAGTTCTTTCTAGAATTTCTGCAGGATTTTATCGCGGTTTCTGCACCGGGATATCTTCCAGAGTATCTCGGGGGATTTCTCCCGGAAACCCTAACAAAATTCTAAAACAAATTCCATTGGAGATTACTCTTTGTGTTTTTCCGAGAAAACTTTCCAACAGTTTCTCCAGCGGTCTCACGACACTTCTGTCGCACTTCTTTTACGGGTTTATCTTTGAGTTTTTAATCAGATTTCTCCCACAGTTCTTTTGAAAATTTATCTTAAAAGTTTCTAGAGTTTTAGCGGATTCTAATATGGAGTAATAGAGGATGGGATTTCATGGGATTCTGGAAGATTTCCGAGGGTGTCAGAGACTTTTAAAAGGGTTTTGGGGGGTTCCATGAAACTTTCAGACGAGTTTAGAGGATATCAGAGCTAGTCTCATGAAGCTTCAAGGGTCGCAGATGGTTTTATGGGGTTTTCAGGGGCGTTTTATGGATTCTCAGAAGCAGTCAGAGGCGTTTCAAGAGATCTCAGGGCGATTCAAAAGGGATCTCTTTTTCAGGGGTGATTCCAGGCATTTC
Organism: Aedes albopictus; assembly: GCF_035046485.1. Taxonomy (NCBI): domain Eukaryota; kingdom Metazoa; phylum Arthropoda; class Insecta; order Diptera; family Culicidae; genus Aedes; species Aedes albopictus. The sequence continues at coordinate 351,025,082 of NC_085138.1, forward strand.
AGGGGGTTTCTGAGGTGTTCAGGGGGATTTTAGGGGGTTTCAGAGTCTCGGGGGTCTCAAATGTGTCTTTAGGGATCTCAGGGAATCTCAAAGGGGACTAAGGGACATTCAGGGGATCTCTGGGACGTCATAGGGAGCTCCCTAGAGTTTTCAGGGAGTCTCAGGGGCTTTAAGGTAGTCTCTGGATGGTTTAGGGAGTTATCAAGAGGAACCCAAAGGCTTTCTGGGGGTTTCAGGAGTGTTTCGGGGGGTTAGAGTCCTAGAGAGAGTATCTGAGGGAATCGCAACGGAGTTCATGAGGCTCAAAGGGAATTCACGGGACGCCTTAGGGGGCTTTAGGGGATTTCAAGAGGGTTTGCTGGAGCGTTTCAAGTTACAAGTAGTATCAGGAGTTTTTAGGAGGTCCCATAAAGTTTAAGAGGGTTTCAGTGGTGTTTCAGCGTTTTAGAAGGTTTCAGGAACGACCTGGGTGATCCTAAATCGCTCTGAAACGCCTATTAAACTTCCTGAAAGAGCTTCAAACCCTATAATACAAATCTCAAACTCACGTTTTTGAAAGCACTAATCTTGACAATTCGTAAACAAATGTTCTTGGTTAGGATCATAGACCGCAGAGTAAACATAGATCTAAGCAGTTTAACCCAAACCAGTTGTATCCAAACGAACTGTCAAAAAGCATGACGTCACGATTCCAACAACATGTAGCGCATGACGCTATATTCAAAAATCGCATTCTTGAAAACTACTATTCACACGCTTGAAACATTTTGCTCAGTGATGTCCGCGTATCTATGTTCACTCTACTATCTAAAGTTAGGATTATCTGCCTCTTTCCACAAGTGAGCAAAGCCAGAGTTATCATCCGCAATCGATGCTTCGTTCGTCCAATGTATGCCTCTTAAGATTGTATGCAAAATTGAAAAAAGGATTTTTTGAGGTTGCACTTCAAATGTATGCACATTTTCAATTTCTAGATCCCCAGTCTATGGCAACAAAAGAGGTTCCAATGCGTACCAAGAAAAACTCGTGGAAAATCCGGACAAGACACCCGAAGTATTGATTAGAGAAACCCCAAAAGGGAAACTCAAAAGAACCCCGGGACAATATTTGGAATGAATTCTGGGAAGAACACTGCAGTAACCCTGAAAAATCTCTGATAAATCTCAGGACGATCATAGCAAGTCTCGAAAACAACTACGAGGAATAACCTGGGAAAACCACGGAAAAAAATGGTGAAACTCCGAGAGAAATATTGACAATAAATCTTAGCCAAAAGGATCTCTGATTGGGCCTCGGATAAACAGAATAAACTCTGAAAACACTGAGAGACATTACGGGAGTAACACTGGAAGGAATCTTCTATGATAAATTCCGAGAGCAACTCCGCATGAAATCCCAAGTGGAAGTTCAAGAGAACACGCGCGAGAATCTTTAAGAAATATCCCAGGAAAAACGATAATTTCTTAGGATAATCTTCACCAAACTCTCGATAATTTCTTGAAGAAATTGCATGAGCAACTCCCGCGAGGGATCCTAGGAGCGGTTCCACCAAAACTTCTAGAAGAAATTTCGGGATGAGATAATACATGAAACCCATGAAAAACTTCTGGAAAATGCTGGGAGAAACTTCACAGGAATACGTACTGTGGCCATTTTGAAAGAAAGCTTGGGAAAACTGTTTTCGGGTAGCTTTTCAGTCTAACGTTAAAGCAAGACAAGTGCTACTTGTTCAATTTAGACGTTTCCGCCATTGGACTCGGCCTTCTTCAGGGGATACATACTTGCACTGTCCCTCGTATGCTGCAAAGAGCTTTGCGCTAAATTGTCCTATGCTTTTTATAGTTCTTTTCCTGGACACCGCATTCAGTTTCGCGGTTGCGTTGGTGGATAGTGTCGTTCGAAATAATAACGCGAGTGCAAATGATACCCATTCCTGCACACACCACTGTTGTTGTTTCCTTCAAGAAACAAAACAACACCACTCTCAGTGGACTTCGAAGTATGGGAAATCAGAAGCGTACGCAAGGAGTGAACCTTCCGAACCGTCCCCAACAATTCCACTATCGGTCAACTGAAGATATATTAAACGTTGAACGACTTTTGAGAAATAGTAGCAAAGAATACTCAATTACTACGCTATTGTCGGCGCGAGTGCGGCGAACCACACACATCTCACGTAGGTAGGTACCTAGGTATGTTTTTCTTGAAACCGATTTTCGCAAACGCGACAACGACCGTCGGTCGGTATTCTCTACTCCCTCGCAGTTTGCTACTCGCAGCAGCAACAACAGCGCTCTTGGACTCGCGCGCGCAAGCAAGCGGCTATTCCATCATCGGATAAAATTAAACTTTTCTCCTTCTTGTTCTATATGGGGGGACGGAGGCGACGATGACGATGATGACGACGACGACGCTGTCGACGACAATGACACGGGGGAGCAGCTTTTTACCTAAGGCTCTTTCGTCCCCCAACTCCGACGCATTTCTCCATAGTATGTATGGAGAGTACCTTTTTAACGCGAAACGTAATGTCACCGTCACGTATATTTACTTATGTGATAAGCAGGATTTCTTTTTCGTGTGCAATAGTGAAGCGTGGCCAATTCGGGTGATCATCGCCGTTGTCGTACGATCGAGTGACTCCGGTTACGATACGATAGCTTATCATGTTTTCTTGTTTGTTGCCTGTGGTTGGTGCCCTACTAGTGGTGCATATAATACCACTGAATCAATATTCAACCATCGCGCAGCAATAATGACCATAGACGTAAAAACTTGAAGTATCTTTAGGCGAAGTACGTTTAATTGGCAAATTGAGAGATAAATTTGTGAAAAAATTACCACTTGTTTTGGTGGGATTCGAACCCACGACTCAATTTGCCAATTAAACGTACTTTGCCTAAAAATACTTCAAGTTTTTACGTCTATTTCAGACATACTAGTCGACTGGTATAGCCGCAAAAGGGCAATAAAATCATTGTCAATAATGACAATGTCGCATTTGTTGCGACTATCCACCCTTTGCGACATAAGTTTGTCCCAACTTTTTTTTTTATCTGTATTAACGAGATTTTTAGCCCTAGGCTAGTTCATCTCGGGACCCACGCTTTACTTCCCTTCCGAAGGAATAACTCACATTTAGTGAGTTTGTCGGGAGTGGGATTCGATCCCAGGTCCTCGGCGTGATATAGTCAAGTGTTCTAACCATCACACCAGGTCCGCTCCACACTGTCCCAACTTGAACAAAATTGTACACCACGAGTTTAGAGATGTTTAAGCCTTGTATTGCGACTTTCGAGCGGTAACTTCCAGTCGGTAAACACTGCAACGCTGTTGAAGATCTACCATCAAGCAGTTTCCATTTTGGGTTAGTCGATTATTCACGAGTTAAAAAGTACGCAACAAATTCAACTTCCGTTTTGTCTCCAACAAAAATTTTCGAAATCATGTCATTATTTGTTACCAGTTGGGATAAAGAGTAATCGTTGCGTCTTCTTTGTTGCTTGGGTTGTGCCTCTTTTGTCTGACAATTCTCTTCTCTGGTGCATACGTAGGGTAGATCGCCTTATAACGGTGCGTTGCGGTGTATGACCTACCACACCAAATTTAGATCTTGCTACATATTTTCGTGTCTAAAGTAATCAGGCAGTGATATACATTCCAAGATCTAAGTATGGTGTACTGTTGTATGTAAAAATAAAAAAATAAAATAATGTAAAAATAAAAAAAATAAAATAAAATTATTCGGATCAAATTTATCTGAGCGAGCACACGCCATTTAAAATTTGTATGGAAATTACTATGGGAAATCTAATCTTTCATTTGCACAGGCTGTAGTATTTCAGGCCGAACATTACAATAAATAGGCCCTAAGTGCAGATGACAGGCTCTCTTTAAGTCTCCTCTCTTTCGATTATAACGTGCTTGTATTTATAAATTTTGATTAACTTCTTGCGTCGGATGGTAGATTAAACAATTCTTTTCCGATCTACCCATCACAAATTGTCAAAATGTCCACTGTGACATCGTAATATTTAATTGAAAGAGAATCGGAACAAAGAGTGCCTCTCTTTTACAGATTGGACCATTTTTCTATGATGTCTCAAGAATTAAGCTGATATTGATTCATATACACTGTATATTATACAGGGGATAGACAAAATGATCGGCACAGGCAAAAATTTTACTTCCCAAAAAATGTTCAGCTAGCTGTAACTTTACAAAAAGCATCAAATATTCTCAAATTTTCACTGTAAATAGATCAACTAGGTGTGTATCAGTGGTCAAAATTTGGATAAGATCGGGCTATTCGGCATGTTAAGTCAAACGTTTTTCAGAGCTCATTATAAAAATCATAAATTGTCAATATTTTATTGTATTCGGTTTATTGAATCCGAAGATATAACAGCTCAAAGTTGACTATCAAATAATTATACCTTTTTCAAGAATCTTTATAACTTTGTGCAGAATAACCCGATCTATTTGACCACTGATACACAACTAGTTGATCACTTTTCGAAAAGTTACAGCTAGTTGAACATTTTTTGAAAAGTGAAAATTTTGCCTGTCCCGATCATTTTGTCTATCCCCTGTAGCTTGCCGAAGGCACATGATACATAAAACTTACAGAAAAAATCTTGTTCAATAAAATTTAATTTTGAATCTATAGTATTTTACTATATATTTTACTTTCCTTCTTGGGAACACTGCGGGAGGAGAATTTCGCCTAGTATGCAAGGAAAATTGTGCAATGCAATGTGTCAAAATGACAACAGAACGAGCTACACTAGAAGGGAAACCAATAAAGGTGGGCTGCTAATAAACTCCTTTTTGCCTGTGACATACTGTATGTGTTAAATTAGAATTTTCACTGCTAATCAACTAACATTTTATTTCAGGAGGATTCAGGTAAATTTTATGCATGAATAAATGCTAACCAAATAAAATCATAATATTTAAGTTTTCAGAAAACAAAAAGGTAAGAATGTTCTATCATATAATAAACAATCACGTGTAATCTGACAGTTCTTTTTATATTCTTTTCGAGTAGTTATTATCGCTTCCTCTCGTTTATAGACACGCGTTACGTTTTGCGCGAGAATCAAACTTTTGCTTCCAAAAATGCTTATGTTGTTAAATACATGTCAATCAGTATATCAAACGATCAGATTTGATTAAAGAGATTCATTTCATGCTTTGTAAATGAAAATTGGAACCGGAAGATAATCACAGTAGTCTGTATGTAACATAGATAATAAATTTTGTTCATTCCTTTCTACACTGTCAAACCAAACGGCAAGGATGGGAACACTCACTTGCAAAGAGTTACACTCACTTGCTATTTTCTCAGCTCAGAAGCGTGCAATCAAAAAACAATGTATGGACGACTTTTGGCTTGTGATTTTATCTAAAAGTTTGCCGAATGGAGTAGGGGTCGAACACGCATACCAAGGTCGTGACAGAGCTGCGAAGGCAACTCTCCACAAGGTGAATGTAAATTACACTCACCTCGTGGAGGATCGCTTTCACAGCTCTGTTACGACTTCGGTATGCGTGTTCGACCCCTACTCATTTCGGCAAACTTTTAGATAATACTACAAGGCAAAAGTCGTCCATACATTGTTTTTTGGTTTCACGCTTCTGAGCTGAGAAAATAACAAGTGAGTGGAACTCTTCACAAGTGAGTGTTCCCATCCCTGTCAAACGGTAGTTATACTTTCTACGGCAGTTTCCCATTAGGTTATGGGCCTTAGTTATTGAAGATCGATTGAAAAGTATTCCGAAGCTCTATCAAGATGTCATATCGAGGAGAAAGAGACGTTCTGCAATATGTGCAACCCGCACGAATCACGCAACCGGTGCAACATTTATCAAACCTTCCATCAATTGAACGATTCACTGGTCGCGATTATTGGACGACTTGGAGATTTGCGGTCAAAACTTTTTTGGAGCTTGAAGAATTGTGGGACGTTGTGCAACCTACTCCAGATGCCGACGGAGCCTATCCACCAGTTGATGCAGCGAAAGATCGTCGGGCTCGAGCGAAGATCATCCTCTTGTTGGACTCGATCAATGGACATTTACGTTCATGTGAAGGAGGCCAAGTCTGCTAGGGAAGTCTGAGCGAAGCTGGAAGCGGCGTTTGAGGACAACGGGTTTACACGGCGAGTCGGACTCCTGAGGAAGCTGATAACGACGAACCTCGCACATTGTGATTGTATGGAAACGTATGTGACCCAGATCGTGTCAACAGCTCACCAATTTAGAGGCGTCGGATTTGAAGTATCTGAAGAATGGGTCGGAACACTTCTCCTGGCTGGACTCCCCGATCAATACCGACCGATGATAATGGCGATCGAGAATTCCGGAATGAAAATTACTGGTGACAGCATCAAAACCAAGCTTTTTTAAGAAATTAGTTCTAACTATGAGAAGTCAGCGTTTGTTGGAAGGAAGATTTTCCCGGGCAAGCAGAAGCAAGGTACGAAAACTGAAGCGAAGTATGCGGAGCCGCAGAAGGAAGGGAAAGGACCGAAGTGCAAGATTTGCCGCAAATTCGGGCACATAGCAAGACAATGTTCGATGAAGAAAAGCTCAGCGTTCTGTACGGTACTGGCAACCAATCAAGGCGGAGACAATGACCGATGGGTATTCGATTCTGGAGCGTCTGAACATTTTGCGAAGAATCGTGAGCTGTTGTTGAATGCGAAAAAGGCAAGCGGTGCAGTAATTGCAGCTGATCAGGCTGTGATGGACATCGTAGCGGAAGGCGTCGTGAAGCTGGAAGCTAAATGTTGCCCGGATAGTCCTCCGATTGAAGTCAACAACGTCAAGTATATCCCTGGTAGGTCAAACAATTTACTCTCCGTTAGCCAAATCGTTATGAGAGATCACAAGGTACTGTTCCATCGTGATGGCGTGGAGGTCATCGATCCTGCAAGAAACGTCATAGCAACCGGAGTTCACGACAAGGCCAGAGGTTTGTTCTGGTTTGCTGAAAACGGAAAAGCTGCGGCATCGTCGTTGGCGCGTTACTCGAGTGATCTCAACACCTGGCATCGAAGGGTGGGGTACCTAAAAGTGAGCAGCTTAACGCAACTGAAGTACGGCCTGGCAAGTGGAATCAAGTTTACCGAATCAGGAACTGATAGCTGTGTCATCTGCGCTATGGATAAGCAACATCGTTTTTCTTTTCCCAAGCAAGGAAGCCGTGCCACTGATATCCTGGATGTGGTGCATTCGGACGTTTGCGGCCCTATGGAATTGACATCACTCGGCGGTAGCAGATATTACGTTTCGTTCACGGACGACAAGACACGGAGAATTTTCATCTGTTTCCTGGCGTCGAAGTCTGGAGAGGAAATCTTGCGTGCGTTCTCAGTTCCATAGCATGGCGGAGCGTCAAACTGGACGAAAATTGAAAATCCTAAGGACGGACAACGGTAAGGAGTTTGTCAACAAAGCATTCGAGGATCGGTTGAAGGAACTTGGAATTTGACACCAAACGTCTACGGATTACATCCCGGAACAAAACGGATTGGCGGAGCGGGTAAACCGGACAACCGTTGAACGAGCCCGGTGTCTACTGTTCGAGGCGAAGTTACCAAAGGAGTTTTGGGCTGAAGAGGTGGCAGCTGCGACAAACCTTGTAAACCGTTCACCAACCAAGGGGCACAATCAAACACCGGAAGAAGCTTGGAGTGGCCGCAAAACAGATCTTTCCCATGTGCGTACTTTCGGATCGAAAGTGATGGCACACGTGCCGAAGCAGCTAAGGAAGAAGTGGGATGCGAAATCACATGAAGCTATATACTGGTGGATGATCCAACAACAAGAAGGATATTCAAAAGCCGTGATGTCCTAATTCAAGAACCAGTGTGTTTAAAAGACCAAACAGTGCAGATCCAGATGTACCAGCAAACAAAGGTGCGTACGTTCGTTAGCCTGGATTTCGATTTGGTAATTCCAGAACCTGTTGTCGTCGAGGATGTTGGACCAATTGTGATAGAAGTTGCACCTAACAACGATGAAAACGTGGAGCCGGATGAAGTTGATGATTCCAATCCGGAAGATGGTTCTGATGTATCGCAGTACATCATGTGATATGACAATCACGGCGAATTCATCCCGTCAACAAACAAGTCCTCCCGAGCAGCAATTGCCACGACCTAGTACGAGAGAACGTGTGCTACCGAGCAAGTTCGAGCAATTCGTTTTACCAAGGAAAGGTTTTCCACATCTAACTGGTCCATCAAAACAGCAGTTGTCATCCAGTAGTAATTCCAATGCAGCTGAAGTGAGTCCTGTGTCTGAGAGTAGTGTTATTCGCCAGGGACTGAAGGTGAGTGTGAAGTCAAAAGAGTCAACCGATCCACGTACACCGACTGAGGCGCTGCGAAGTCAAGATTCGAGCAAATGGAAGACAGCTATGGATGAAGAGTACCGAGCGTTGATGGAGAATGGTACGTGGGATATCGTGGAACTTCCCGCTGGCAAGAAGGCAATCGGCTGTAAATGGTTAATCAAGACGAAAACGGATGAAAAAGCCAATTACGTTTGTCACAAGGCACGCATCGTGGCACAAGGTTTCACGCAGAAATTTGACACGGACTATGATGATGTATTTGCCCCCGTAGCGAAACAAGTCACATTTCGAGCGTTACTCGCGGTGGCTAGCCAACGGAACCTGATAGTCAAGCACGTAGACGTCAAAACAGCTTACTTGAATGGCGAACTCGATGAAGAAATTTATATGCGACAGCCGGAAGGATACGTTGTTGAGGACGCAGGCAGGGTATGCCGTTTAAGGAGGAGCCTATATGGATTAAAACAGTCTGCATGTGTCTGGAATCAGAAGGTCGACTCGGTGTTCAAGACGATTGGGTTTTGTCCATCTAAAGCGGATCCGTGTATGTACCTGCGAAGCCGAAATGGAGTAACCGAGTATATTCTGATTTATGTGGATGATATGGTCATTGCTACGACATCCGAACAAGAAATCAAGGGAATATTTTCGGCATTGGAGAAGAATTTCGTCGTCAAAGACCTGGGAGATTTGCGTCATTTCTTGGGTATCGAGGTCGAGAGAACTGAGAACGGTTCCAAACTGAATCAAGAGGCGTACGTGCTGAAGCTGGAGAAATCTAAACCATCGAAGATTCCCCTGAAGGTCGGCTACCTACAGCAGAAGGAGGAGAATAAACTGGAGAACAACCATCAGTACTTGAGCTTGATAGGTGGTCTCCTGTACATAGCCGTCCATACCAGACCTGACGTTTCGGTGAGTGTTTCGATTTTGGCCCAGAAATCAAGCTGCCCCACACAACAAGACTGGACAGAGGCGAAACGAGTTTTGATATACCTACGATCAACAAACGACTACAAACTACAAACGACTACAAACGTGGACAGAAAATCGAATTCTGGTTACCTTGTGCACTTCGGCGGTGGAATAATATCCTGGGGTAAAGAAAGCAGACCTGCGTTTCGTTGAGTTCCACTGAAGCAGAGTTCGTCGCCCTGGCTGAGGGTTGTCAAGAGCTCATATGGATCAAGAACCTCATAGAAGAAATGGGAGAAAAACTTCAATATCCGATCAAGGTAAATGAAGATAATCAAAGTTGTATTAAGATGGTCGAGAGCGAGCGCATAGAAAGAAGATCGAAGCATATCGAAACAAGATAGGCTTCTTCGTTCGGGACTTACAAACGAAAAATATAATCAACCTGCAATACTGTCCAACAAAGGAAATGCTGGCAGATATACTTACGACTTACGAAGCCGTTACAACGTGTACGTCTGGAGAAGTTACGTAGCGGCCTAGGAGTAAAACCGGATTCGTTTGAGGAGGAGTGTTGCGAAGTAGGCGTCCGAACCGGAAGATAATCACAGTAGTCTGTATGTTACATAGAAAATAAATTTTGTTCATTCCTTTTCTACACTGTCAAACCAAACGGTAGTTATACTTTCTACGGCAGTTTCTCATTAAGAAATATCAAGAAATAGAGCGTAACGGGACACCATCGCAAAATATGACAAATTTTGACTTAACGCCAAGAAATTTGCTACTTTCTCGAAACATTTTTCAAAGTTTTAAGTACTATTCGAATAATAGAAGTAATTATCTTCAGATCTTTTTCATTGCATCAAAAAGAATCCAAATCGACTGCTGGAATACTGAAATATTGTTCAACGAAGATCAAAAACCGTGGTGTAGAAGAGCATGGAATGTGTCTATAGTTGTTTCATATTTGTACGGGTCATCAGAACGTAATTTCTTGGAATTCCTCCAATGGGTACCTTCTGGTGAATGTCTCTGGGATTTCATTAGATACTTTTGTATGAATCTACTTGTTTCTTTTGCAATATTATGGAATTCACCCACATTTTTTTCTTAAATTCCTTCAGCTGTTTCTATGAGAATTCTCATCAAGATTTCCTTTATGATTTTCTTGTGAGATTTGTTTTTATTTGATTTCCGAAAGAGTTTCAAGACTCTCATATTCTCACTTTTGAAGGATACCAAGGAGGAACACCTGCAAAATTCCCAGAATAAACATTTGATGGATTCCAATAAAAAAAAATCCTGAAGGTTTCCAAAATGTTGGAGGATTCACTGAAATATTACCTAGGAATATTTCAGAAAGAACACCAAGAGAGTTTCCCAGAAGCATCTTTTAGGGGATTTTCTGAAGACTATTGTCCAGAATATTATAAAAGGTACTCTTGGAGAATACCCAGAAAGGGCTCCTGGTGGACTCCCAGAAGAAACCCTTGGAGCATTCCCATAAGGAAGTCCGGGAGGATTCACATAAGAAACTATTGGAGTTTTCCAGAAGCAATTTCTGGAGGAATCCCGCAAGCAGCCCTTGAACTCTTGGAGGAAATACAATAAAAAATCCTCGAGAAATTCTAAAGCAAAAGTTCTAGGGGAATCCAAGATCGAAGTTCAAAAGGGTACTGCTGAAGGAACATCAAAAAGAATTTCTGTTGATATTCCAGAAAAAAAAATCCCACAGGAATCCCAGAAGAATTCCTGGACAAATACTTGGGGCAGTTCGCAAAAAGATTCCCTGGAAAAATGCCATAAGGTACTCCTGACGACATTCCAGAAAAACTTTTGAAGGAATTCCAGGAAGAATTTCTCAGAAGAAACTCCGCTAATTTTGTAGTTTTCCCATCTTCAAATTTTTCAATTATAAAATAACTTTTTTTGTACGATAATCTGTTTAGACTCACCTTAGCTAACGAATGCGTTTAATTTTGTTTATTAAATCTCCCTTCAATCGAAACGCACCGGAACTTCCGTAGAAACTGCCAGCACTGGATGTTGTTTTTCACCTGCTTGCGTGTGTGTTGAACGGCACAGCTCTCGCGCACAGCCACCCAAAAACTTCAGCAGCCAGCGCCGTCGCACACACAATCGCACTTTTTTTTCTGTTTCTCCTCCTTCAAGAGAGATAATGATGGCTTATTTTTTTTTCTTGCTTGATTCCCAAATCCGCACAGCACCAAATGCAACAACAATGGTAAATTCTCCGATGGTGTTGTACCGTACCTACCGTACGATACGAGCAACAGCCGCGGCAGACCAACACTAATCTTCTTGAACGATATTATCAATCACTGGCTCGCACCAATCCCCGATTTCCTGCGTCACAGAATCAAACCGAGATAGGAGGAAAAAACTCCACCGCCGCGCAACACCGCACCTATCGGAATCCGCCGCGCGATCTTCCGACAATGCTGGGGCGCAGAGAAACCCCCACACACTCGCGCGCGCGTGAAGGACGTCTCGGATTTTGCGAAAACGCACTCGCACGGAGAATAAAGCAAAAAAAGAGGAGCACTCAACGCAGCGAAGGTCGATTATTCCGTAACCTTGCGGGCGATCGCCACCGGAAGAAGCCTTTGGATTTTCCACTAAAGAGACCGCAGCACCACGATCAGCCCACAAACAAAAGAAACTGATCCAAAGTGAGAGAACACTGCACTTTTTCGCGAATTCCGCGAGCAGCCGACGGAGCTGACTGACGGAATGAACTACTGACTGCGAACTGACAGATCGTCTCGTCCGTCGGTCGCGAATCGCGACGCGCGTACGGTGGAAAATCTGCGTTTAGATCAAAAGCACAGTGTTGTAGTGGTAGTCGTGGTTTTTCCTTTTCGGGTGGCCGCCAACAGGTAGACACACTGACGAAGGAAGGGAAGTTTGTCCTTGTCACGCTTGCAGGCGAAGATCGCCGGATCGGATTCGTCGGGAAAGTTTTTTGTTTTGATTTTCTCGGTCGTGCGTGGCCCACGCAGCAAACGCCCACGCAGCGTGGGTGGTTGAGGTGGGCGGTGGAAACTGTCATGTGAGTGTGTACTAAATATCGGCACGGTAAAATAAAGTCACACAGCGCACGAAAAAGGTTGACCTTTTCAAATTTTGACAGTAATTATTCTCTGAAGTTTATTTAGACCCAAATGATTTACATATTAAGCAAGATAAGACTTTTGTTCTACCTATCAAGTTTCAACATAAATGGCATACTATTTATTTTAAAAGGCAAGCCAAGCGTAGAATAGGTAGGAATAGGTAGAATATCCGGAAATATAAAAACCTGATATTGGGCGTGGAAAAGATCGTTTGAACAACCCTAATGAGCCTCAGCCCTAATGTACTAAAATGGGAATGACGACAAGGTTCATAGAAGTAGGAAGGAACTGATGGCTGATTCTTTTCAATGTTGCCAGAACTTCCGAATAAAACCTGAGGGTTGATTGATACACGGAGAAAAATCAAACTAGTTTGAAGCAACCAAAATTTTGGTTGACGTTCAAAGTCTGGATTTGGTTGTTCCAAGGTAAATAATTATTTGTTTCCATGTTGTGATCGCGATCGAAACAAATGATTTTTCCAAGTATTTTTTCCTACAGGATTTGTTTCTTCCACGGAGAAAAATATTTGGTAAATGCAAACAAAATTTAGCAAGATCCAACCTAATTTCAATGTTGATTTTTGCACAAACAAAATCTTAGTTTCTTTCAACTGGTGGCGTTGGTTAAAGCTAACTAAGTTATTATGTAACTGTTTTGAGGGTCCAGTAGCTTAAGTCAACCAAATTTTGTTAAAACTTACCATTATTTTGGTTGTTGTGTTTTGACAGCTCTCGAAACAAACTAGAACATTTGCTATTTCAACCAAATTGTTTAGTTTCAATCTAGCAAAAATCAGTTACAGACAAACAAACACTGTAGTTCAAATTTAACAAAAAGTTTGTTGAAATTATTTTGTATGATCACGCTCCCCCAACGTTCCCTCTTCTTCTTATTCTTTTTTTAATAAAAAAAATAATGTAAAAATGAAACAATGAATATTCGTGCCAATCTTTCTTTTATTCTTAGGAAAACGTTATTATTTATCCTATTTGGCTTACATTTCGTGTACCGAGACATCACTCAATTCCAATTACATTTTTTGGTTCCTAATTCCATTCACACCATGCAAAACTAATGGCGTGAATGGAATTATGAACCGAAAAAAGTGGATGGAATTAAGTGATGTCACGGTACCACAAATCAATCCACTTCTGTAACTTCCGTCAGGGCTAGGATTGTGGTGGTCCTAGAGACCGAAACGAACAAGGAGCTGGAATAACGCAGTAGCGGATTGTTGACGGTGACGGCGGTAGCCATTTAGTGTCCGGATCAGGTGGATTCCCGAAACCATGATCTCCGCCCCAAGAAAAGCGTCGAATTTCACAAATTGCGCCTGAGTACGCAAAAGCCGGGTGGAACACTATTCGGTAATTGGATGCGCCTTCCTTGTCATAATCTGGAAAAAGTTCAAAACTAATTAAGATAAAAAAAATCATGAATTAATAATGAATCTTACCCGTACGCTGATGATTTTTCTGAGGCGCCTCCGGATGATACAGCTGTCCTGAAATGGTCGCAAGCGCTCGACCAGCTCGCCAATCGAACTTCCAATCTTGCTCCCATGTACACGATAACTCACTCGATGACAACAATGAAACAGCAAAGAATCCGACCGACGCGACTAGGGCTCCCATCTGCACAGCATTGAAAATCAGGACATTTCATGTATTTTCCCAAAAATGCGTAAAACTCATCGGATTTGTTAAGAAATTTTCACCAAAATAAGTTCAAAAGGGGCCGTTCATAAACCACGTAGACTTTTTGGGGGGAGGGGGGGGTCTGGACAAAGTCTACGCTCCATACAAATTTCAAAATTTTTGTATGGACAAAAGTCTACGAGGGGGGAGGGGGGGGTCTGAGATTGTTAAATTTTGGTCTACGTGGTTTATGAACAGCCCCAAATCAGGACGTGTCCTGCTAAATCAGGACGGATGGTAACCCTAGACGCGACGCAGCTAACGGTGGTGTGAACAAACTAATATTTTAGTTCGCTTCGAACCTTTTCTTAGCTTGGATTTCACCCAACTAAATTATTAGGTAATTTTTGTTGCCTTTATTAGTTTAATCCAACCTAAGATCTAGGTTGTATTTGTCAACCATGAGCTATTTTCATCAACCTAACATTTGGTAAAAATAAACATGCCACCGATTGATTGAAATTGTAGTCATGGTTTGTATCTAAGCATGTTTCACTTTGGACACGGAGAAAAATCAAACTAGTTTGAAGCAACCAAAATTTTGGTTGACGTTCAAAGTCTGGATTTGGTTGTTCCAAGGTAAATAATTATTTGTTTCCATGTTGTGATCGCGATCGAAACAAATGATTTTTCCAAGTATTTTTTCCTACAGGATTTGTTTCTTCCAAAGTGAAACATGCTTAGATACAAACCATGACTACAATTTCAATCAATCGGTGGCATGTTTATTTTTACCAAATGTTAGGTTGATGAAAATAGCTCATGGTTGACAAATACAACCTAGATCTTAGGTTGGATTAAACTAATAAAGGCAACAAAAATTACCTAATAATTTAGTTGGGTGAAATCCAAGCTAAGAAAAGGTTCGAAGCGAACTAAAATATTAGTTTGTTCACACCACCGTTAGCTGCGTCGCGTCGGTCGGATTCTTTGCTGTTTCATTGTTGTCATCGAGTGAGTTATCGTGTACATGGGAGCAAGATTGGAAGTTCGATTGGCGAGCTGGTCGAGCGCTTGCGACCATTTCAGGACAGCTGTATCATCCGGAGGCGCCTCAGAAAAATCATCAGCGTACGGGTAAGATTCATTATTAATTCATGATTTTTTTTATCTTAATTAGTTTTGAACTTTTTCCAGATTATGACAAGGAAGGCGCATCCAATTACCGAATAGTGTTCCACCCGGCTTTTGCGTACTCAGGCGCAATTTGTGAAATTCGACGCTTTTCTTGGGGCGGAGATCATGGTTTCGGGAATCCACCTGATCCGGACACTAAATGGCTACCGCCGTCACCGTCAACAATCCGCTACTGCGTTATTCCAGCTCCTTGTTCGTTTCGGTCTCTAGGACCACCACAATCCTAGCCCTGACGGAAGTTACAGAAGTGGATTGATTTGTGGTACCGTGACATCACTTAATTCCATCCACTTTTTTCGGTTCATAATTCCATTCACGCCATTAGTTTTGCATGGTGTGAATGGAATTAGGAACCAAAAAATGTAATTGGAATTGAGTGATGTCTCGGTACACGAAATGTAAGCCAAATAGGATAAATAATAACGTTTTCCTAAGAATAAACGAAAGATTGGCACGAATATTCATTGTTTCATTTTTACATTATTTTTTTTATTAAAAAAAGAATAAGAAGAAGAGGGAACGTTGGGGGAGCGTGATCATACAAAATAATTTCAACAAACTTTTTGTTAAATTTGAACTACAGTGTTTGTTTGTCTGTAACTGATTTTTGCTAGATTGAAACTAAACAATTTGGTTGAAATAGCAAATGTTCTAGTTTGTTTCGAGAGCTGTCAAAACACAACAACCAAAATAATGGTAAGTTTTAACAAAATTTGGTTGACTTAAGCTACTGGACCCTCAAAACAGTTACATAATAACTTAGTTAGCTTTAACCAACGCCACCAGTTGAAAGAAACTAAGATTTTGTTTGTGCAAAAATCAACATTGAAATTAGGTTGGATCTTGCTAACTTTTGTTTGCATTTACCAAATATTTTTCTCCGTGATCTTTTTTTTTCTTTGGATTTCAGGCCGAACATTTCAATAGGTCCTATCTGCATTTGAGAGGCTCCAAGAGAGGCTCTCTTTATTCACTTTTTCTTTCAATTATTGCAATGTAATGGTAAATTTTTCAACTACTTTTGCAGTACAAATCAAAAGACGATTGATTTGACCATCATTCTATGCAAGGAGATAATCATAATTCAAATGAACAGCTGAGATATTAACGAAAGAGAGGGAAACCAAAGAGAGCCTCTCTTCTGCAGATAGGACCTTTAGACATGTTTGGCCTGATTTGTGTGTGTTCGACTGGCTGAAGACCATTCCAAAGAGTTCCAAAGTGTTGAGGGACTTGGCTTCGAGTAAGGAAACGGACACTTGTGAAATAACGACAAGCTTTATTTAATACTCCTGTACTGGCTGGAGTGTTACCAACAATCAATACGAAACTAACGAATTTTTTGTGACGCCAGTCGTTCCCCCAGTAAATTCGCCCAATACTGGTGATTCTAACGCCGCGCTTTAAATGTCAGTTTGCTCCGCCCATTTTCATCAAATCAACGCTGGTCTGCCAATCTAGTAACCATGACAGCGAGAAAAAACGATTGTTTATTTACAAAGAAAAAACCCAACGTTAATCTTCTTCCGTTTTCAGCAGGGAGGGTGCAGGCACGTCAAACTCGAACAAACTACGCCTACCTAACATGCATCGAGCGGGCCTTCCCAAACAACACAATGCGATTTCGCGGGCCATCCCCATCGGCAAAATAAACCGATTTCCAAGCAGGATTCGACCAGGCTTCTGGTCGCGTTACCAGTCACACTAACACACTCGCAAAAGATGAGCAGTAGGCCTACCTTGCCGCTTGCGGGTCCCCTGGTTTTCAGAGACTCATGAAGGTCGATCCCGAGACACTGCCACCCACAGGAAGCTCTCGTAGGGGGCACATATAATCCGAGAGGAAATTCCCCTTGCTCCTAAAGGACTAAACCACGGACCACGTAGGTTGAACCACTATCGGTGTGATTTGTGGTACCCAAGATGGTACCATGCTGGAAAGCATCCGACAGTAATCATATGAAAGTTCTGCCGTGGACAAATTGGTTGGCGATGGATCCGGAACGTCCTACAAGGGCTCACTCCCATGTTATAATTAGCGAAGTAAAATAATCGAGCACATTATGAAAATGTATTGGGGTTTGTAGTATTCACCTCCGCGCCCGTCTGTCACTGACTAATCTCCTCTCTCTCTACCTTTCGCTACCTGTCAATGTATCAATCAAGGTCTTCTATATAAGGTAGGAACATCTGGTATCTTTACCAGTATTGGTGTTGTATAATTTAGTATGACGTAACATGCCAGAAAGTCGGGACGGTTCGTGTTAATACACTACAATCCCCCCTCGACAATAAATAAAGTGCTCGTTACTATAGCCGAATATTAATACATAAATCTAGGCCAAAAGCGCCGTACAACATGTTAGAGTAACTCATTTATACCGAAGAAAAGTTGCAATTATTTCGAGTCCCATATGATTGATTACATATTCTTAAATCACTTCAGAGCAGTTAAAATCTGAATAATCTAACGTATACGATCATCCAAGAAGCATGTGATTCGTTTAACAACAAGTCCAACCTATCCTCCTCATTATCTCGATCATTAAACAACGTAAACATGTTACAGTTATTTTACGTCTACTGTACGTTGATTCTGCCATAATCTCCCTTACTTTTTTATTTTAGTTTTTTTTTTTTGTTTAGAGACGTCTGTAGCTATCTATGCAGTAACTATATTCTTCATACCACTTCAAATTCCTTCTCTTCCTCTAAATGTAACGTGTGATATAACCAAACTTAGCCTAAACAGCTAAGCCATTCCAATTCAAAACATTAGTTCATGTTACGTTGCAACTACATGAATCCGTTTTTTTTTACATTTATCGAGTTTCATTGCTCCGTGTAATTATTATTTTTAACATCGGAGACATCAATACTATTGTAACGAGCTCAATCCACATACGCTTACGCCAAATTAACTCTATCTCTATCATCGAAACATCTCGCAGTTTACATACATGTGGATCAGCTGTTCATTCGGAAAAAGGGAATTTCGTCTTGTCTAAAGTAGATATATGTTGAAATTCATTTATATTTCAAACATATTAAACATGTTGCCTTGCTTTTCTTTATCTGAAGAATATAACAGTTATTTTTTCCGGTTATTCGTTACAGCGCTTGCCGGCAAAACATGATCAGAATTGCGCTTCACAAGTACTTCCATACTTAGGATTGACACCTTATAATCAATCTCACAGTGACGGCCTCCAAATAATTCATTGAAACACTCTTTGAATTCAAACTTTCTAAATTAGTAATCGGATGCTATATTGAAGCTTGTCTCCAGTGTACGGGAAAACGAGAACAGCGTTTCCCAAGAAAGATTATTCCAGTCGATAGTTACTGAAATTATCAAGAATGTGACCAGAATCAACGCAACCACAGCATCAGATATTCAAATCCATGCTGATTTTTCGTTTAACTTATGATTAGTTTGTGAATTAGTTAAATAGGCCGTAAAGTTTTCAAAGTATAATTCACCTCTGTGGGTCACATACCTATAATACACTCACTCAACCTTTCGGTTGTTATGCGGTCAGCAGCAACACGTTAGAGCTGCGTTTAATACTTTGATTTTTTTTTTATTGAGTAGTACAAAACACAACAGTAGGACAACCAAAAGTGTATTCTGTGATTCTCGACATTTTCACTCAGAACTAAATGAATCAATTCATTAGTTGATGCTTTTGCTTCTTTTGAAATCCTGACTCTCACTAGAACCCGACCTGTCTTTCTTCAACCCCGTTCTCTTTGTGCACTATCAGAGTTATTAATTGAAGTGCCTCCTCCCACCTGCCATTGCGTGAAATTGTATATTGTGTTGTAAGCACAATGAAGCCGGAAATCTTTTTTTTTCGACCGGAACGGGAATGTAACCTGCAGTCTCCAATTTGACAAAACGAATGAGGCGAGCATGTATGACAATAAGGTATGTTGACCGTCACGATTCTCAACTCTCAACTCTCCATATCAGTTGGGACACTGATCCATCCTGTTCATCTTCATCTCTCACTATTTCACACAACTCAACTGACTCCATTCTTCTGGATATTTTCTTTTATTTCATCCTTTTCAAATCAGCTATGCATATGAATCACCGTTCAGCAATTCAACCGAATTCTCACCACATGATTATTAGCTACTCCATGTTGCAAAGCTACACAGACATCATGTGCAGGCCGTCATCTCATAATCCACTTCCCTTAGACTCATCAACGATCCAATCTTAGCACTATCGTTCATTGCCTCTATCTTTTCTCGAATTGGGCAGCTTTTTTCAGCTTCAGTAACACGAATACTTAGTATTTTCGTAAACACGAACAATTAGTATTTTCGTAAATATAAATTAATCACAAACGTACAACTCCTTGCTAATTCCCAAAAATGCAGTGAATCCTTACTTCGATTCGTTTTCTTAATGGCGTGATGGTCCTAATGGGACCAAACTAGTTTCTCAGTTCAGTGTAACATGAACATTGCGACTATTATGCTGTTGCTTGAAATCCAAAGTGAACTGGGGAGCGAAAATTGAGTTTTTACTCACTTTAATGTGTCACTACTCGATTCGGATGAGTGCATGTAGTAGCTCTTACCTAGCTGAATGATGCGCAATGCTAACCATTTGTTCAAATTTACTTCGCATCTATAACTTCACATGTCGCGCGAGTCACGACTTCGATTTAGTGCTGCGACGATAATATATTCTCAGAGACCTCTCTTCGCCAAATCACATTTTTTTTTGCATTCTCCCATCGTGTAACATGCCACATTATTGTGTGATGGATACACTTTACGTTCAAGAATGTCAAGTAAAATTCCATATTAAAAGTTACTTGAATATTCTGCAATAAACCCCAGGCACTCTCAGTGTAGTTAAATACTCCAGCGTTTACCACATCGACTGTATGGATCCTCCAGTATCACCACGATTATCTTAACTGGAACATTCTTCTTTTTATTTTTTTTTTTTCGAATTTTGACTGTTGGTTATATAGTGACCGAAACGTGGGATGAAATCTTAAGAATCCGTTTTTGAGTATCCTGTATCTTTGCCACCCAATGACGTTCCTTGTATTTACGTAGCTTATAAGCTTATAAGCTTACGCTTCTACATGCCCATGGCAAATTCTTTACACTTACTGAATCCTCGCGATTCTTGCAGAAGATCCTTCCGCCCTCCGTAACATGGTGAATCCTTAAGATTTTCGTCACTGGAAAATCCTTCCGGTCTTCGCAAACTTAAGATATTTCAAGATTCTTAACGAGGAGGCTCATCAAGTTTCTCACAAATGGAAGGTCCTTTATATCTTAGCAACCTTGAAACACTGAGGATCCCCGAAACACTCGCCACTGAAAGATCCATTCGATTTTCGCAACACAAGAAAATCCTCCTGATTTTCTTAACACGTAGAATCGCTAGGATACATGCGATTGGAAGATCCTTCCGATTTTCACTACCCGGGTATCTTCCAGATTTCCTGAATTCAGAGAATCCTTGTGATTCTCGCAACAGGAAGACCCTTCCGATCTGCGCAACTTAAGAAAATCCTCCTGATTTTGTGAACACGAAGAATCCTCACAATTCTTGCAACTGAAAGATCCTTTCAAACTTCGTAACCCAAGAAAATCCTCCAGATTTTCTGAACACGGAGAATCTAAATAATTCTCACAACTGGAAGATCCTTTTGATCTTCGAAACCCAAGAAAATCCTCCTGGTATTCTAAACACGAAGAATCCTTACGATTCTCGCCACTGGAAGATTCTTATGATCTTCGAAACCCAAGAAAATCCTCCTGATTTTCTGAACACGGAGAATCCTTACGATTCTCGCAACTGGAAGATCTTTCCGATCTTCGCGACCCAAGAAAATCCTCCTGATTTTCTGAACACGGAGAATCCTTACGACTCTCGCTACTGGAAGATCCTTCCGATCTTCGCAATCCGAGAAAATCCTCCTGATTTTCTGAACACGGAGAATCCTTACGATTCTCGCTACTGGAAGATCCTTCCGATCTTCGCAATCCGAGAAAATCCTCCTGATTTTCTGAACACGGAGAATCCTTACGATTCTCGCTACTGGAAGATCCTTCCGATCTTCGCAATCCGAGAAAATCCTCCTGATTTTCTACAGGCGGAGAATCCTTACGATTCTCGCAACTCCGATATAATCAAAAGATGCGCAGCAATAAGACGCTCAAAAGGTACCGTTGCGCACACTTGACCACTTCTCCCTTTTCATTCAAATGCATGCAATCTTCCCTTCCTTGCATGCAAGTCACACAATGAGTAAAAATAAACACTTTACTGGGTAACTTCCGCTCATCGTGCAAATCACGAGCATCAAAATAAACATTTCTCCACCGGCTACCGAAAACCGTCCATTCTTGGTCAAATCCAAATCATGCAAATGGATTCCTTACCTGGCCGTTCCTCCACTTGATCCAGAAACTGTTCATTAAGAAGAAAAACAACAACAACCCACCGTGCTGTTTAGAATCCATCCTCGTTCGCCAGTTGTAGTATTCACCTCCGCGCCCGTCTGTCACTGACTAATCTCCTCTCTCTCTACCTTTCGCTACCTGTCAATGTATCAATCAAGGTCTTCTATATAAGGTAGGAACATCTGGTATCTTTACCAGTATTGGTGTTGTATAATTTAGTATGACGTAACATGCCAGAAAGTCGGGACGGTTCGTGTTAATACACTACAGGGTTGTTAAAATTAAAAATCAAACCCAAGTCATCGCCGAGAAATTTTTATGAACGAAAGGAACGAAATCTTTGTAGGTATGAGTACTCGCACAACTTGGGTTCGTTCAATTATTACCTAACCGCTTTTGTATGGATTTTTTTTTTAAATTTTGTATGAAGCGTAACGGTCGATTAATCAGAATGTTGGTATGGTATTACCAAACGTAATACTAAAGTTAGTACCATACACTAATTTAGTAGTTCCACACTACTTTCTAGTGATCGTTATGATCCGAATTCCGATTGCGATGATTCTACCCGAAGTTCCACATCCTTACTGTTTCCATGTATTTATCGTAGACGTCAGCAAATCAGCAAATTTTTAATTTGGTAATTCGAAAAGGTTCCGAAAAAATGTCGAAAGATGAATTCTCTTCCCCGGCAAGTAGGAATAAATAAACAAGAATTTTCGTCGTTGTCATGGCTTCGATGAAAATGGGAACACCATAGACTTAATAGTAAGATATAAATGTCAGGAACAAACTCAGTTCAATTTGTGACGCCAGCTTTTCCCCCAGAAAAATCGCGCAATACTGCTTTCTCAACGCGACGCTTCTAATGTTGCTCCTCCCATTTTCATCGAAGCCATGACAACGACGAAAATTCTTGTTTATTTATTCCTACGTGCCGGGGAAGAGAATTCATCTTTCGACATTTTTTCGGAACCTTTTCGAATTACCAAATTAAAAATTTGCTGAATTGCTGACGTCAACGATAAATACATGGAAACAGTAAGGATGTGGAACTTCGGGTAGAATCATCGCAATCGGAATTCGGATCATAACGATCACTAGAAAGTAGTGTGGAACTACTAAATTAGTGTATGGTACTAACTTTAGTATTACGTTTGGTAATACCATACCAACATTCTGATTAATCGACCGTTACGCTTCATACAAAATTTAAAAAAAAAATCCATACAAAAGCGGTTAGGTAATAATTGAACGAACCCAAGTTGTGCGAGTACTCATACCTACAAAGATTTCGTTCCTTTCGTTCATAAAAATTTCTCGGCGATGACTTGGGTTTGATTTTTAATTTTAACAACCCCAATACATTTTCATAATGTGCTCGATTATTTTACTTCGCTAATTATAACATGGGAGTGAGCCCTTGTAGGACGTTCCGGATCCATCGCCAACCAATTTGTCCACGGCAGAACTTTCATATGATTACTGTCGGATGCTTTCCAGCTTGGTACCATCTTGGGTACCACAAATCACACCGATAGTGGTTCGACCTACGTGGTCCGTGGTTTAGTCCTTTAGGAGCAAGGGGAATTTCCTCTCGGATTATATGTGCCCCCTACGCAGAGATGGCATGCTCCTCAGAGCGCTAAGTGAGAAGATAAAAAAATACACATTACTCACAGCCTGCATGATGAGAAAGAGTGCGTGTAAAGAATTATCTTCTGCATGGTCCGACTGTACGCGCTCGGCATCGTTGTCGCATCGCGCAGGACGGTGAGCGCAGGAAAGCAAGAGAAAGTACAGTCCAACACACAGCTCACATCGCAGCGCTGCGCTACTCTGTACTGCCGAGAGCCTACAACTTGCAGCTCAGACAGCGCAGATGTGTAGCACATTCCTAGAAATAAGCGAAGCTCACGCAGAAGAAGTTTGAGCTCTGCGACTGCTCGCGCAGCTCGTGTGGCAACTTACACATACGCACACTCACGCAAAGTTTTACGGCTGAGCGATGTGTGTTTGTTGCTGGTCCACATTCGTAGCAAAACAGAGCAGCGCACATTTTATTGAAGATGTGTACGCAGAGCTGTTTATCAGTGTATCTATGCCATCTCTGCCCCTACGAGAGCTTCCGGTGGGTGGCAGTGTCTCGGGATCGACCTTCATGAGTCTCTGAAAACGGAAGAAGATTAACGTTGGGTTTTTTCTTTGTAAATAAACAATCGTTTTTCCCCGCTGTCATGGTTACTAGATTGGCAGACCAGCGTTGATTTGAGGAAAATGGGCGGAGCAAACTGACATTTAAAGCGCGGCGTTAGAATCACCAGTATTGGGCGAATTTAATGGGGGAACGACTGGCGTCACAAAAAATTCGTTAGTTTCGTATTGATTGTTGGTCCTACTGTCAAAAGGTGATTTAAAAAATTCTCTTCGAAATTGATTTTAGGTACCAACATAAGTTCTAAAAATCTAAGAAAAATCAGTGGCTTAGAAAAAAATGCTCTTTCGTATGAAATCAAAAAATCTATACATTTTTCAAAATTAAAAAACCCAATTGCTACTACGTTAACACCCCCCCTCAATCGGCCACCCCTAAATGACAGCATAGCTCATGTCGGCTTGGGTCCGTTCAGCCGAAACAAATGTCCATAGTTTGATCTGTAGCCAGAGAAGTATCCGAGTATCTTCCCTAGTGTACTGCCTTCCTGCCAGCTTTGCCTATACTGCACCTGATCTTCCGGGCTCCTTGTGTTTCTAGGATTGTCCGGTCTCCTTGCACAAGCATCTGCTCGTTTGTGGTCATCAGCACTAGCGATGTCTCCTCTATCACCTTTGCGAAACCAATCTTCATCATCACTTTCGGGTTCTCCTGCATAGGTGGCGTTTTGGCAATCATCTTCAGTTTCATATAGCCTTGATGCGCTATCTACCATGAAACTCACAGATTTCCTCTCCTGAGACCAAGCTTCGGAATGATTCTGCCAGCTGCAATCCCTTTTGAGATGCCCTTTTCTACCGCAGCCGTGACATTTTCCGGTAAACTTTTGCTGCTTCTCCTGGTGTCCTGTGAATGCTGCAGGTACTTCCTCTTCAAAGTCCGAATGCTCAGTTTCCACACGGTCCGCACGCTTCAACTCTTCTGCCAACAGCCCTTGCTTGACGAGATCCACGGTTAACTCTTCCTCACTCATATTCTCCAAGGCTGTCACAAGCGGGTCGTATGAGTCCGGTAACGTTAAAAACAGCTGCGACACCAAATCTGCTTCGACCAAGTTCGCACCTGCCGTTTTCAGCTTTCTTACCAACCCTTCGAACTCGATGAAGTGGCTTCTCATCTTGGTTCCACTCTTCATGCGCAGCCGCGCCAGCTGCTTCCGGATGAGGGTCTGGTTGGTAATCGACTTCTTCGCATACGTTGCCTCCAAACCTTCCCACATCAGTTTCGTCGTTGATTTCTCCCGAACGACCTCTAGGCAGCCGTCCGCCAGGCAGCTTACCAACAGCGCTTTTCCCTTGCGGTCCTTCTCCAGGAATTTGGTCCTCTCGGTTACTTGATCCGGAACATCTTCTGTCAGCACCTCCGAGACTCCAGCCGCTTATAAAAATAGCCTGACTCGGTAGCTTCAGTTCTCGTAACCTCCAGTGTCTCCACGAAACTTTGGAATTGCGCAGGCAAGATCCTTCTGCTGGGCCCATAACCTGTTGAGGGACTTGGCTTCGAGTAAGGACACGGACACTTGTGAAATAACGACAAGCTTTATTTAATACGTCTGTACTGGTTGGAGTGTTACCATAGGTGTTACAGTGGAATAATCTGTTACGAAAAAATAACAATGATGGTTGTTATGCTGGCAACCCAGGGGCAATTGCTACTACGTTAACACAAAGGCTTTCGATTTGAATAGGTCCTAAGTTTGCTGTGATTCCTATGTAGATTCAACCTATTCAAATCGAACGCCAGAATCGTTGGTCCATCTCGCCTGGATAGATCTTTGATCGATAAATATTTAAATATTTATTTATTTCAAAATAATGCAGGAGAAAACATGGTTTAATCTGCAACAGCATCCGACTTTCGGGCAAATCGAAGGTTCGTTTTCGTTTTTGACTGTTTCTCAATGATGCGGTCATTTTTCAACTTTTTTAGTGTTTTGGAAAGCTTCAGCTTTCCATTAGTGGGTTCAGATTTTTAATAGGGTCCTAAAATGAAACATATTTTCCCGGTTTAGCTATATAACACAAAGGAGGAATTCCTGGAGGACTCCCCGGAGGAATTCCTAGAGGAATCCCGGGAGGAATTCGTAGAGCAATCCCGGGAGGAATTCCTAGAGGAATCCCGGGAGGAATTTCTGGAGGAATCCCGGGAAGAATTCCTAAAGGAATCGAAGGAATCGCTGAAAGAATCGGATGAACCTGGAGTAATCTCGAGAGGAATTCCTGGAGGAATCCCTGAAGGAATCGGAGGAATTTCTGAATGAATCGAAGGAATTCCTAAAGGAATCCGAAGGAATCCTGGAAGAAATTCCTGGAGAAATCCCGGGAGGAATTCCATGAGGATTTCCAGGAGGAATTCAGGGTGGAATCTCGGAATGAATTCCTGAAAGCATCCCGTGAGGAATTCCTGTTGGAATTCTAGAAGTAAACAACTGGAGGAATACAGGAAGGAATTCCAGGAGAACATTTTGGGATGAATTCCTTGAGGAATCCAGAAAGGAATTCCTGAAGAAATGCCAGAAGAATAAACAATTCCCGGAGAAGTGTGAAAAATTACGCCTGGAGGAATCCAGGCATTTAATTCTTCGTTGGGCAACTCAAGTCAACTGCAGTTTTTCTCACCCGATGCAATCCTGTTATTTGGTAAAATTCTAAACAATTGAAAATGTAAAAAAAAAAGTTTAAAAAATGGATGACCGTTTGCTGACCCAGGAAGCAATTTCACCCTTTTCTCTCCATATTTTGCCCACGGTGCGACGCCTTTTCTAGCAAACTGTGAGAGAGAGACGCGTGCGAGTAGTTTGTTTACGATTTGAAAGGCGGTGCACTCAAACAGCGTAGGTCGCAGCGTGGTAGTTTGATATACGCAAGGTTTGCGCGAGGAAGACTGGATACGCCACGTGTTCAGTTCTCTCATGAAAGTTTCTCACTTCAAATGTCACGGTAGTAATCACACCAGAAATGTCCGTACCAGGCGCCCCTGATCTGGACATTGATTTGGCCACCGTTCTAAAGGACACGCAAAACGTTTTTCAGGTTTGAGCTGTGTTCTACTTTTTACTGTTGATACTAAAATCTGTTGACATTTTTACAGAACCTGGTGAAAACCCGAAAGGATCTTCGCAGTTCCCAGCTGGAGGCCAAAGTCAACAGAGATCAGCTGCAGTCCGCCCGCCAGCGGCTGGAATCGAACGAGCATCGTGGCAGTCCCACCGAGTGGCACCGGCTGTCGAAAAGTTTAAGCAACGTCATCAAAGTGGTCAGCAACCGGAAGGACATTACCGAGTACGAGCAAACCATCCGCAATTTGACGGATGAGAATGAACGGCTAAAGAAGCAAATCGGTTGCTTGGATGCCGAACATGCGGACGCGCTCGAGAAGCAGAAATCCCTGCTCAAGCAAGAACACGCGCAGGAAGCCGCTCAGTATTCGAAGCAAATATCGGAACTGATCATCGATAAGGAGCTGGCCGCCTCGGAGGCTTCGATCAAGTACGACCAGCTGCAGTCGCGCATCGACCGGATCAGAGCGGACAATGAAGAACGCTGCAGTGCGTTGGTGGCACAGTACGAAAAGATGATCCAATCGCTGGCCGACCAGAAGCACAAACTGAGGGAGGAAAACATGGCGCTGCAAAGGCGGGAAATGGAGCTACGGGATGAGTTGGATCACCTGCAGAACCATTCGACTGGGTACATGCTTGGGATGGGTGGCCGCCGGATGGCCCCCATTGGCAATGGAGGAAGTCAACGGTATGCGGAGGTTGTGGAAACTGTGCCACTTCAACCTACAGCCGGATCTAGTCAGACATTTGGCGGGAAAATGACTGTGACTAAGACTACGGAGGATGGTAAGAAAAACAGCAGTGGCGGCAACATTCAGGTGCCTTTGCAGATGAAAGGCAATGACCGTGGAACTGCGGAGGTTATAGAGGTGAGTTCCAGTAGCGGTGGTGGTCGAGGGAGAGCGCAAGGAAGCCCACAACACCCAGGGTTGGGTGGACACGTGGCCAATCCACGCAAGAAGAGGAAGCTATTTTCTCAATACTAACAGGTACTGTTAATATTACATCGGCTACAATTTTAGAATGGACTATCTTGACTTTTTCATATATTTTAAGAAAAATAATATTAATAATTCTTTGAAATTTTACAAAACGTAGTCAAGCTGGTAGAGGAAGGGTATCCATAATACCTTATATCTTTATGCGGAAATTTTGCTTTCTTCTTGGTGTAACGTTACAAATTTTCCAACTTATGCTAAGTTTCCTGTTCCCAAGTAGATGCTCAAGTAAAATTGCTCTTTTTTCCGTAAGTAGTTTTGACATTTCTTCAACTGATAGCAACGATGCTGTAAGAATGATGTGAATAATAATAAAATTGACAATTCCTACTGGAGTTCCTTGTGGAATTCCTTAAATAGTTTCTTCTGGGATTGCTCCTGTTTTTTTTTTGCTATGCTTCTGAAATTCTTCCAGTAGCTACTTCAGGAGATCCGTTTCTTTAGAAATTTTTACAACACTGCCTTTTGAGATTCTTCCAGAAGCACTTAATGGGTTTCCTTCCAGTGTTCTCCCAGATTTTTTTCCAGAAGTACCCCGGGAAGTCCTTCAGCACTTCCACGAGAATTCCTCTAGGAGTTCCTAGGAGCCCCTGGCAATTCCTCCAAGGTTTCTTCAGGAATACCGAATACTTCTAAGAATTAAACGGGATATTTCTAGAAATTCCCCAAGAATTTTTCATGTATTTTTGGCAAAGCCCCTCCAGGATTTTCCAGGGAATTCCTCTACGGTAATTCCTTCATAAATGATCCTAAAATTCTCTATAGACCTTCCACGAAATTCGTTTTAGGAGTTTGAAATTTCCCCAAAATATTATCTAGTAATATTGCCCGGAAACTCATCCAGCAGTTCCTCAAAAACATTTGCACAAGTTTCTCACTAAAAAAAATCCTCCAGAGTTCCATGGAAATTCCTCCAGGAGTTTCCCGAGAACTTTCACAGAAATGTCCTGAAAATTCCTTCAGGAGTTCCCCAAGGATTTCTCCAGGAGCTCTCCGAGAATTACTTCATGAGTTCCCCAGGGATTCTTCCATAAAATGTCCGAGAATACGTGTAGGAGTTCCCCAGGAAATTCCGAAAAAATCACGGAAATTCCTCCTGTAATTCCCAAGGAATTCCTCCAGGAGTTCCCCAGGAATTCCTGTTGATGTTCCTAGGAAATTCTTCCAGGAGTTCCACTCGAATTCCTCCAGGAACTCATCCAAGAGTTCTCCGGGAATTCCTGTAGTAGTTCCCCAGAGTTTCCCAAAATTCCACCAAATTTCTCCGAGAAAACCTCCAGTAGTTCCCCGGCAAAACTCCGGAGATATTCCCAAGGAGCTTCTGAATAAATTCATGTAAAACTTCTGCAGGATTTCCCAAGTAACTCTTGTAGATCTTCCCAAGCATTTTCTAGTAGCCCAGGGGAACGTCTGAAGAAACGCCTGAGGAACTCCTTAAGAAATTCCCAGAAAACTTCCTAGGGAAATCATGAAGAGGAATTCCGGAGAAAATTATGAAACAATTTCCTAGGAACTTCTGGAAAAGTTGCCAGAATTCCTTAAGAGATTCCCGAGGAAGTCCCGGAGACCTTTCCGAGAAATTTCAGATTAATTCCCAAAGGTTTTCCCGTAAAACTTCTAGAGGAATTCCCGAGGAGCTTTTGGGGAAATTTCGGAGGAACTCCAGAAGGAGTTCTCGTGGAACTTCTTGAGGTATTCCCGAGGAACTCCTGGATAAATTTCTGAGGAACACCTTGAAAAATTCACATGCAACTCTTGTAGGAACTCATGGGAAACTCCTTGATAATTTTCCGGGAAACTCCTGTGAAGTCCCAAAAAACTACCGGGATCTCTTAGAAAAATTGCCTTACAACTCCTGAAGGAATTCGGAGAAATTTCGTGGAAGAATTTCCGAGGAACTTCTGGTAGAACTGCTGGAAGAATTCTCGGACAACTCCTGAAGAAATTCCCAAGCTACTTCTGCAGAAATTCGCAGGGAACTCCCGAAGTAATTTCCTGCCAACTCGTGGAAAAATATTCGAGGAAGTCCTGGAGGAATTCCCAAGAAACTTCTGAAAAAAGAAATTGCCAAGGAACTCCTGGAAAAAATCCAGAAGACCTCTCGAAGAAACTCCTTGAGGAATTCCAATGGAGCTCCAGCAGGAATTTCCGAGGAACTCCAGAAAGAACTTCTGAAAAAAAAACACCTGGAAGAATTCTATAGAAAAAGTTTCCCAAGAAAACTTCTGCAGAAATTCCCGAACAACTCCTGGAAGCATTTCCTGGGAACTTCTGGACGGTTTTCCAGGGAACTCCTGATATAAATGCCGTGGAACTCATGAAGAAATTACCGAGGAACTTCTGGAGGAAATCCCGAGAAGCTCCTGGAGTAATTCCCGTGGACCTTCTGGAAGTACTCCTGAGGTACTCCCGAGCAAAAATATTTGCACAAGCTTCTCACTAAAAATCCTTAAGAGTTCCCGGGAATTCCTTCAGGAGTTCCTCGAGAATTTCTCCAGGAATGTCCTGAGTATTCCTTCACGAGCTCCCCAGGTTTTTCTCCAGGAGTTCTCCGAGAATTACTTCATGAGTTCCCCAGAGATTCCTCCATAAATTCTCCGAGAATACGTCCAGGAGTTCTCCAGGAATTTCCGAAAAAGTTTCCCGGAAATTCCTCCTGTAATTCCCAAGGAGTTCCCCAGGAATTCCTTCTGGAGTTCCCAGGAAATTCTTCCAGGAGTTCCACGCGAATTCCTCCAGGAACTCATCCAAGAGATGCCCGAGAATTCCTGTAGTAGTTACCCGGGATTTTTTCCAGGAGTTCCCAGGGAATTCCCTTAAGAGTTCTCCGAGAACTCCTCCAGGAAGTTATTGTTTTAGGAACTCCTGGAGATATTCCCGAGGAGCTTCTGTATAAATTCATGTAGAACTTCTGCAGGATTTCCTAAGTTACTCGTGAAGAACTTCCCAAGCATCTTCTAGTAGTCCAGGGGAACTCCTGAAGAAACGCCCGAGGAACTCCTTGAGAAATTCTCAGTGAAGTTCCTAGGGAAATCTTGAAAAGGAATTCCGGAGCAAATTATGAAACAATTTTCTAGGAACTTCCAGACGTTCCTAGGAGTTGCCAGGGATCTCCTGGGAACACTGCCGAGGAACTCCTGGGGAGATTCCCGAGGAAGTTCTGGAGATCTTTCCGAGGAATTTCAGAAGAATTCCTGAAGGTTTGCCCGCGAAACTCCTAGGAATTCCCGAGGAGCTCTTGGGGAAATTTCCGAGAAACTCCTGAAGGAATTCTCGTGGAACTTTTTGAGATATTCCCGAGGAATTCATGAAGAAATTTCTGAGGAACACCTTGAAGAATTCACATGGAACTCTTGAAAGAACTCCTGAGAAACTCCTTGATAATTTCCCGGAAAACTCCTGTAGAATTACCCATGGAAATCCTGAATGAATTTCCTGTGAAGTCCTACAAAAAAACTACCGGGATCTCCTAGAAAATTGTTGAGTAACTCCTGAAGGAATTCTCGAAGTTATGGAGGAATTTCGTGGAAGAATTTCCGAGGAACTTCTGGTAGAGCTGCTGGAAGAATTCTCGAAGAAATTCCCAAGCTACTTCTGCAGAAATTCGTGGGGAACTTCTGAAGTAATCTCCTAGGAACTCGTGGAGTCCTGGAGGAATTCCCAAGGAACTACTGAAAAAAAATGCCAAGGAACTCCTGGAAAAAATCCCAAAAACCTCTCGAAGAAATTTCTTGAGGAATTCCAATGGAGCTCCAGCAGGAATTTCCGAGGAACTCCCGGAGGAACTTCTGAAAAAATACCTGGAAAAATTCTATAGAAGAACTTCTG
Source organism: Aedes albopictus (assembly GCF_035046485.1). NCBI lineage: Eukaryota > Metazoa > Arthropoda > Insecta > Diptera > Culicidae > Aedes > Aedes albopictus. Next base: position 351,056,885 of record NC_085138.1, read on the forward strand.
GATAACTTCCCAAGGAACTTCTGCAGAAATTCCCGGACAACTCCTGGAAGCATTTCCAGGGAACTTCTGGACGGTTTTCTAGGGAACTCCTGGTATAAATGCCAGGAGCAATTTCCGAGGACTTTCTGCGGGTACTCTTGCAGAAATTTCCGAGAAGCTCCTTGAGGAATTCCTGTGAAACTCTATGAGGAATTCTATGGATTTCTGCAAGGATTCTCGATCAACTAGCGGAAAAATTCCCAAGAAACTCTTACAACATTTTCCGAGGAGTTTTTGGAGGAATTTCCAAGGAACTGCTGGAGAAATTCCCGAGGAATTCCTGGAGAAATTTCCGAGAAACTCCTTGAGGGTTTCCCATGGATCTCCTGGATGAATTCCCAAGGAACTTCTGGAGATATTCCGGGGGAAAGTGTGGATGAATTCTTTAGACGCTGTCCATAAACTACATGGAGCAACATCTTCAGGAGATGGAAGGTCTTTTCTCGCGCCTATCAAACGCTGGCCAGAAGTAAAAAGAAAATCGTGTTAAGTACTGTTCCTTTGAATTTCACTAAGAATTTGCATCCTTTGACAGATACATATTTCGATCTCAACTGTAAGGTCGTCTTCAGTGTCTTGTACTTGACTCGACTGGAAGATCGATTCGCAGTTGATGGTCGCCATGGTTCAGAGAAGCCTACCGGAAGCCTATGATTCGTTGACGACTGCACTCGAGAGCCGCTCAGTCAATTCTACGAGTCGAATCAACTAAGAAGACGATTATTTGCCATTTCGGTGGAAGACCGGGTCACATCAAGAGGGATTGTCCGGTAAGAAGATGGAGAAATCCCGCCGGAAATTCAAGCCAAAGGCGAAGGCTGCAGCAGTGGAAGAGGAGAAATCTTTTTGCTTTGCGGTACGGAACAAGCGCCATTCGAATGCTGTCTGGGTCGTCGATTCCGGAGCAATCACCCACATGTGTGCGGACAGGAGTTTTTTCAAGCACTACGACCAACAACCAGGACTACCAGGAGGTTCCGGAACAATTTGTTGTGCAGTTAACGACGAAGAGAAAGAAGTCACCCTCAATGAAGTTTTACACGTCCCGAATTTGGATACGAACCAAGTGTCCGTTGGAAAACTAACCGAAAAAGGAGCTGAAGTCACGTTCACTGGAGAAGAATGCAAAATATTTAAGAATGGGCGAGTTGCTGTTGTTGCTGTGAGGAAGTCAGGACTGTATCACCTTGAAACGAAGCAGCATAATCCGGTTATCGCTGCTGTCATGAAGCATACTGAAAACTGTATTTACATCGTCATTGGCATCGAGTACTTGGGCACCGTGATGAAGAAGCGATTCAGAAGATGGTACGGGATGTGCCACGACTGTGAATGCTGTATGGAAGTTATAATGACCCGTCTACCTTTCCCCAAGCAAACTGGAGCACAATCGTCGAGGATGCTTGAGATGATCCATACGGATGTATGCGGGCCAATGAATATCGTTACTCCAGGTGGAGCCCGCTACTTTATGACCATTATTGATGACTTCATCCATTTCTGTGTCGTATATTTTCTGGAGAAAAAGTCTGAGGTTACGGATAAGATTGAAGAATTTGTCCATATGGCGGAGACCCGATTTGGAAAGCGACCTGCTCATTCGCGCAGACAACGGAGAAGATCCAGACGATTGGAAGGATTTTACCTTCGAATGAGTGTAATCAGTTTCGTTCCTTTTAATTCCGTCCTATGTTGCTTATCCTTCGACAGATACGCGTATTTCGGCTACCACTTGTAATCTTCCTCAGTGTCAGTTATTCATCCAGTGGATTACTGACACTGAGGAAGATTACAAGTGGTAATCGAAATACGCGTATCTGTCAAAGGATAAGCAACATAGGGCGGAATTAAAAGGTACGAAACTGATTACACTCATTTGAAGAGGGTATTCTCGGTCGGTACAAGAAGATTTTACCGTCAAAAAGGAATCACAGCCCATTTCACAGCCGCATACAGCCCCCACCAGAACGGGATTGCGGAACGGAAGAACCGAAGCCTTGTGAAAATAGCGCGCTGTATGCTTATCGATGCATCCATGGACTACAAGTGCTGGGCAGAAGCGGTGAACACAGCCAACTACGTTCAGAATATGTTACCCAACCCGTGCTACCGAGAAGACCCCCTATGAAGCCTGGTATCTTGCATGGTATACGAGCAAGCCAGATTAGAAGCACATGCATAAATATCTTCGGCTGCAGCGCGTTCGTTCACGTTCCTGAGCAGACCAAGCTAGAATAGAACCGAAGGGAATGGAGCTCACATACGTCGGATTGTCGGATTCCCAAAAGGCGTATCGTTTGGTAGATTTGACAACCAACAAGATTTACCACAGCAGGGATGTCCGTTTTCTTAACGAAAGCAAACTGTTAATGAAGAATTCAAGACCAACTGAATTAGTGGAGTACGATTGGAAGCTGGAGATGCACCGTGAAGTAGCTAATGAACCAAACGTTGAAGTATACGATGAAGAAGGGATGTCGCTGTCTTCGGAAGAAGAGGATAATTTTCTGGAATGAAGATCCAGATACACCTGTGACTGTTAGACGATCTGAGAGATGCACTAAAGGACTCCCGCCGGTTCGATATCGTGAGGCCATCGAAATGGTGAAATCAAACGTTCCCGAACTACGCGTGATCAAGGAAGCTATGGAAAGTTCAGAGAAAGACCTGTGGAAAGCGGCAATCAAGGAGGAGTTACAAACCCGCAAAGAAAATGGCACGTGGAAAGTGGTACCCCTCCCGGCCGGACGAAAGATCATTGTGTGTAAATGGATCTTTAAACGGAAGGAAGACGAAAAAGGAAACGTTGTTCGCTACAAGGCGCGTTTGGTAGCGCAAGGGTTCATACAGACATATGCAACAGATTAAGATGAAGTGTACGCCACCGTCGTCAAACAAGTGACGTTCAAAGCTTTATTGTATGTGGCTCACCAACGGAAGATGCTCATCAAGCTCATAGACGTGAAGACCTCCTACCTAAATGGGGAACTGGTCGACTGGCTGTGATTTTGGAGCTAGTATGTCTTCTCTATGTATGTCTAGTATGTCTTCTCCAAAAAGGGATTTACGGATTGAAGCTAGCAGTGCACATCTGGAACAAGAAGCTCAATGCAGTTCTCCCAGTGGGGTGACACAGCTGTCAAACTCGGTACATCGCCGCTTCACCCATCATCGTTTTTGGTACGGCGCGTTTTGGTACCCACTTTCTGGTCGGTTTACCCTAACTTGTTCCTGATTTTCGGGTGTGTGGCTCGTGTGTTGCTAGTGCTTATTTCGGAAATTTCACATTTCGAAAGAACTTGTTGTTTTTCATGATTATTTCTTTTTGTTTATCACTTTGCACGATATTATATGTAGCAGCAAAGCAGTGTCGATGTTTCCAGCGCATTTTTTTCATGAATTAAGCAATCAAAACAAAAACATTGGACGCCATGTTGAATCGAATGCTGGGTAGATGATTTTGGCCTCTCGTCATCCCCCTGAGTTCTCCAGAGACTTGGATTCAAACCCTCCGGAAACGATTCGTCATTGGCGTAGCTAGCTTTTTCTTTTTTCTCGCTCACTCTCCTAAACAAACACAAGAAAGAGAAGGCCTGTGCCCCTCTGCATCCCTCTCTTTCTCGCGTTTGTTTAGGAGAGTGAGTAAGACAAAAGAAAAAGCTAGCTACGCCAATGCGATTCGTGCCTGTATTCGAAACGCAATAATGACGGGACGATGTCGTACATTGCCGTATACGTTGACGACTTGGTTGGTGCCTGCAATTCGGAGGCATCGTTATGAACCTAAACAACCATTTCAAGGTAACGTCTTTAGGAAACATCAGGCATTTTCTTGGAATTCGAGTAAACTGGACCAACGAACCTGCTGTCACGTTTTGGATTGCAAGATTCCAAACCCTCGAAAATACTCCAATGATCCCGGATACATACAGCCGAAGGAGGAGAATACTGAAGCGTTACCTAATAATCATTAGTTCGCAAGTCTGATTTTTTTTATTCCTGCTCGGGTCTGTCACTGCGACCAGTTTTTAGATCTATTGTGACATTACCCGTGTGACATGACATGTGTGACATTACCCGTATCCTAGTGCATGTCGCATTACTCAATTGCCATTGAAGGGCAATAAAGTATCGGTACAGTATTGATACTGTATTGATACAGTTTTGTTTTCTTAGAAATTTCTTTCTTATAGAAAACAAAATAAGAGCACTGATAATTGGCAATGCATCGGAAACCTAGCATCACCCTTGTTTTACTGCTAAATTCTTCCCAGTAAGAAGTTTAGAACCCGGGTTTTAACAGCAATACCATTACAATCAGGGTTGCCACTATTTTTTCGAACTTATCTGGCAAATCAGTAATAAAAAATCTGGCAAAATCTGGCGCTACTCGTAACTTTGGAAATCTAAAACTTTGATAACCTTTCTACTAAATCCATAATTTGAATTATAAAACAATAGGGGGATTCACTTAACAGCGTAAACTGATTAAACGTCGCGATCACCAAGACAATCTTTGATTATTTCATTCGCAAAAACAAACATTTCAAATAAGCAGAAAATCATGACTTACGCAGCAATTTATTCTGTTTAGTGAGTACCCCTAATGTTGTTTTTCAATAATATTTTTTATTAGATATTCTCGAAAACATTTAGTGACAAAATGAGATGTTGCCAAAAACAATTTCATGTGTAATATGATAAGGGGGCATCCATAAAGTACGTCACGCTTATACGGGGGAGGGGGGGGGGGGGTTCTCGGAAGTGTGACAAGCAATGTATTCAGTATAGGAAAACCCCGTGCGAAGGGGGAGGGGGGAGGGGTCTAGAATTGTAAAATTTAGCGTGACGTACTAAATGGATGCCCTCTAAACAAAAATAATAGTTTACATAAATAAATGTTCATAGTGTTAGTATTGTGTTCAGGGTGTAAAATGTTCACAGTTATTGAGAAACGGTAGTGCTAGCTTTAATATTACTGCATTGAATATTAAAAACAAAAATGACATAGTCGATTCTCCGTTTCACTCAGCTACGATTATAGCTATAATTTCCACCAAAAACACTACAATAGTACAAAAGCTGAGTAACACATCTTCAAATGTATATTATAATTATACAAATATTCATTGAGCCTTATTCAACTCGACCTTGAATGTGCAAGAAAGTTAACGACAAAATAAGCACGGTAAACATCAGCGCATCTGCTCGAGTTTTTGGCACAATGATCATGATGAAAGACGCCTAATTTTGTGTTTCCCTAGGTCGATAAGATAAATTTTCAAAACATCAAGGGGGAAATTTCATTGATCAATATCTGTCTCGAAAATAAAAATCTGGCAAAATCGCTGGTTTCTCTTTTTGTCTTTTTGTCTCCTGAAAATCTGGCAGTGCCAGATAAATCTGGCATAATGGCAACCCTGATTACAATAATGGAACATAATATGTTCAGTAATAAGGATTCTAGTATGCCGGCAGCTACATGCAAGTCTGATTGGTGGATTGCTATATGTATCTGTTAACACAAGATCAGACATATCGGTTGCTGTATCCATCCTAGGACGCAAGACCAGTAATCCCTCTCAAGCTGACTGGGTTAAAGCAAAAAGGGTTCTTAGGTACTTAAAATAGACCATCAATCATGAGCTGATTCTAGCACAGGATTCGTCTGAGCTCGAAGTTTTTGTGGATGCTGACTGGGCCGGCGATGCCCACGATCGAAAGTCAACATCTGGATTTCTTTTTCACTACGCAGGAAGAATGATTTAAAGGAACGCCAAGAAACAGGACAATGTTATCCTAAGCAGTACTGAAGCGGAATATGTAGCTATGGCTGAATGCTGCAAGGAACTGCATTGAATACTTCGTATAATTGACGATCTCGGAATCAAAACCACATTCCCAGTGAAAGTGAACGAGGATAATCAGAGCTGCATAAAGCAACTAAGTTCCTGCAGCATCAACAGACGATCAAAACATATTGAAACTAAGTACCATTTCATCCGGCAACTCAAACAAGATGGCGTCATTGAACCGCAGTATTTGGCAACCGAACATATGATTGCGGATATGATGATTAAACCTCTGTTGAACACCAAGCTTTCGATGTTTCGTGAATTGGCCGGAGTCATCTCGTCGAGGAGGAGTGAAGGAGAAGTCGAGTAGTACCCCAGACAGACATGTGATACGAGTGTGATTCCTGTACAACGGTACGCAGTGTCAAGAAAATTTCAACAAGACTGACTTGAACTGAGAGAATTTTCAGTATGGCACTCATTTCAAGCGCAATTGTACAGTGGTTCTTGTATCACATGTGTGTCATAAGTATAGGTGACGAATAACTAGGGTCTGGGATCATTTGAATAGGAGCACCTATTTTGAGCACTTTGTTACCGAACGGTAACTTGGTTTTGTTTATGGTGGGGGTGTAGGGATATATAATTGTCTAGCTAGATATCCCCGGAATACGTTCGTTCATCGACGACCTGCACGCTATGTCCAAAGGGAAGTATTATGAAAATCGAATGTACCTCAAATGTTATTCCACAGACAAACAGACGTAACACTCTGATATTTTGCATCGTACACCGATTTAACGGTCTATTTGAAAATTTGATAGATGGCCAACTGACCACCCGTGGCGCTCGCATCGTTTTTGCTCGAGTTTGACGTTTGCCCACTACCGCCACCTAGTTGATGGTCGGCCAAACTCAGTCCTTTTAGCATTGGGCGAACATGTTTCCGTGACTATGATTTGATTCGAAAAATGTTCGAAGTGTTACGTCTGTTTGTCTGTGGTTATTCCATAGGATCGTAGGTTTGGACCTCTAGTTTCAGAATCTGTGCGGTTTAAAATATTTCATCTTGGGTTTTTAGATTTTTTTGATTTTTTATCTATTTTGCCATACAAATGGCGAAAAAAGTCATTTTAAGGTTAATTTCATCCCATATAAAAATGTATGGGAAAAAACCCAAGATGGAATATTTTAAATCACACATATTCTGAATCTAGAGGTCCAAAAATATGGTTCTAGCGAATAAAATTTGACGTACATTCACTTTTTATAATACTTCCCTTTGGACATAGCGTGACCTGATCGTTTTCGGAAAGGACTGGAAATCCCATGCAGAATCTCTCAACAGGCTGCTCAGCCGTTTGCAAGAATATGGTTTTCACGTCAAGCTGGAAAAATGCAGATTCTACCAAACCGAAATTGGATATCTTGGACACATTGATGACCCTCAAGAAATACGTCCAGATCCTGAGAAGTTGAAGACCATCGCATCAATTCCACCACCATCGAACGTTTCGGAACTTCGACCTTTCCTTGGAGCGGTGAATTTCCACGGAAGATTCGTTCGAAACATGCACAACCTACGGCATCCAATGGACAAGCTTTTAAAACGAGGAGTCAAATGGGAGTGGAACTCGGAATGCCAGCAATCTTTCGATGAATTCAAGAGGATTCTACAGTCCAACCTGCTGTTGACTCACTATGACCACAAACTACCAATAATTGTTGAAGCAGATGCATCCATCACAGGAATCGGGGCGGTTATATTCCACAAGTTTCCAAACGGCAGTTTGAAAGCAATACAACATGCTTCCAGATCACTTACACCAGCGGAAACAAGTTACGGTCAACCGGAAAAGGAGGGACTCGCTCTAGTGTATGCTGTTACGAAATTTCACAAATATTTATTTGGACGAAGTTTCACGCTGCAGACGGATCACAAGCCTCTACTGTCGATATTCGGATCCAAGAAAGGAATTCCTCTACACACTGCAAACCGGCTACAACGATGGGCACTGATACTCCTGAACTATGATTTCAAGACCGAACATGTGCCAACAAACGACTTGGCTGTGCGGACATGCTTTCCAGACTCATCGACCGCAGTACTCGACCAGAAGAAGAATACGTGGTAGCTGCAGTTACTCTTGAAGAGGACATGTCAAGCATCCTGTCAGACACTGTAAGCAAGGTACCTACCAATATCGTTTGCTGCTCTACAGAAAGCTACCAAGTCTAGTAAAACACTACAGCTGATTTTGAAGTACATTCAAGAAGGATGGCCAAACAGTCCAGCTGCAATTCCTGATCCAGATGTTGTTCCTTACTACGAGAGGCGTGAATCACTTAGTCTGATCAACGACTGCATAATGTTCCACGACAGAGTAGTAGTTCCAGGCAAGTTTCGACATCAAATTTTGAAACAATTTCATCGTGGACATCCAGGAATAGTCAGAATGAAATCAATCGCTCGAAGTTTCATCTACTGGCCCGGTATCGATAAGGACATTGAGGACTTCGTCAAGCGGTGCACACTCCGTTCTACTGCTGGAAAATGCCCAACGAAGACAATGCTGGAATCATGGCCTGTTCCTGCCAAACCATGGTCAAGTATTCATATAGAGACTACGCAGGTCCTGTAGATGGTCTATACTTCCTGGTGATAGTCGATCCGTATACAAAATGGCCAGATGTCTACACAACGCGATGAACAACATCAAAAACGACGATCAAGCTTCTGAACCAGACGTTTTCAATATTCGTCGTTTCGGAAACCATCGTTTCGGATAACGGGACACAGTTTATCAGTTATGAATTTCAAAAGATCTGTGAAAACTACAGCATTAATCACATTCGGACAGCACCATACCACCCTCAATCTAATGGCTTGGCAGAGCGGTTTGTGGATACTCTCAAGCGAAGTCAAGTGATCTGAATGGAAAACCCCCTGCTGAAATGATGTTCCAAAGGCCAATACGAACCGTCAATTCGTTGTTGAAACCTCCGGTTCAAGTTCCAGCGGATTCCAGTGGAAAACCTGAAAAGCAAAATGCGGCTTTCAACAAGAAGCATGGAGCGGTTAAACGGCAGTTTGAACCAGGTGAAACGGTTTTCGCACAAGTTCATCAAAACAATTCATGGAACTGGGAAAAAGCAACAATCATCGAACGGATTGGTCAAGTCAACTACAACATGTATTTGGAAAAACGTCAACGTCTCATCCGTTCACATGCAAATCAATTGAAGACACGTGTATCTGAGAGCTCAACAGCCCAAGGACCAACACCTCTTTCTGTGTTTTTCGATGGATTCGGACTCTCCAACAATGAACCTCTAAGGCAGGATGTAAATGCTGAAGAAATCGACCCACATGTCTCCATTCCGAACGGTAACCCTCAGGAATCTGACGAATTATTTTATTCGGAGGAGTCTGAAGATGAAGCTCCAGCACCACCAGTTTTGGCTTCCATACCTGAGATAGATCGACGACTGATTCGGCTACCATCAAGATTCCAATCCTATTGGATGGCTTAAAAGGGGGGAGATGTTAGATCACAGCAACTCATCAATTAATCGTTAGATCACAGCAACTCATTATTTACTCTAACAATACAACATCAGTACATAGCAACCTTAGCAACCAGCTTGGTCGGTGGCCTATAAAAGTCGGCCAACAAATGGAAATGGTTCATTCCTTGTTATGCACTTGAAGTTAATAAACGTTCTAATCAAAAAGCCTTGTCAAGTCATTCCAATCCCGTTCTCACTGAATGTTGTGCTCATGTTCAACGATGTACTATATCAGAATCAGGAACATTAGATTCAGACGTTCCCTGATGAATTCTACATCAGGATTACATTGTGATTTTGATTTGATATGTTTATTAGCGTGGGACACAAAAAGGCATTTTACTCCTGTACACTTTTTGAGTTCCATTTTGGCCTCATATCAACTGTGCAAAATTTCTGCTCGATCGAAGAAACTATATTTTAGCGCCAGCCGTTTTTAGTTTTCATACGATTTACTATGGGGAAAACCACTTTTTCAAAGAAAAATCGCCACAGGTTGCCCTTTAACCCCTAAAAATATATCGATGAATGATTTCTGTTGGAAATTTTACGAAGAACAAACCCTCTGAAGACCGCAAAGCGACCTAAGGTATGTGGAAAAAGTTATTGACTGAAATTCGAATGGCATGCCAACGCTGTTTAACACGTAAGGAATAACAATAAATAATAAAATCTCGTCATTTTATCGACCGGGAACGGCTTAATAACTTTTTCCACAAATGTCGCATCGCTTTGCGGTCTTCGGAGGTCTGATTTCTCTTGAAGTTATCTACAGAAATCATTCAACGACTTATTTTTAAAGATCAATGGGTGACCTCAAGCGATTTTTCTTTGAAGAAGTAAATATTCCCCATAGTAAATCGTATGAAAAACTAAGAATGGCGGGCGCTAAAATATAGTTCCTTCGATCGACCTGAAATTTTGCATAGTTGTTATGGGACCAAAATGGTACTCAAAAAGTATACAGGAGTTTGAGTTTTTCCATTTTTTATATTTTCCCATATAAACCGTGTACCAGGCTAATGTTTATGTTTATGTTTAATATATCGAGAACTCATCTAGGTATATAGTTTGTTTTTTTTTTTTGTATTTTAACCAACTAGCAGCTAGTTTTTTTCATATATCGTATGGATTCAGTCGACTGTTGAATTTTTGAAACCTTTTAATGCAGTTGTTTCGATACCAATAACTTGCTTGTTTCTTTCAGTAGAAAATGTTTAAATATTTTGGTTTTACGTTTCTTTATTCATGTAATTAAATATTCTTCCAGTGAACAACTCATATTGCATTTGCTTAACCTTTTAGGGGGCTCCTGTTCGCATATTATTTACACATAGTACCTCTTCTGTAACAATTCTTATTAATCAGCACAATACAACTTGTTCTATAAATACACTCTTTCTTAATCTAGAGAAAACAAAAAGTGGGTTTTGGGATGGGAAACTTGGGTTTTGGGGGTGTGAAGCATGATTATCTCAGTATTTATTTGGCTAGTAAATAAATTGAGCATTTTTCTTTCTTTCGACGGGGAGAAGATGTGATGTGATGAAGCAATCAAAGAAGGGGAAAGCGCTCTGGCATGCCGCGTTCATTTCGCAATGTACCGGTCCAGGTTGTCCCAGTTGCAGGAGTAGTCGATCTGCAATAGGCCCTTCTTGCTAAGACTGAAATGTTGCGGTGTGTAACATACATTAGCGTTGGTAGCTGCGATCGACACGGCGGTGGAGGGATCTACCACCGCAGCCGGGATGCCAATCTGGCTCGGTCGTCTGACCATGCTCACGGAGATGACGCTGGCGCTGCGGGAGCGTCGACGCATCGGACTGGTGCGGCTGGCGGCGTACAGGGGCACATGTTCGACCTCTTGGCGGACGCATTCCAGGCAGTCGTTCAACGAGTAGTAGTTTCCGCTGCCCGCCGCAAGACTTGGCTGTTCCAGGAGTGGGATAGCAGGGTGGCTGTGATGGGGAGGGATTGGAGGGGGTAGAGCTGCCAGGTAGCAGCAGCTGGGTTCATAATAATCGTAGGACGGGGGACCTGGGAATTCAAGCTGGGGTAGGGGCTTTGGTAGGACGATTGGGCGCCGGTTGGTAGCACTTTTGCCGAAGCCTGGGGTGTGCAGCCGCAGAGCGGACATGGAACTGTCGCACGAGCTATGATGTTCGGTTGATGATGTTTCCAGGTCTAAAAAGGAAAAGCGGAAAAAGTATTACTATTAATGCCGTTATCATAAGGCTATTCGTAAACAGGTTCAAATATCCTACAATAAAGATCTACCCCACAAACATTTTTGCTGTATAAGAGTGGAACAAATCACTCTTAAGCAAACTTTAGCTTAAGAAACTACTATTCAGCTAGTCCTGTTACTTGGGTAAGTGATGAGCAAACATCTGTCTGTTTGAAAATCATGAAATGATTTGTATTTGGTCAAACTTTAATTAACATTTGCCTGATGAATTCTTAGAAAAGATTTTTTTAACCCTCTAATACCCTCTAATAATGAGTTTTTAGAGGCAAAGTGTACAGGCCACTTTTTCGGAATTCAGTGTGCGGTGGACGCGTCGTGTCTCGAATCGGTTCTGAATTTTTCGCTTCCCGTCGGCGCTAGTTCCCAATACACTTTTAGTTGATAATAAATATTTTCTTTAATTTTTTGCATTTACATAAAATAGCGAAAAATGTTAGTTCGGGCTCGCCGGTCGAAAAAAAAATACGGGCGCCGACAAGTGAGTCGCGTTCAGTATATTTCTGTGTGGAATAGACTAAAGGTTTCTGCTCCCTAGTGGAGTGGAGACGCGCGATAGAATTTTCTTTTTGGCTAGTTTTTGCGTCGAAAAGTGGTCGGTTGTTAACGGCGGTTTGTGTATATTGATCCATTGTCAAATCATATCACCAACCATAGGTGACTCCCGGACTGACAATGTACCTTACCCTACTAACAAAAAATTCCTTCCTGAGACAAACGTGGAGATGCAGCGATTCGCGGTCTTTTTAACAACGTTTGTCTTACTAACATTCCCTTCCATCCTCGATGACCGTAAGGACGTGGCCGGCGACGTTATTGACCTTATTAAAGTTGAGAGCTCTCGAACTGTGTACATTGAGAATAGTAAGCTAGTCTCAAGCCCTATTCATTGATTCCTTGTGCAATTTCGATTGCTCTGGTCAATCACGGAGTAGCAACTACGAATTATGCGGTCATCTATGTTCATGTTAATGTTCATGTTGAAGATTTTTTTAACCCTCTAATACCCAACCCTGCCTTAAAACGGGGTATAGTTTGAGCATTTTTGTATTTTTTCTTGCCTGAGTTCTTGGGTATTGATTTTTCAAAGTAAGTCAAAATAAAAAAAAAATATCATTTTTGGGGCTCGGGAACTGTTTTTAAAATGCATTTAAGGACAGGCTTGTTAGAATCCCAAAATGGCCACCACAATGGCCGACTTTGGCACCTACTCGCGATTTCGAGCGCACAAATCTCTTCGTATACATAACCACCTGATCTTTTTATTTTAAGCTAACTACAAGTGAGCAGTCTCCAGTTAGCCTAGTGGTTAAGGCTATGGATCGCCAATCCGGAGACGGTGGGTTCGATTCCCGTTCCGGTCGGGAAATTTTTCTCGACTCCCTGGGCATAAAGTATCATTGTACTTGCCTCACAATATACAAATTCATGCAATGGCAGGCAAAGGAAGCCCTTCAATTAATAACTGTGGAAATGCTCAAAAGAACACTAAGTTGAAGCAAGGCAGGCCAAGTCCCAGTGGGGACGTAGAGCCAGAAAGAAGAAGAACAAGTGAGCAAGAACAGAATAGAGACTGTATATATAAAGACACGCAAAGACGGCTACTTTTGATTGTTGTTCTTCTTCTTCGCCAGACTTTGTTTTCATAATTTTCCTGGCGTGCTCGATAGGTAGCCGATTTGACAGTTCGATAGGTAGATTTGGTTTCACTCTTTGCGGGACTGTGTTATTAACAGACTGTAGAACAGAATAATCAAATGCACTGATGTTTGAGGCTTGCTTCTTGAGATTTGTGCGTTTGAAGTTCTGATGCACTTTTGAAGCGAGATTTCAAGACGTTTGTCCTTAAAGTTTATATGTTTTTTTTGCTCCGGGCGAACTGTCATTTTATCGAATAAAACTGTTTCGTTTATTTAACCGCATCAAAAGAATTATGTTACGCAAAAATCGACCTTTTTCGACCCCCCTCCCCCCTAAGTCATACTTTTTGTCTGGGAGCTCATTATTTTTTGTATGGGTCGTCACGTTCTGCTAAACTTAAACCCCCCCCCCCTTCCCCTAAAAGCGCGACGTAATTTGTGCACGGCCCCATACTCAGAAAAATCAGCTCTCTCGATAGGAAATATCAATATTTTATTCAATTATGTGAACGTGATATTGTTCTTGCGCGTGTCACAGCATTTCACTGCTCGAGAACGCCCGTGCAGATTCCCATTCGGCTTATGCTCTTTCCTCTCGATATATCATGCAAATAAACCGGTCTGGTCGCCTAGGGCTCAATTTCCTTGGGCAAAAATTCAGATTTCATGGAACATGGCTCTCTATTATACTTGGTTGGAAAGGAGGCGTTTTTATGGAAAATAACATCTAAAAGCTTGGATGCGTCATCAAATCCTTTGTGGCTTCTATGCTAGAACTTCGTGCACGTCATGACGCATTTGCATACCTACTTGAGCGTTGTGTCACACTCCATGTTATTCTTATAATGTGTGCAACAATTGGCGAATTTTTAGCCGTGCAACAATTTTTGCGAATTTTAGCGACTTTTTTAGGCTTTTTTCAGTTTTTTTTGAGGTTTTTTGGCTTGGCAAAACTAGTGTCGCTCCCCCTGAAAAATGTCAAGTCTTACCTTCTAAATCAGTTGTTTTGGACTCCCAGAAGCTACGTTCAAAATTTGAGCAAAATCGGTTGAGCCTAAGGGGGCGCTCAAAACGCTTGAAGTTTGTATGGGAAAACTAGGCCAAATGCAGAAATTTTAAATTTTCGAATTTTGCGGCTAGGTGGCGCTGTAAGCGTCCATTTGTATTATTGTAGGTGACTATATGCCAGAACTTTGTCGAAGACCGCAAAATGATCCGACGGCTGTGAAAAAAGTTATACCCTAGGCAAAGTGAAATATTGAGATTTCATTATTGATATTATTCCTTTACATGTATTTGAACAACAACAATAAAGTTTATCCTCACTTTACCTAGGGTATAACTTTTTTCACAGGCGTTGGATAACTTTGCGGTCTGCGACAAAGTAGTTTGGCATATAGTCACCTACAATAATACCAAAAGGTTTGATTATTGAATGCTTACAGCGCCACCTAGCGGCAAAATTCGAAAACTTAAAATTTCTGCACACATTTGGCCAAGTTTTCCCATACAAACTTCAAACGCCCCCTTAGGCTTAATTGATTTTGCTCAAATTTTGAACGTAGCTTCTAGAAGTCCAAAACAACTGATTTAGGAGGTAAGATTTGGCATTTTTCGAAATTTTTATTTGCGTGGGCCACCTTAATGTTGAATATGTTATATCCATTTTGGGACGGAGCGTAAACAAGTGAAATCTGCATGCAAATGGCTCAACTTTGGCTCTCCGGAACTCTTAGATTTTCCAACAAAAAGAACTACTGTTTGTCTTTCTATTTCTAGCTTTGACTACCTAGATAAATTGGAACTCAGAAATATGCGACGGATAAAATTTTTTCATGTTTTACGATTTTTGTCCACTTATTGTTTGACTTGTGATGGCAAATCTCACAAGCAACGTAAACAAAAGTTTGTTTACACACAAACAAACAAAGACTAAACATATGAAACAATATGCAAAGCTGTTATCGCTCAATAGCACAATTGTGCTGGTTCGTTACGAAAGGATATGGGGTGTTGATACACAAATTATGTCACGCAAAAAAAAACGACCTTTTTAAATCCCATGACACAATATAGCACAATTTTTGCATGGAATCTCACCATTTTTAATTTTTATCTCTAACACATTCGTAAAAGCATTTTTTAATTATGTGCATTGTTAAAATGCTTGACGGAATACTGATGAAATACTAAGAGGGTCTCCCTGGAAGCAATCTAAGAAGTAAAATATTGTTAAAATTACCAACTAAATCACTCCGGAAAATCTTGAAAAAAATGCATGTAGGGTATGTGTGCCATTAGTAATCTCACACTCCCATATTCATCCTATTCGAATACAAGCGATAACGGCACCGATTGATTCCATTCTTTTTGTTTTCATGGGTGCTCACTTCCAACAAAAAATACAAAAATAAGAAACACAATGAACATCATTTCAATCCTTTGTTTTTCGTAGGATGAAAATGGAAGCCATATGCTTAATAAGGGAACCAATACCCTATTTAAAAACTCTGTAAATCGTCTTGATTGGTAAAATTCACTATTTTTGGCTGCGCAATCATAAAAAGAACAAACGACGTCCTTTATTTGTCCGACGTTTCGACACGGAGTTCGTGTCTTCTTCAAGGGGTAAATATTTGTTCATTTTATGACTGCGTAGCCGAAAATAGTGAATTGGGGTCATTTTTTTACCCAAACCGTGCACTGTTACTGAGCCGTTTCCAACGTGATGTATTAGGAAGGATATTCATTATATGGAATATGATTGAACAAGCAATTTTTATTATTTGAAGTTACAATACACATCTAAAAAAAATCATTCAAGATCCCCAAACAATCTTTAAAAAAGTTTTAATTTTTTGATTAAATTTCGAGCTCCGTAAGATTAAAAAACTATAGATCATGTACATATTAGAAAAATTACATTAATTTTCATAAAGATGCATTAGTAATGATTATCCTGGACTTTCAATACCAGGGGAGGTTGATGATCTAAGCGAATTTCCAGATTTTTCCCGAGTGGCCACCCTGGCTCGCCTCGCTGGTGGACCGTTAAATTTGAGGAGGGGGACAGTTATGAAACAACTTGTTCGTCGATCCTACTAGTGTTTCTCATTCAGTTTGAAGAAAATTTGAACGAATTCAGAGAACACCGGGAAGTTTTGAACTTACCAAAATTAAATGTTATGTTGTACGTAAGAAAGTTTTGCAACCTTATTAGTCAAGGACTCCTATTAATGAAAGGATAGGGGAGACTAAGGAGACTTGATCCCTGGAAAGACTTGTTCCCCCCATATTTTCTCGGAATCAAAAACAATTTTCTCCTAGTATAATTTTTCCAAAACTTCTCCTGGATAAACGACTATGTTTTGGCTACAAGTGATTTCAATTGTGCATTGCATTATTTTTTTAACGGCTGATGGTTTGTTTTCAGTCCTTCAGAAATCTTTTAAGCGATTCCGAAAAATCTTATTAACTTTGTGAAAATTGAACCTAATCGTGAAAAATTTCACAGCAAATAGTTTAAATAAAATAGTACCAAACGTATTTATGCAGATTAATAAACACAACTGTGACATGAGGTGACTTGATCCCTCGAGGAATATTCACACATAGTATGTGAAAAATAAAAGTCTATTTGTAAGCCTCTATTTACTTGGAGCTCTAGTATATTCAACGATAAAATGTGTCAGATAATTATTATTTTAGTACAGACAATGAAAAGGGGGATCAAGTCTCCCCGTTTTAAAAATACGGCATATCCCTTAAAATTTAAGGAAATCTTACAATTTAAAATACACCATATGCATCGAAAATTCAAGGAAACTTGAAAAGAAAACGAATAGGAAGCCTCTGGAGTTATCTTCTCTTTAAATAAACCACGTGTTCAAAGGGGGATCAAGTGTCACTCATTTTTGAAGAATACATCATAAGACATAATTCCATTAAAACACAGTTTTGAAAACTTTAACAATAATTTAAAGGCCCTCTGTTGAAAACGGATCTAGTTTTGTGTTTTCCTTAAAGTTACAGTTAAATTAAGAAGAAAGGATCGAGTCTACCCAGTCTCCCCTAATTGTAGCCAGAATCAGAACACGGGTTCGAAACCTTACCATGGTCCAATGTTACGCGCCAACCGTCAACTGAATGCTGTCGTGAACATGATTCCGAAAGATGATATCAAGGTCCTCATGAGCGACTTTAACGCGAAGGTTGGTTCCGACAACTCGGACTATGAGCACGTCATGGGATGCCATGATCTCGCAGAAGTGAGCGAAAACGGAGAACTGTTTGCAGAGTGTTGTGGCAACAATGACATGGTGATTGGGGGATCGCTCTTTGCTCATCGACCAGTGCACAAAGTGACATGGGTTTCCCGTGATGACATCACGGAAAATCAAATCGACCACATCTGCATCAGCCGAAAATGGAGATGGAGCCTTCTTGATGTGGGGAACAAACGTAGCGCCGACATTGCATCCGACCATCATCTCCTAATCGGCAAGATCCGACTGCAGTTACTGACCGACCCGGCTGACCAGTTGAAACGCTGGTTCGAGCACTTTGGAAATCTTTTTCAAGTGTCGGCCGCGCCATCAATGATTATTACTCTCAGTGTGTTTTTTTCTTTCTAAAAGTCCTTCAAATATCCTCATATCTTCGAAGCCATCATTTCAATCGAACAAACCGTTTCCAAGTTATATCTTTCGAAGAAAAAAATAGGTTTTTTCCTTGCGTGCTTTTCAAAAGATAGGTAAGGAAAAATGGTTATGTGTTAATACAAATGTAAATGATTCACGACATCCAGTACATCAATAAAATCTCATTCAAATTGAAAAATATTGAGTCAAAAATGGCATTGTTACGTGTTTTGGGCTGGAAATTATCTACCTGTAACCACTTTTTCAAGAATTGTTGCTCTAACAATTACTGGAAATTGTCAATCAATCCCAACATCTTGTGCAGTAAACTTTTACATCTTCTTATCTTTTTTTTTCTAATTGACGCAACGTCCCCATTGCACAATGGGTCCAGAGCCGTATTTACGAAGACAAAAATGTTTGTGCCTAAATTATAAGTTTTAGATACATTGTGTCTTTTTAGAAAGTTTCCTCTTATTTTTCGACCTTTTTTCACATTATAGTGAAATTAGGGTGATCCCTCTAGTTTCGCTGATCCAAACATCTGCTTTTTAATAGTTTTATGTACGTTTACAAAATGTTCTACAAGGTTGTAAAAGAACTTATTTGGAGCAAGTTTGCCGAAGAAACCATTATTTTATCTCTTATGAATCCTAACTTATATTTGTTTAAAAGATTCATGTTAGGGTGATCCATGATTTTCAGTTTTTCTGAAATAACTTTTAATTCGTTCGTTTCTCGTGAATACTGTGTTCTGAGCACTTTTAGAACTATCAACAACGCATAGTTCAAAAAATATTGGCATTTTTCTCCGAAAAATCACTTTTTTTTCAAAAAGTCATATCTCAAAATGGAGCAAATGGATTTTCAATCTCTCGGTTGCATTGGAAAGATCGTACTCTGTTCTATTTATGGTGAAAAAACTGCAGGTACCTTTTGTGTTTAAAGATTTTTATTGAATTTTGAAAATACGATATTTTTCCTATAGTGTAGAATTAGCTATAAGTTAAAATACACATAAATATAAACAAAAAAAAAAGATATTTTTCCTGGAAAAGCAGTTGTAACTTTGAAAATCGATGAGATACAAACAAGAGATACAAGTGCCCAGAACAAAGTATTGCGAAAAAATCAACACATAAAATTATATTGAGTATAAACAGATTTTCATATGAAAAACGACACACTTCAAGCAAATTCAACTCGACTTTGTTGGATAGATCAAAGTAGCTTGGTAAATGGTCATCCATTTCATTCTAGAACCAATGTTTATTTATACTGTCATCACTATTTGGGCACAATGTTGATAAAATATTGTAAATCATGTAACTTTGATAGGCTTTTACGTTAACATAAACATACAGAGGATGGCCAAAATGTTTGGGATAGGCAACATTTTTTTCTCTCATAAAAAAGTTCAACAAGCTATAACGCATCAAAAAACCTCAAATTTTGACTGTTTGTCAACCTATTATGTGTGCATCATTGGTACAAATTTGGGCTCGATTGATTAATATTTCGCAAAGTTAGAACCGTTCGGGTAAAACACTATTTTCCAAACAACTCATTTTTGAGGTGTCATATCTCGAAAACCAGTGAACCGAATTGAATGAAATTTTGAACGTACACTAACAATATGTAAATGCTTCAGAAACTATTAAAACATAGGTACTTTTTAAACGTTGAAAAAAGTTATCATGGATTGACACTTTTTGGATTCTTCTCGAAAAAATGTAATTTTTTTACATCAATGTCAATAAATTTTAGTGTTGATATCTAAAGATATTCCACTTCTGTTCTCAAGTTATCTCTAATCAGATATATTAGAGCCTATTTGGATTGAAGGAAGAACACATTTAGTAATTTTTGTGTGGTATTGTAAATTTGACTTATTTTCCTCTATATGGGTAAAAAATTCAATCCGGTATAACTTAATTCGCCGTGAGAAAATATTACATTTTATAACGTCGTATTAAATATCAATATATTGTTGATAAACGTTAAAAAATTCATTCAATTCGGTTCACTGGTTTCCGAGATATGACAGTTCAAAAATTAGTTGTCCAAATAACAGTGTTTTGCCCGAACGGTTCTAACTTCGCGAAAAAATATTCAATCGAGCCCAAACTTGTACCAATGATGCACATATAATAGGTTGACAAACAGTCAAAATTTGAGATTTTTTGATGCACTCAATGAAAAGTTACAGCACGTTGATTTTTTTTTGCGGGAGAAAAAAGTTGCCTATCCCAAACATTTTGGCCATCCCCTGTACATATAAGAAATTTACCTTCATTAAAAGCTCATAGACTGATCGGAAATCGAACTTGTCACCCTCAGCATGATCATGCTGAATACCCACGCCTTTATAGCTTTGGCCACAGACAAACTGACATAACACTCTGATAATTCCCATCGTACACCGATTTAACGGTTTAAAAAAAATAATAGTTGGCTAACTGACCACCCGTTGCGCTCATATGGTTTTGTTCGAGTTTGATGTTTGCCCACTACCGCCACCTAGTTGGTGGTTGGCCAAACTCAGTCCTTTTAGCATTGGGCGAATATGTTTCCGTGACTATGATTTGAATCGAAAAATATTCGAGGTGTTCCGTCTGTTTGTCTATGGCTATGGCTATGTAAGCCGTAATTATCACATCTTCGTGGAATACACTTCGATAAAGTTTGATGAATAAACCTTCGATCGATCAGCTTGGAAAGTTCAGGAATGTTCTATGTTTTTTTGTATTGGTATATCGTGTGGCGAGGATGATAGTTCGACAATGATTTTTCATAAGGGCCTAACTGACTTGATCGATTTCTCTTCGTCGACTCTCTCTTTCGCTAATAACTTGATCAAAACGAACACAAGCATTATTCTTTTTGTTTCTATAGCGAGATGTAGTCATCTCCTGTCCTTCGCATTCCAATCAAAAAAAAAATTGGGAAAACTCAATACATATTCTGTTATAACACAAAGAGAGGATCAATGAAGAATCAGTGTCGAAATTAAAAATCAGTGTCAACTTTATGTCCATGGATAACAAGAATGTTTTCATTAGGATAGGATATTGAACCGACAGGGAATTGAATCCGTCACCATCAGCATGGTCATGCTGAAAGCCTGTACATTTACCGCTTCGATTATATGGACCCTTATTCGAATTTTGGAGCTAATGCCGCCAAGTGCGACCAGTCAGTGACATTGAAATGGATCGCTAGAATTGGAAGAGTCAACCGTACGCCTGCATGCATTCCTACGAACGTTTGCCGCTAATAGTGTCTGAAGAGTTCAACGCCTCCACAGAAGGCGATCCAATGTTGGCTATTGCTAATTAAGAAGTCGTCCTTGGCTCATGTGTGTGCTTCGTCAACGATAGTCAGTATAGGATCGATTTATCATCAAGTGGAGATGACATTACACGAATCACTGGGTTATTTTGGTGTCGCAGAATAGGTATAAGTGCTTCAAATAACCGGATTTTCTTCGGTGTACTGAATGAATCCGAATACGGAACTGTGATTGAGTTGGATGCAATTAATTGGATAGATTTTAGTATTTGGCAAAAGAATCACGGTGGGAAACGCACTGCTACTCAGTAGGAACATGTTGAGGGTGTCTAGTTTCGATTCCCGATCGGCCCAGCATAATTTCGCAATGGAAATGTCTTTATTCACACCATACGGTATTTATACGAATGCATAATTACTTATTTGGCAAAGAAAGCTCTCAGGTAATAATTATGGAAGTGGCCATGTCACAATGAGGATGTAAAGGAGAAAGGAAAGAAGACTATTTCTTGGTCAAATGCTGACCCAATTTACAATACCCAGCTCGGAATAACATGTTTCAACAACAATTACTTAATGAAAAACAGATGGTGACAGGTTATGCCAATTCAGTTTTTAAGTGGCAATAAATAGCCATTGCATAAATTTCATTATTGGGTCTTTAGGTGACCAATTATGGATTTCCCAACCGCCCGCCAACAGGAAACACAAGCACACACAAACAGACAGCCATTGCGAACCTCAAATTGCCTCAACAGTGCCATGCAACAACACCACCAGAAAGTTTTCTAGAAACCGCCAATCTCCAAAAATATTGGCACATTCATCAATGGCAGAGAAGAGAGTTTTTCGAGAGAGATACAGAGACAGAGACCGATGTGATGTTGATGTTACACATCGCCTTGAGAAAAGCACGAAACCGAATCGAACCCCAGCAAATCGACCGTTACAGATTGAACGCAATCCGACCTAATGCCTATGCGCTGCAGTCAGTGCATGGTTGGCCTCTCACAGTCAGTTAAAGAGGCGGCGATAATCGTTCCGCGACTCGGTTCCAATGTTCGTTCTGGTGGTCCGATGCGGCCCAGTACACCCGCAAGTTTTTCGGCTAAATAAAACGTTGTCACTGGGGGGGCAGAGGTTCCCAATGATAGGCGCGTGAGCCAGCCATGTCAAAGGCAAAACATTTTTGCGTTTTATAGTTATTCTTCCTTATAATCACTTTTCAGTACAGATATTACGCAGAATCAAATTTCATTATTTTCAACCATTTTTGAGCAATTTAACCCTTTACACAACCTCTGGGAGTAATAATAGAAATTCACATAATGACATCCATGACCGCATACCAGTAGGCATTGGAGAAAATATAGCTTAGTTTATAATTTTCGCTAGTACAACAATGGACAGAAATAAAAAAAAACAATCCCATACATTTTAAGTCAAGCGTTAAGCAATGAAATCTTTCAAATATTTTTCATATACTTGACCAAGACTCGCTAGAAAAATAAATATGGATCTAATGATTTACTATTATTATTATCTGTATTAACAAGATTGTTAGCCATAGGCTAGTTCATATCGGGACCCACAGTTTACTTCCCTTCCGAAGGAAGAACTCACATTTTGTGAATTTGTCGGGAGTGGGATTCGATCCCAGGTGCTCGGCGTGAGAGTCTTGTGTTCTAATCATCACACCAGGTCTGCTAATGATGATTGCTGGCTGGCATGCTTTAAAGTTCATCTAGTGACGGGTATGCAGTTACTGGCACCAACATTTCAAAAGGGCGTAACTGTTTTTTTAATGCAAATCACTTTTTAAAATTTGAATACATGACAATGTTTTGAAAGCAGACATAAACAAACAACTCTTAAGCAAACTTTAGCTTAGGAAACTGCTATTCAACTAGTTCTTTTCCTTGGGTATTTCCCCATCGAGGTAATATTTGTTTCCGGATATGTCGAGAATTCCTGAAGATAGTTTATGGTTTAGTTGTGTGATAGTTTCCCCAATATTATTTTGAAGATTTTTTTTAGTTTCAAGAGGGTTTCGACTCTAAGTTTGGTCGATGTTTTGAGTAGCTTTCTCAGTCTTTAAGTCGAGAACGAATTGTTTTCTACTCTCCCGACGTTTCGGCCGAAGGGTTTTGGCCTTTCTCAAGGGTCGCTAAAACATGTATTTATTTAACACTTTACATATAACATTTAACATTAAACATATAACTACTCACTAGTGTCTATCGTCTCCCGTGTAGATAGTTGCCTAACCATTTGTGTTTGGCCTGCCTTTTCATTACATGTCTGTTATTTTTTTTGTCTGTATTAATGGGATTTTTAGCCCTAGGCTAGTTCATCTCAGGACCACTCTAGAAGTGTTCCAGAAATTCATGATGAAACTTCAGATGACTTCCTGAAAATATCTCCAATATAATCTCTGAAGAAGATTTCAGCGTTTCGTGTAGAATGAAATTCAGAAATTATTTCAAAAGAAATTCGAAATAAAATAGTGTCGAGATTTCTCGATCAGCATATATAACTGATTTTGCATTTCCTTTGTAGCTGTTCTCGTAAATGTTGCATTATCATTTCAAATAACGGCAGTGTGGGCTTTTTTTTTCCTGTTGGGGACATAGTACCACTGCGACCATTAATTTGATCTATTGTGGTGTCATCCTCTTTACTTTTGCCATACTGAAAAGACTCATCACTATGGAGAAATGATCATCCTCACAGCTATTGGCGTGTTTCCCAATCAGGTACTGCATTTCGTATGAAATCCAATACCTGCTTGGGATGAGAGGCCCAGATTTCCCAAGGCTCCATCAAGCCTTTATCAAGGTAACCGCGGCGCTTTTGATAAAGTGCAGCACACTCACACAATAAGTGTTCAGAGCTTTCGCTCTCAAATTTACAGAAACGACATTTGTTATCTTGTAATTTCCCAATTATATTTAGGTAATATTTGCAAGGGCAGTGGCCTGTTACTAGTCCAGTATAAATGCTTAAATCATGTTTGTTCAGGTTCATTAACCTTAATGTTTTAGATGCATCTGGTTCAATAAATCGCTTAGATTGACGACAATCTGTAGTGTTCAGTGTGGGCTTAATTTGACGATTGACAATTGTTGAGCTCATTGATTGGTTTTATTGTGTTGAAATTCTACCTAATTAATTAGAAGGTAATAAAAGTGGGAATTTGTTCGAAGGAAATTTTGAAGATATTTCAAGAGTACCTTTTGAAGGAATGCTCGGATGAACTATTGAAAGAATTCCCTAAGAACTCCTGAAGAAATTCCGGCAGGAACTTTCGAAGGGATTTCCAGAGAAACTCCTTCATGAATCCCCGAAAAAAAAACCTGGAGAAGTTCTTGGTGAAACTCCTGGAGGAAACCCCGGAGAAATTCACCAAGAAATGCTCTAAAAACGCCGAAAGAACTCCATTAACTCTCCTAAGATGTTCGGTTTTTCGCACCACGATGGCGTAGTGCATGTTCAGTGTGCCTATCTGGGTCATATTGACCCCAACATTCTACTAGGGTTAAAATAATTCGGAGGTACTTTCGAGAGACATGTGGAATTCCAGAGAAATTCCTACAAGAAAATCCGGAGGAACTCTTTAAGAAATTCACAGAAGTGCTCCTGCAGGAATTGCCGAAGAAAGTCCTGAAAAATTTACCAGAAGAACTCCAAGAGAATTGTCGAAGTATCTCTTGAAAGAATTCCTGAAGGAATTCCCGTATATTCTTTTGAAGGGATTCCCGGATTAGTTCTTCAGAAGAAAAAAAAAAATCCGGCGAAAATTTCCAAACAAATTAATTGTATCCACTTATCCGCGAGCGGTAATGGCGGCGGCTGGCACAACCAACCGATTCGAATTTTGACGTTTCGTGGGGATCGCAATCGGTTGGCGCCACCGATCGGTGGGTGAAGGGGTTAGGAGGAGAATAAAACTGTTTTGACTTTCAAAAGTCAAAGTTACTTCCGAAAAGGAACTCCTTTAGAATTCCAATAGAACTTCTAAAAAAAAAAAATCACCGGATGATCTCCTGCGATAATTCCCGGAAGAATAAGAAAACTCTTAAGAGAATTCTGAAGCGATTTCCGAAAGAGCTCCTGAACGAGTAGTCGAGGAAACACCAAATAATGTGTAATAGACCTTCTGAAGGAATTCTTGAATAAATTCCTGAAAAAGTCTCGTGAAGAAATCCGTCGACAAGTTTTTAAAGGAATTCTCAAAGGAAATCCGGTAGAACTCCTTTAGACACTCTCAAAGAAACTCATGGAAAATTCTGAGGAAAACTCCGAAATCATGTTTTTTTTCATTTTCTGTGCAACTTTTGTCTGAATTTCCAGTTTCTATGGAAAGCAATTTCGGGGAAAACTGCAGGAGAAGTTTTCAGAGGAATTTTACCAGAAATTCATTGATAAGGTTCTGGAGGAATCGAAATGATTACTAAAAGAACCTTCCGGAAGAACTCCAGAATGATTACCTTAAATAATCTCAGCAGAAGCTCCTGAAAGAATTCCAGAAAAAATCCCTAGAGTGAGATTTTCTAGAGGGATCCTAGGAGGAACTGCAGGAAGAACAACTATTGCCGCTGGCAACACTGCCTCTTTATATGTCCAAAGAGGCTATTCGGACAAGCGGACGAAGCCTAGAGAGAAAGGCTTTTGATGATAGATAGGAGACGCGAAATGTAGCCGGAATGGTCCGGAAGAGATGAATTGGTTATTCTAAATTAATTTCCAATGCTGTTAACTTCCACAATCAGTGCAAATGTGAGTTATAATGTTATGTAAAAAGAAAGAATTAGTTTGTTTATTTGCGACATGCTTCTTTTAGATTATAACCTAAACTGATACAAAAAGTGCCTACTTAATCATACCATTTCCATTAAAGCACTCTTCTGGATTTGAGTAGTTTGTTGCAATAGTAATTGTTTGAGATATCTCAACTAGAAATGCTGGAGAAAGGCCAAGAGGAGTTTCTGGAGAAACCCCATGGGGAATTTCTGGTTGGATATCTGGATGAAATGAAGAGTTCATGGAGGAAACACCCGGGGAAACTTCTGGAAGAATCCCAGGAAGATTGCCTTGAATAATCCCAGCAATAATTCTTGAAGAAATCCCAATTGAAATATGTAGAGAAATCCCTAGAAGAATTCCGGAAGGTATCATAGTAGGATTTTTTAGAGAAATGCCAGGAGGAATTGTTTTGCAAATATCTGCAGAATTTATAGTGAAACAGAAACCACCGAGAAACAGACGTCACACTATGCTCGCTTCCCATCGATCACCTTTCCAACGGTTGGTTGGTTATATTCGGTAGGTGGTCGATTGACTGCAGTATACTCGCGGCGCTGACATCGTTTTTGCTCCTGTTTGACGTTTGCTCACTACCGCCACCTAGCGATGGCTCGGCCAAACATAGTACATATAGCATTGGGCGATAACGTTTTTGTGACGACGTTTTTAATGAAATTCGTTCTAAGTGTTACGTCTGTTGCTCTGTACAGAAACATTTGTAGGAAAGTGGTTCCAGCCGAATCGTTCAGCAGATCGGAGAGTTTTCTTGAAGTTGAACGATGTCTGTTTCAACTCTTCCTACATTGTTGTCTGAGCTTGGTCAGATCTGAGTTTCACCAAGAGCCTGCACAGACCGCAACGGACAAGGTTCTTCAAAAGCTTCATTGATGCAGAACGTTGTGATATCAACGCCATCAACTAAATCACTTGAGTATCAATGAATGGTGGATCCATGGAATTAGGCCGCATCCAAATAAGTATAGAATTAGCATAAGTTGAAATAGGGTCTTGTACCATTTGGGCAGGTGCACCTATTTTGGGCACTTGCCGCTATAACTAAGTCAATTTCGAACCGATTGATTTGAATTTTTGTATAGAGTTGGGCACGTACAGTATCTAACTCTATACAAAAATTCAAATCAATCGGCTTGAAATAGACTTAGTTAAAGCCGCAAGTGCCCAAAATAGGTACACCTGCCCAAATGGTACAAGACCCTACACAGAAAAAAAACGCATCCAAATCACTAAAGAGATCCCAATTGGTTGATCGGAAATTGTCAAAATGTTTGCGAAATAACATTCAAATGCTCAAAAATCAGAAATGAGAAGTTCCTTCATCTGACACATGTCATTTGGTTGATTCATGACTAATTCTGACAGAGCAAAGCGTTCAGACTAACACTTCTTCTCTGGCCAATACTTTGAAAGTTGGACGATTACCTATGTTAAGTAGTCCAAGATCTGAATTACCGTAATTCTGCAAAGTGACGTAAGTTTTCTTCCACAGATGCTATATTACCCAAGCAGCACACATGTCACAAAGGAGTGTCGACAGCGCAGGTTTCTGGTGGGATACGAGTCATTTTCAAGTTATTCTAGCCCAAAGGCACAATAATTCTAAAATGACTTGTGTCCAACCAAAAACCTGCGCTCTCCTTTGTGACATGTGTGCTGCTTGGGTTTGACTAGATCTTGCGTCATAATATAGAGAAAATACAAAAGTGTTTTTATTTCATCAGATATGTATCAAAATATATTATCAAAAGACGTCGAAATTTAGAATGGCGCTTACGCCACTTTGCAGAATCACGGCAGTGAAGATCTGAAGCCTCTCAAACTAATTTCTGAACTGCCCCAGATGATATGGTGAGCATTAGCATCACCGCCAACAATTGAGCGGAAAGCCTTTAGAAGTGCAGTATGGGATGATTTGTTTGAAAGCATCGGTAGGGAGTGGTTCATTATGTGGTAAATAAACCAAAAAATAGACGTACCTATTTCCTGTTCAGATACATCAATTATAATAGCACACACATATCTGGTGGTTAGTTCAGAGATGAGTGCAGCAACAATTGCGTTGGTGACATACACACATGCTCGAGGCATGACATGCGAATTTGCCGTTTTATTTTGGCTGAAAATAGCAAACACTGGGTTCACAAGGTTTCCTAGAAAGAAATTCCCCTTACGAAGGTAAGGTTCTTGGACTAAAGCCACTTGAGCTGTGCCATTTTGCATAAGCCTGCAAAGATTGATCGTTGCTATTCTTCACAGCACAAAAAAATCACGCAGAAAATTGAGGCTTTTTTTAAACAATAAAACGCATGGTTGGTTTTAGAACTGAGCATTAACTTATTCTTAAGTTATATTTCTTTGTTCTTAGAGTTTATCGATCAAAACAACAAATTCCCATCATTCCATATAACGTTAAAATCTTCATTTGTTTCAACAAAATAGGGACCATAAACATGACCCGGAAGCACTCACACATCTTTAAAATTCTTACCCCAACATCACCACAACGAAGAAAGTGTAGCAAATCCATCACTCCAACTTCCAAGTGCAGTTTTGGCCGTGACGGATAACGCGCAGGTACTCAAGATTGCATCCACAAAAAGTTGGTCGGTTTCGATTTTTTGCATTTTTGCCTTTCTCGTACACTAAGTGTACTGGAAAGGCTATATGTTCACTCCAAAAATGACTTTTTGATAGAAGGCCCGGAGGGTCAAATCACATATACCAATCGACCCAGCTCGACGAATTGAGGTGATGTCTGTGTGTGTATGTGTGTGTGTATGTGTGTGCGTGTGTGTGTGTGTGTCTGTATGTGTGTGTACAAAAAAACTCACATCACTTTTTGGCAGTAAACCTCATCCGATTTCAATGACCGACGGTTCATTCGACGCGGAATCTGGTCCCATTGTTTCCTATTGAAAATGGTTCGGATCGGTTCAGCCGTTCCGGAGATATGGCCATTTAGGTGTTCCGGAACGGTACCCCAGGAAGGGACCAGATATGAAAATGCATCAAACCTATGCATGCGACACATCAAACCACGGCATTTTCGATAACCTGATGAGCGGTAAGCAGAAAAATAGTCTAAGACCATATATGAACCGGTAGGGTGCCGGAACCGGTTTCCGGGTGTCCCGCCGGAAGTGGCAAATATCAAAGTGAACCAAACCCATGCATGAGACACATCAAACCACGGCATTTTCGATAACGTGATGAGCGGTAAGGAGGAAAATAGTCTCAGACCATATCTGAACCGGTAGTGTTCCCGAACCGGTTCTAGTCGTCCCGCTGGAAGTGGCCAAATATACAATTGAACCAAAACCATGCATGCGGCACATCAAACCACGGCATTTTCGATGACCTGATTGATAATGAGCAGGAAAATCATCTCAGACCATATCTGAACCGGTAGTGTTCCGGAACCGGTTCTAGGCGTCCCGCTGGAAGTGGCCAAATATACAATTGAACCAAACCCATGCATGCGGCACATCAATCCACTGCATTTTCGATGACCTGATTGATAATGAGCAGGAAAATCGTCTCAGACCATATCTGAACCGGTAGTGTTCCGGAACCACGGCATTTTCGATAACCTGATGAGCGGTAAGCAGGAAAATAGTCTCAGATCATATCTGAACTGGTAGTGTTCCGAAATCGGTTCTAGGCGTCCCCCTGGAAGTGGCCAAATATACAATTGAACCAAACCCATGCACGCGGCACATCGAACCACGGCATTTTCGATGACCTGATGGATAATGAGCAGAAAAATCATCTCAGATAGGCTGACCATCCGTCCGTTTAACGGGACAACCAAATTTTCAAACACTCGTCATTGGTGCACAGTAACGCCTAACTGTTAACGTTTTTGGCTCAATTATTCGTTCTTTCTAGCTGAAATAGCATTATTAACAACATGCAGTTCTGTTTTTGGACATTGATTTTCTTTTTGTTGAGTTTCCGAAATGTGTCCCGTATTTAAACGGGACAAATCCGGTCAGCCTATCTCAGACCATATCTGAACCGGTAGTGTTCTGGACCCGGTTCTAGGTAGACAACTGTTAGTGTTCCGGAATTGGTGCCAAGAGTCCCGTCGAAATTGTCAAACCCTGCATGTGACACCTTCAATTTGCAGCGTTTTTGGTTAACCGATGAGCAGTTAACAAGACAATAATGTATAATGGTTTCGAAAGTGGTTAGAAGTAAAAGTGAAGCAAACCCATTCATGCGATATATCAAATCGCGGTGATTAGGTAAAGGTGAATAAATAGCAATAAAATATTCTCAGACCATAATTGGGACAACCGGTAGTGTCATGGTCCATGACTCATGGAATTAGATCCGGCTATCTCACCGGAAATTACCAACTATAAAAATGAATCAAACCCATACATACGACACACGGTGTCAAAATTTTGATTATTATCGAACTTTCATGTACCTCGGATTTTTCTTTATAGAATATTAGAATTTCAGCTGTAATGTATAAATGCAAAATTTGAAAATATTCTATCGGGGAAAATTTGAGTTAGCTGAGTTTTTGTCAATTTTCCATACTAAAAATCAATAATTACTATTTTAGCCCAATAAACGTCCCATACAAAATGTATGGAAAACTTTTCGCCGATGAAATATTTTCTAGTTTTCCGATTATGAATATATAGCCCAAATACTAATCATTTTCGAAGAAAAATTCGAGGTACATGAATGTTCGATAATAATCAAAATTTTGACACCGTGCAACACATCAGATCGCAGATTTTTTGATAATCTAATGAACGGTTAGCAAGAAAATAGCCTTAGATCACATTAGAGACTAGCTGTTATGTAGCAGAACCAACGTTCAAGTGAAAAATTAAATCGTAGGTTTGTTTAATGGCCTGATAAACATTAGGTATGAACAACAGTGACGAATAGGTCTAAGTTCTCATATATGAGAACAAAATATAGACAAAACTAAAGCGATCTCATCAAATCGTACCATTTCAGATTCCTAAGGTGTAAATTTATAGCAGGATGGGTCAACGTTGAATGGAAAAATAAGAATTTGATCGCGTCAACAGAAGATGGTGGCTGTTTTAAGGAATTTTGAGCTCTAAAAGTGTATTTGGTATGGGAAATATGTTCGGAGTCCACCAGTCAAGTTAGTGCCTATTTTATAGGATTTTTAATTCTTGCATTATGGGCATATTTTGTATGAAAATATGTCCAAAATTCAAAATTTGTAATCAGAAAGCCCAAGCTGTGCGCTGTTTCACAAGGTCTGCAATATGACTATAGTTTGAATGGGGAAGAATGTCGGTCTTCGTCCAAAACTGGTAACCAGAAAATCATAAACGACATGCCAAAATTCAATACGGCGACTATTTTATGTAATTTTAGGTGGAAAGTCCAAAAATGAATACCAGAGCATCCAAGATGGTGTCTCAATGTTCAAGATTGCGGTTAGTTTAGTTGGGGTAGATATCCGGAGTCATAAAATGATGACCGCAAAATCTGAAATGACGTTTCAAAATTTTGCGGCTTCATGACCTTGTTTGGTTTGAGTTTTGGATCGTTGTCTTATATTTTCTGAATATTAGATGTTATGCTAATATAAAATGTATCCATATTGAGTAGATTTAGCAAGCTGTTTTCATTTTGTATTTATGTCAATGTCATCAACATGTCGCCCGAGTTTTGTTGAAAGGATATTTTAAAGCACGAGAAAGGCACCATCACCGCCAGGTGGATTAATTAGGGTTTTTTATTCATTCTCGCTTCCATCCGCTTGTCGAGTGTTTAAAAATAGATTTCCGAGCTGCTGCAGGAGCTGTCGTCAGCAACACAATCACTTCCCGGCTTTGTTAGTGGCAAAAGAGCAGTCGTTTAAAACAATCTGTTATTTTATGTTGAAACTACCAAATCTCTGTTTGTTCTAACAAACTGTCAAAAATTTCGGCAAATGAAAATATTTGTATTACACTAGTTTACAGCATTTTTGAACTCGGTAAGCTGATGATTATTTTTGGTGTGGAATCATGCCCTGAGTTCGAAAACGCGAAGGAAAAAAATACAGTAGAGCGGAAATTGTTGCGACTTTCCATACAAGGTTTATGATTTGAAATCGATTTTTGTTCTATTTTTAAGCAACGTCGCTCACTTCACACATCTGATTCTCTGTAATCAATGCTTCGATTGAGCTGAATTTTTTAATTGTAACTCGCCTACATATGATATGTCGAATAAACGTTAAAAAAGAATTTTTAGATTGATTTTTTCTTATTGAAAAAAAATATTTCTTCATATATTTTTGAAAATTTAGCGAAAATTTAAGGAGATCGTCCCTAAAACTCGCCGACATCTTAAATTTCATGAATCTGACGCAAAACTTGCATTCAGATGATCGAATGGTATTGTATTCAGCTTTTAATTTATGGAAAAAGATTTGAAATTGGTTGAACAAAACGCAAGATATTTGAATTTTAGTATATCCCATATTTTTAAAAGTTGAAAAACTCAATATTAAGCTGAAA
The DNA here is from genome assembly GCF_035046485.1 of Aedes albopictus. NCBI lineage: Eukaryota > Metazoa > Arthropoda > Insecta > Diptera > Culicidae > Aedes > Aedes albopictus. Next base: position 351,089,438 of record NC_085138.1, read on the forward strand.
TTCAAAAACTACTCTACTTAAAAATTTTTGAAGCACGGTATCGAAATCAGTGCTAAATTGAAACTAGTATTTAATTGTGTTTACAATTTATTTGTCTGCGTGAAAAACAGAAACTATAAAACCACATCGGTATCGATTGGAATACGCCAAAGGTGATGATACACAGAATACATTTTGGTCGCGCAGGTGTTAATATGACTTACTTCTAGAAAGTAAGCGTTCATTTGTTAGAATGAGGTCACAGTGACTTCTGTGCAATAACAATCTACGCTGCCGTGACTCTTCTGTGTCAAGTGTGTTACTTGGCACTGTGTAAATCGCATAATGCGAAACCATATAGGTGGAAATTTAAACTAATCAATGACATCTTCATAATTCCTCCCTTATTAAGCCTCAAGTTTGGGACTAAAAAAGGGCAGCTGATTGTCTCAGAGAAACACAAAGTCCTCTGCGATATTACTCCGTTTAGCGCAGTAAGGGCAAAATACTGTGGAGGATGCCCTGGTACTCCACTGCCTCCTTCTGGGATTGGGTTTTTTTTATAAGGTTCCTTCCCCCTAACCCTAACCATTCATTCCTAGGCACAGTAAGCACACCCGGGTAGAGGTGAATGGCAAACCAAAAACAAAAGAATAACAAATTTTATTGTCATAACTTATTTTGTCATTCATGAGTTCTTCACGAAGAGCTTGAAACAACATGTCAATAGCATAATATGATATCATATCAAAATATGCCATTCGCTTGTCATTTATCAAATTTGGAAGAATAACTACTGAATGTCTTATTTTGCTATCATAACAAATTTTGCAATTGATGAGATATTGTTGACCTCTTACGAGTTTGATGAACCATCGCAGTTTTGGCTCTTATTAAGAACAACATAAAGACAAAATTTGAATTTTGATTATTATAATGGTAACTTTTGATATTTTTTTCTGTGACAGGCGAATAACTAAATTTGATATTGTTCTGTTTCCAACAACTCAATAATGGTATATTTTGCAATTCTCAACCTTCAATTTTTTTGTTCTTGGTTTGCCATTGTAATGTCAAAATTTGATATTCTTAAGTTATTTTATAGAACAATGTCAGTTATTATTTTTGCCCTTTTGTCACTTATTTCAAACAAACCCATGACAAATTTTACCATTCAGTAATTCCTTTTGAATGATAAAACTTGCAATTGTTTTGTTATTCTTTTCTGCCCGGGCAAGGCCGCATAACATCATGAATTAGGGGACGCTTGACTAGTGGACTTCTACCACTGGAATAGGAGGTCCGTAGAACTATTCTTAGCCAGTTGAACCAACCGCTACCGACACTACACGGCTAATCTAGGCTGATCGGGAAAAAAAATCTTATAGATGATCAACTTGAGAACCCCTGCCCCAAACTAATCGTGTCATAGATGAGAAGGTATCGATCGAGACGCTTCTGTTTTGGAACAATTCGATCCACCCCAAATCCTACTATTGCCGTATAGGCTGCGGCAGGCAGCTACCTCTATACTCACATCTCGAGCCGAATCCAAAATGTTGCACTGATCTCCTTTGCAGCATCATTGCTCCGCACCACTTTCGTTCGATTGGTTGCTGCTTGTTGTTGACGCCCTTCAAGGCTTCACCGCGCGGCAAGTTGCGTCGGTGCGCTTGGTCTCGATTAATTTTTCGGGCGGTTTTGATTGTTTTGATTTTCTTTCTTTCTGCGGCGCTCGAGTGAGTGGTGTGAAGGTGATTCGGTAACATCAACCAGAGCACAACGGCCAGATTGGAGGAGGAGTAGGCACAATGCAATGCAATGGAAAGGGAATGGAGGAGGATGGATCAGCCAGCAACGAACGAAGGAATGCTTGTTTTTAACAGAGATGAATGGGTTTCTTCCGAGCCCCAGCCCAGCATCCGCACCGAACAATTCTGGGAAGTTTGTTTTATTTATTGCACTTCACTTGCACCGCAGCAGGTTGTGGGGCGGCGGGGGAGGTGCAGTAGAGGGTGAGAGCTCACGTGTGCACCGTTCCTCGGCGATGCGGCAATTCGTCAATGGCAATGACCTGACGAGCCCAAGTAGTCGCTAGTCGCACTAATTGCTTGTTTTTTCTCCGAAACAATGGGCTGGTCTGAAGTCAAAGCCACCGAAGGTACAAAACGGTACTGCACTGTTTGCACTGAATTTATGGCCCCGCAATTAACAACCCATTCATCAAAATACACTTGAACTACAAATCACTAATTGCTTCTTCGCGGCAGAGCCGTAGACACTTGTTGCACCACGCAGGCCTATGGTCAGGTGCACACGTGAGAGACCTCCGCACCTCGCTGCACTTGTCACTCTACTTGAACAACTTCGCTATTGTTCTTGGACTGTCACCGAGGAAGAATCCCACCCCGCACAGAATCCAACCGCGGTTTTCTTCAACCTTACGAGAATACCCAACAGAAAGAAGGTTCGAAGTTCAGCTGGGGAGGCGCGCGTTTTTCCGATGCTCACTCGCGCGAGATCAACGGCAGACTACTGCCGCATTCATTGATTGGTGCTGCTGGCTGGTTGCCCCTGCACCAGATTCAACCGCGGCGGCGACGACGACGACGAGAAGACTGCTCTTGCTAGAGCGCTTAGCAGCGGAAAGTGATCTCGTCGACGTCTCGGGTTGCTTCTTCTGGTTTCGAAAAGTAGATCTCTATAGGTAGGCAAGGTAGATTGCGACGATGCGACGCGTGGCTGCTCGTTCATGGTTTTCTAGCTGAGCTGGAGCTGCGGATGATGCAGTCAGCCAGTGCAGTGTTGGAGAAAAATGTGTCTTTGGCTTTGGGGGTTGCGTTCATGTGGTTGCACCGGTTGCACAGTGTTCAGCTCGTACTTTTGCACCTCTTTTTTCACCTTCGATGCTATTCCGGACAGAGGCGTTGGACCGTGCCGAAATAATTAAGGGGATCATTAGGCACGTCGCAACCCTTTCTGAAGGAAATGAATGAGTAATATATTGGACATTGGAAATGAAGAGAGGAGCTCCAATTACTCCATATTAGAGAAGCTAGATTTCAAAGTTGTCGCTTGAAACAACTGTTATAATTGAGTTCGAGTTCATTAGCCCTTCATTGGAAATGTGAGTTATATAAACCGTTGGCGATTTTTAATGGGCAAAGAGATTGGAAATAACATCTAAGCGGTCGTCCACATACCACGTGGACAATTTGGAGAGGGGAAGAAGTTCTAGAAAAGTTAACGGTTGTGCACCAGATATCCCCAAAAATCTTTATATTCATTCGTAATAGACTAATTCTGGAGCTCGATTTGAATAGGTCGTATGTGCTTTTGTCGATATAAAATTCGATCAGTTTATTTTAGTCATTGTAGCAATGTGGCAGATATTTTGCAAACTTTTAATAATGGAACAGAAAGCCTGTTTTGTGAGGATTTTGCTGTATGTATAAACTTTGCTAAATTACAACGGTTGTCGCTATAATAAGCGAATCCAACTGATCGAATTTTTAATCGACAAAAGCACATACGACCTATTCAAATCGAGCTCCAGAATTGAACTAAGCTTTCAGTAAAAAAAAAAATGTGAGCTTTGAAACGCATACTACATAGTTGCAAAAGACAAACGATTATCAAAGAAATTGTTTTAGGCGTTTAAAGGGATCATTCTGTCACTTACTGAACATTACTATTTACAAGGAGTGGCCAAAATGTTTTGGGATAGGCAACGTGTTTTCCTCTCACAAAAAAAGTTCAACACAACATGCTGTAAATTTTCATAAAATGCATCAAAAATTATCAAATTTTGACTGTTTGTCAACCTATTATATGTGCATCATTGGTACAAATTCGAGCTCGATTGGTTAATCTTTCGCAAAGCTAGAACCGCTCTCGTAAAACACTATTTTTTGAACTGTCATATTTCGGGAACCAGTGAACCAAATTGATTGAAATTTTGAAAGTTTAATCAACAATATAATAATGCTTGTAAAGTTCTTTAAGACATAGGTACTTTTTGAACGTAGAAAAAAGTTATGATGGATTAACACTTTTTGATTCTTTCTTGAAATAGTTATTTATGCAACAAGTTGCAAAATGATGATTTTTTCAGCACGAGTCGTACATTTATCCAACGAGGCTTGCCGAGTTGGATAAATACGACGAGTGCTGAAAAAAATCGAGTTTTGCAACGAGTTGCATGCAAAGTTTTTTGTAATTACGAAAATACTCATTTAGTGCGATCTTTTCTAGCTTCACAAACGCGGTAGCTTACCCTATCGGTAAGCCACGTGCGCGCGCTCATGTTTGTCGGCGTAGTTTTTGTTTGATCAGGTAGGCTATGGTGTAGTAGGCGTCACCAATAATCGAGCTCCCGTTGTCAAACAGTTGTGTGCAGGTATTAGAATAACTAGCCACAGAAGTCCAATGTCGCGACTGTTCTTGTGACTAACATCTAGTTTGCCACGCCCTTACAGCGTCAGTAGCGGTCCTAGAAGTGTCAAATAATTTTTTTTACCAAAACAAAAGATTCTCTACAAGATGGACACTTATAAACAATCAATTGTTACATTTTAAGTTATTAATGGAATTAATTAGGAAAAGTGACTACAGCGCCATCGGAGTTCTAGTGTATTTCTATTGTGCAGGTAAAAGCAAAAGCAGATTCAGCAGCTGCCTCTACACTTGTTTTGTAGTTCGAATCCGAATTGAAATTGCTCTGATTCGGATTCGAGCTGCTTAGTAGATGTAGAGGCAGAGGCTGAATCTACGGAAGGCATGATGGTAAGTAAAAAGTGCGTACGAGCAAAAGTGCCGAAAAGTGCTACTTTTCAGCACTCTTAAGAGTGCCGAAAAGTAGTACTTTTCGGCACACTTGCATCAGGAGTGAAAAGTAGGCCATTTCAGCATACTTCAGCCAACTGAAATGTTCTACTTTTCACAACGTAATTACAAAAAATGTATTTTGTATTACATCATTGTCATAATATTTTAGTTTTGATAATCAAAGTGTTTCTACTTTTGTTCTCAAGATATCTTTAATAAGATATATTAGAGCATATTTGCCTATCGCAAACATTTTGGCCACCCCCTGTATATACAAAATACATCAGTTGTAAAAAAAATAAACTCAATTCATTATCATTGAATTGAGTGTGCTCCATGATTTTTCAATCTTAAAACAATATGTCAGTGATTGATCAACTTCACCTCGGATTCAAAGTTTTCAAATTTGGCTTTTTGAACATTTTTTTTGGCAAAAAAATGATGGAGGTTTCTTTGGTAAGGTTTTTATTTTTTTTTCAATCATATGCATTGAAGCTTTTTTTAAAGAAAAGTAGTGATGAAAAGAGATCAGCGTCTCCTTAATTAATTATACAGTAAGGACCCGATTTTGTCAGCCCCATTTTGCGACAAACTTTTTGCTCTCGTTATCTTACGGTCAAATTTTAATCAATTCATTCATGCTTATCATCAAACTACAGCTGAGATGCAGAATATAGAGGAATAAAAAGTCTGAAAAGTTGCTTAGGTTTTCGAGGGAAGCAAAAAATATGTTTTGAAAAGGGGCTGACAAAATCGGGTAACTTATGTACAGTGTATCAAACAATAGGGCACAATCGGTTTTGTATGGTGAGAAGGTTGATTCTCTTTTCTGCAATAAAATGGTGGGCTATTATGATTCCTTGCCTAATGATGTTTGAGCAAAACTTTGGGTAACTGTGTTGTTTACGTTGCAAGAAATTAAGAAAACAACAACAGGGTTACCCAAAGTTTTGTTCAAACATCATCAAATTAAGCAAGGAATTATAATACCCACGATTTTTAATCCATTTCATTGCAGAAACGGAGAATCGACCTTCTCATCATACAAAAATTCAGCTCATTACTTCAATTCTAGTACTTCACCGAATATGTCCTATTGTCCGTACAGCAATTTTTTCGACAAAATAATTTTTCATTCAAATGTTCATAACTACGTCAATAAAAAACGCTGAAATTTTGACCATTCATAAACCACATATTGAAGCTCCAGTGGTGAAATTTAGAGCGAGATTGAATAAGTTTTCTGAAAGTTATAGAGCTTTACTAAAAGCTGATGTTGATGGTTTATTAAACAAAATTTCTATACTCTATATCTCAAAGAATATTGGATGAAATATTTTCAAACTTTTTTGAGGAACACTGACACATGAAAATTCAATACGCAATCTTGTTAGGGTTAATTTTTTCACTACAAAAATATGATAAATCTGCTTAGGTATGTAGTTGACGATGTTTCTAAATTTACGATATTTTGCCCATATAATCTGACAAACGTTTTTTACTAATAAAAGTGCATTAATTGAACGAAAAATGCATAGGACCTACTCTGCATATATAGTTAAGCAGGTCCTGTATAAAAAATTATATTAAGGAAGTTGTAAGAAATTGGAAGCACTCGGCACTTTTATTGATCAAAATATGGTAAATTTCCAAATAATGCACTGAACATAAACAGATTTTTCATATTTTTTGTAGTGAATATAAATCCTCAAACAAAGCAGTATATGTAAGCCTCAAGTATAAGCTGTTGAGCACCCCCTTAACCTTAATCGATTTTGTTCACATTTTGAACGTAGCTTCTGGGAGTCCAAAACAACCGATTCAGAAGGTAAGACTTGGCATTTTTCAAAAATTTTCGTATAAGTGTGAGCCACCTTACACAGTATATTTCTCCGGAGATTCCTTGATTGAGTTCTTCTGGCATTCTACCAGGTATTTCCCCCGAGATTCATTTAAGGATTCCTTCAGAGATTTCATTTGCATTATTTCAGGAATTCTTTTAGCCATTTTCCGGAAAGGGGCATTTCAAGATTTCTCCCGAGATTCTTTTACAGAACCCTTCTGAGATATTTTCTCCAGGAAACTTTTCGGAATTCCTTCTTATTTTTTTTCTTGGGGATCCATCAGGCATTCTCTCTGTGACTATCTTAAGTTTCTTTTGGGGATCACTCCAAGATTGTTTCATGTATTGCGAGAATTACTCCATGTAATAAGGTTATTCATCGATAGTGTAACGAGCCATGTATTAATTTTGGGAAAATAAGCTATAAGAAATATATCAAACATTCATAAAAAAGACATTTTCATTTTTAAATTTCCTGGACCGAACATAAATCGAATCCAGACACTCTTAGCCAACCCAGTTAACACAAAGTCTTATACAGTAATGTTCCGATTTTATCACGCCCTCCGCGCGTCAGTCCTCCTCCTCCATTTTTCATTAATTTGCTGTTAACTTGCTCTAAAATAGCAAGTGTTTCCCCTCTTCTTCAAGATGAATGTTGAAGACGTGTTCTGCAACGTTAAAAATATTGAATATGCGTAAAGATTTAGTAGAATATTTAAAAGCATTTTTGAAAATGGGCGTGATAAAATCGGAACAGTCTGTATGATGTTGAATATGATGCTGAAGTGGAGGCCATGTGCGTACATTAGACCGGGTCAACATGGTCATTTTTTCGGAACAAAGTTTTTTCGACGCCTGTTATGGTCCCAAACAGCTGTGCAAAATTTGGGCGCGATTGGTTGCGTCCCCGCATTCCGCATTGCATTTGAAATTTGTATGGAGTTTTACATAGGAAAACCTACTTTTTAGCATTTTTCTCCTGAGAGGCCCAACTTTGTCTTGAACTGTGTAACCAACGGTGTTAAAGTATAGTCAAGGGGATGCTGATAAACTTTGCCAAAAAGAGTAAGGTACTAGAGTGATTCTTAAAAAAGTTATTAATGTTCAAAGTTTGATACCTCCGTGAAGCTACTGAAAATCATTTTTTCTGCCAACACTGTTGGTGCTTAAATGGATCAATTCGTCCTTGCTTTATATTCTGACATTTCATGGAACAACAAACCCCGTTTTCATCAACAAACATCAATCATGCTGGCGGTTTCTAGTCGATTCTTGAATTATTTTTCAATTCAATACAACAATCTTATCATTTTAGGTCAGGTCTGCTTCTGGAGAATGGTTCTGGAGGTATTTTAGAGAAGAAGCGGTGCATTCGAAACCAGTGTCCGGGAAATCCACCGCTACAAACCGCATGGGGGATTCTTGCGGTTCGGTGGTCAATTAGTCCACTCTGCAGAACCTGAGAACTTTGAACATTCAATTGGTCTACCCAATGGGTAATTTTTTACTCGCTTTTTGGTGACATGCTACCATAAACGACTACTGCACGCCGGACTATTGTTGTTGTTAAGCGCTATTGGTCGATGCACAAAGGAGGAAAAAGTAGAAACAATTTCGACATCCGAGCGGTGTGCCGTCGATAAGATCGTCGACGCCGATTGGTCAATGATGTAAACGGCACACCGCTTGGATGTCAAAACTCCTTTTTCTTTTCTCTTGGTGCATTAATCAATATGACACACATTTTGAGCACAAGGAAAGAAAGCTCGACAGGTTGTCTAGCGTTGTTACTGATGCTTCCAAACAAAACCCTCTCCCGCCAAAAATTTTACGTAGTTTATGAATAGCCCCTCAGACTTATTCTACGCGGCGTGTGAGGTGAGACGAGTCGAATGAGGTAACAAAAGTCGACTTGCCCCATTTGATTTGCATTAGTTGTCTCACGTCATGTGAGACGAAACCGTCCGTCTCACCACACACGTTGCGCAGAATAAGCCTGCCTAATAACATTATTTATTACTTGATTGATTATTTATAATTAAAAACTCTGGGATCTAGTTCCGGAGTCCAATGTCGACGTTAATTCCACTAATCTCTCGATCGCATGCATTCTCTAGGTTAGCCTGATCTTTTCTGCATGATGATGCACCGGGAGGTTCATCAACGCAGTCCCACACTCAAACACACCGAATTCCACTTCATTGGAGATAACCCCGTGTCAATCGAAGACATGACTACGCTGTTGGTCCACATTGGAAGATGTCTCAAGTCCAGACCCATCACCAACCTCTCAGAGAATCCTGGCAATCTCTAACCGCTCTCACCTGCACATTTTTTCAGTGCAAGCATGCCCGGAGGTTGATGTCCTATCAATCGCCCAATCCAGTTAGATATAGTGCAACGGAAGATCCGAATTTTTGGTAAACGAGTCAGGAGTATCTGAGCCAGCTCCACGGACGGAAGAAACGTCGGCGGCCATCGGTTAACATTGAAGTTGGCAAGAGGGTGGTGATATGCGACGATATAATCTACTGCCTATTTCCTGGAAGCTAAGCCGAATCGAGCTAACCCACCCCGGAGCAGATGGTCTAGTTCGCGTAGTTACTCTGCGGACAGCTGCTGGGAAGCTCAAACGACCGGTGAAAAAGGGTTGCCTCCTGCCGGAACCGATTGGGGGTATCGAATTCTACTTTCATTGTCAAAATTGTCACATATTTTGATAATTATGCTTTATAAATTTTTAACTTTAAGAAGTAATGATTAAAATGTTTGTAAGTTGAACTAATTAGCAATCTTTAATTCAAACCCGTAACCGATACCGTAGTCGCTTGCTATTAACCGAAGTGTCGGTAAGTTGGTTTTTGTATAAAAAGCTCACGCAATCATCCTTTGAAATTGGTTGCTGTTCGTTTGGCATCTAATTTACGAAGTTTGCTGGTGTGGTTGGTGCCACCGGGCATAATAATGTATATAGTTATTGTTGCAAATAAAAAAAAAGTTTGGTTTCCACTTTCCTTGACAGGCCATCCTTTTTATTATTAGAAACAATCTTGTAGAAGGCCATATTTGTCTAAAAAATCATTTGAAGGCCCTGAATGCAAAAAAGTTCACTCACTTTTAGGGCAATTCCCATTTTCCGGATTATAGCTTCAATCGAACCGGAATTTCACTGCATTGTTTGCTATTGAAAATGGTCCGGATTGGTATGATTGGCCGTATACAACACTGAACTAAGCCCTATCATGCAACACATCAAACTGCGGCGATTTTGGTTACCTTTAGCATGATTGACGATTTTTGTGCAAAAATCAACACTGGAGACTTGAAATTCCACGATATTGGCCCAAAATTCAAGATGGCAGCCGAATATTCAAGATGGCGGCTGCTTAATAGAGTGTTAGGCTCTAAACCATGCAATATGGGTATATTTGGTATTAAGAAGATTTCCGGAGTACAAAAATGGCGACCACAATATCCACGATGACGGTCTAAAATCCAAGATGGCGGCTCCAAATTCAAGATGGCGGTTGTTTAATGGACTTTTTAGGCTATTCAACCATGCAATATGGGTATTTTTGGTATGGGGAAGAAGAAGAGAAAAAAGTCTAGACTCCAAAAATGGTGACCAGAATATCCAAGATGGCAGTCTAAAATTCAATATGATGGCTCAAATTCAACATTCCACTCGCTTCGTGGCTGTTTGTCTCCAGTTTCGCAATCTGTGTAGGGTCCGCAGATTGTCCTCCACTTGGTCGACCCACCTAGCTCGCTACGCACTAGAGATGGTCGGGTTTCAGATTTTACAGACCCGAACCCGACCCGTACCCGAACAATTTTCAATTTCAAAACCCGGACCCGACCCGTACCCGAGAATTTTTTGTTCCGTCAAACCCGGACCCGACCCGAACCCGAAAAATTTTCGTCGATCAAACCCGAACCCGACCCGAACCCGAAAAAAAAATTGCCAATAAACCCGACCGAAACCCGAGTTAAATAATAATCAATAAATGTATCGGATACAACAAATAAAACATTTTTCTGAATACTGATTTATCTACATTGGTATCAAACCCGACTTGAACCCGACATTATTCAAACCCGACCCGACCCGTACCCGAGAATTTTGAAATTGTTTAAACCCGGACCCGACCCGTACCCGAGCTTTTTTCAAATTTCCAAGCCCGAACCCGACCCGTACCCGTCGGGTTCGGGTTCGGGTCGGGTTTCGGGTTTGAAAACCCGAAACCCGACCATCTCTACTACGCACCACGTCTTCTTGCACGGGTCGGATGACTATTGAGAACCATTTTAGTCGGGTTGCTATCCGACATCCTGATGACGTGACGCGTCCACCGTAGCCTCCCGATTTTCGCGGTGTGGGCGATGGTTGGTTCTCTCAGCAGCTGATGCTGCTCGTAGTTCATTCGCCTTCTCCAAGTCCCGTCTTCCATCTGCACTCCACCGTAGATGGTACGCAACACCTTCCGTTCAAAAACTCCAAGGGCGCGTTGGTCCTCTGCACGTAGGGTCCATGTTTCGTGATACATTCTTCGGAAAAGTTGAAGATCTTTCAATTTTGAGCAAGTTTGCTCGATACAGTGTTTATGTAGCCTCAAAGGCACGGTAAAGGCTGGGTATGCTGCGCAATACAGATCCCATTGTGATCTATATGCCTCTGCCCAGAAACTCCTATCCCTACCTCGGCGTGGTACCGGCCGGAAACTACGAGCAACCTTAGGGAAGATAGGGTAACCAACCCCGGAGGGAACTTTGCTCGTAGGCTGACAGGGAAGGGGGGGGGGGTTTGCTTCCGCAAACCTGAGCGTCTGTTCTCCAGGAGGAGCGGCTCACAACAGCGTCTGACCCCCATGTTAGGGGCGGCTCATCTACGTCCGAGTGCCAGGGAAGGACTCTAAGCTCAATTGTGCACTATGGTTCTCCGGAAAGTAGGGTGTTGGTGTCAGACCCTACGAGCCAGCCGTAAAAAAAACATTGTAACGGAAAATCAGCAACAGAATAATACGAACCGAGACCAACGGCAACGACCCCAGCGAACAAAAAGGACTAGCGATTGGAAACTCGGTACGTGAAACTGCCGATCTCTCAACTTCATTGGGAGCACACGCATACTCGCCGATCTACTGAAGGACCACGGGTTCGGCATCGTAGCGCTGCAGGAGGTGTGTTGGTCAGGATCCATGGTGCGAACATCTGAAGGTGATCATGCCATCTACCAGAGCTGCGGCAACACACGCGACCTGAGAGCAGCTTTCATCGTGATGGGTGATACGCAGAGGCGCGTGATCGGTTGGTGACCGATCGACGGAAGAATGTGCAGGTTGAGGATCAAGGGCCGACTCTTCAACTTCAGCATAATAAACGTGCACTGCCCACACTCCGGAAGTACTGATGATGACAAGGACGCATTTTACGCATAGCTCGAATGCGAGTACGACCGCTACCCAAGCCACGACGTCAAGATCATCATAGGGGATCTAGGTAGGTAGGAGGACGAATTCAGATCGACGATTGGAAAGTTCAGCGGCCACCAGCTGACAAACGAAAATGGCCTAAGCCTCATCGATATCGCCGCCTCCAAGAACATGGCCATTCGTAGCACCTTCTTCGAGCACAGCCTCCAGTATCGTTACACCTGGAGATCACCACAACAAATGGAATCGCAAATTGACCCCGTTCTGATTGATGGACGGCACTTCTCCGACATTATCGACGTCAGGACCTATCGTGGCGCTAATATCGACTCTGATCACTACCTGGTGATGGTTAAACTGCACCCAAAACTCTCCGTTATTAACAATGTACAGTACCGGCGGCCGCCCCGTACGATCTAGGGCGACTGAAGCAACCGCATACGCGCCGAATCTCGAGGCAGCGTTGCCGGCATTGGCGGAGCCAGCATTTTCTTCTCTCTTACTCACTCTCCTAAACATGCACGAGAAAGAGAGAGATAGAGGAGGGGGCAGCTTGCCTCCTCTTTCATCCCGCTCTTTCTCGTATATGTTTAGGAGAGTGAGTAAGAAAAAAGAAAAAGCTGGCTCCGCCAATGGTTGCCGGACGAGGGTGTGCTCGATGTGGCCCCTCTAGAGGACTGCTGGAGTACAGTCAAAACAGCCATCAACAACGCAGCCGAGAGCACTATCGGGTACGTAGAACGGAGTCGACAAAACGATTGGTTTGACGAGGAGTGCAGAGCGGTTCTGGAGGAGAAGGAAGCAGCGCGGGCGGTAATGCTTCAGCATGGAACCCGCCAGAATGTGGAGAGATACAGACAAAAGTGGAAGCAGCAGACCCGTCTCTTCCGGGAGAAAAGGCGCTGCCTGGAAGAAGCGGAGTGCGTGGAAATGGAACTGTTGTGCCGTTCACAGGAAACACGTAAGTTCTACCAGAAGCTCAACGCATCCCGCAAAGGCTACGTGCCGCAAGCCGAAATTTGCAGGGATAAGGACGGGAGCCTCCTGACGGACAAACGTGAGGTGATCTAAAGGTGGGAACAGCACTTCGATCAGCACCTGAACGGCGTGGAGAACGTAGGCACGGGAGCCCACGGCAACGGAGGAAACGACGACGCCAGTGCAGCGGAGGACGGGAACGAACCAACTCCCACGCTGAGGGTAGTTAAGGATGCCATCCACCAGCTCAAGAACAACAAAGCAGCTGGTAAGGACGGTATCGCAGCAGAACTCATCAAGATGGGCCCGGAAAAGTTGGCCACCTGTCTGCACCAGTTAGTAGTCAAGATCTGGGAAACCGAACAGCTACCGGAGGAGTGGAAGGAAAGATAATCTGTCCCATCCACAAGAAAGGCGATAAGTTAATGTGTGAGAGCTTTCGAGCGATCACCATTTTGAATGCCGCCTACAAAGTGCTATCTCAGATCATCATCCGTCGTCTCTCACCTAAAGTAAATGAGTTCGTGGGAAATTACCAAGCCGGTTTCATCGACGGCCGGTCGACAACGGACCAGATCTTCACCGTACGGCAAATCCTCCAGAAATTCCGTGAATACCAGGTCCCAACGCACCACCTGTTCATCGACTTCAAAGCGGCATACGACAGTATCGACCGCACAGAGCTATGGAAAATTATGGACGAGAACAGCTTTCCCGGGAAGCTGACTAGACTGATAAGAGCAACGATGGACGGTGTGCAGAACAGCGTGAGGATTTCGGGCGAACTATCCAGTTCATTCGAATCTCGACGCAGACTACGACAAGGTGATGGACTTTCCTGCCTACTATTCAACATCGCCCTGGAAGGTGTTATGCGACGAGCCGGGCTCAACAGCCAATTTGTCTGTTTTGCGGATGACATGGATATTTTTGCTAGAACATTTGGAACGGTGGCAGAACTGTACACCCGCCTGAAACGTGAAGCAGCAAAGGTCGGACTGGTGGTGAATGCGGCTAAGACAAAGTACATGCTGGTAGGTGGGACTGAGCGAGACAGGACAAGCCTTGGCAGCAATGTTACGATAGACGGTGATACTTTCGGGGTGGTAGAAGAATTCGTCTACCTCGGTTCCTTGCTAACGGCTGACAATAACGTGAGCCGTGAAATACGAAGGCGCATCATCAGTGGAAGTCGTGCCTACTATGGGCTCCAGAAAAAAACTGCGGTCAAAAAAGATTCACCCACGCACCAAATATACCATGTACAAGACGTTAATAAGACCGGTGGTTCTCTACGGACATGAGACATGGACGATGCTCGAGGAGGACCTGCAAGCACCGACGAACCGACGTGACAGTGGTGTTTCAAAAGTGTCCCCCCTAAATTTAACGGTCGACCAGCGAAGCGAGCGAACGCTTCTGTCAAATCAGTGCAGACGCGAACCTTTTCCTATATGAACACACGGGGGTTTGGGGTCAAGCTATCAAATCAACGCGAACCGTTATAGAGGTGGCGGTAGTGTTCGGCTATTTTTCATCATGGCGTCGAGGACAACAAATTTGAATTTGTTTGTTCTAGCTGTCACGTCGGTTCGTCGGTGCTGCAAGTACTCGGAGTTATCGAGCGACGGGTGCTAAGGACGATCTTCGGCGGCGTGCAGGAGAACGGTGTGTGGCGGAGAAGGATGAACGACGAGCTCGCTGCACTTTACGGTGAACCCAGCATCCAGAAAGTGGCCAAAGCCGGAAGGATACGGTGAGCAGGGCATGTTGCAAGAATGCCGGACAACAACCCTGCAAAGTTGGTGTTTGCTAACCATCTGGTTGGTACAAGAAGGCGTGGAGCGCAGAGAGCACGATGGGCGGACCAGGTGGAGCGTGATCTGGCGAGTGTTGTGCGTGACCGACGTTGGAGAGCTGCAGCTGCAAATCGAGTATTATGATGGCAAATTGTTGATTCAGTATTATCATGAATTTGATGTTAACTAAATAAATGAAATGAATGAATTCAATGTTACTAGATGATTAATTGGCACTAAAAAGTCTGAAGTGCTCATGAAACTTGAGGTTAAGAAGTAGAATTTGTCCTAATTGCAACGTCACTGTAAGAACACATTTCATCTTCATCTAAGTTCCCTTCCGACGCCTCTGTCCGAAGAGACTCGCTCTCATTTAACTGGCACTTGTTGAATCGGTTTCTGCTCGGTTTGAGGTGACCGCTTGGCTGTGCTGGCAAACAGTACCCGTGCCTCGTCCGCCACTTTCCGAGACATGTTTTCAGTGGGCCAAAAGAGAACCAAAACAAACCAGATAGCGTGGATGGATGGCATGGCGCTTGCCCATCCATATAGGAGGCGAAGCCAGCACATACCTAGCTGTAAAGCAGCTACCCAGCCGGAATCTGGTGAGAGTAATCTCACGGGTGTTGCGAGCCAGATTTTTTTCCCCAAACTGGTTGTCGCTTTAGTATTTAGTGCATCCCAGCGACTTGCTCACGCGATGATAAGATCGTTACCACGCGAAGTGACTTTCCATTTGCCCCCATCGCACTAACTGTGTAGGTTGGTACATGCACTACGCACCACATCCTCCTCTGGCCCGCACAGAGGCTTTGGGTTGATACCCATCTTGTCATGCGGTTGCTCAATTAATGCAATTAATGGCTTAATTATCATTTTGGTTATATGAGCCCTCAACGGCTGGTTGAGACCAAAAGATCTTATCAGTGCATCGCATTTACAGAGCTTGTTAATTTTATGAAATTACCCAATTCAGGAAGACAATTTCCACGCTATCACCCTTTTTATGAATCTACAATGTGATCATAACCCATATACTTAGGTAGCCGATGCGGGTTTTCAGCAAGACCATATTGAGGAAGTCTGGGTTCGTTTCACGATCGGTTAGAGACTTACTTAACTTAAGAATTAAAAACTTAGCTTTACTATTAATGTTAAAACTCATTTTTAGGTCCTCTCTCTCTCTCTCTCTCTTCTTGGCGTAACGTCCTCATTGGGACAAAGCCTGCTTCTCAGCTTAGTGTTCTATGAGCACTTCCACAGTTTTTAACTGAGAGCTTCCTCTGCCAATGACCATTTTGCATGCGTATATCGTGTGGCAGGCACGAAGATACTCTATGCCCAAGGAAGTCAAGGAAATTTCCTTTACGAAAAGATCCTGGACCGACCGGGAATCGAACCCGTCACCCTCAGCATGGTCATGCTGAATGCCCGTGCGTTTACCGCCTCGGCTATTAGGTCCCACTTTTTATAAAACGGCTACTTTGGAGGCCCTACTGACAATTGGAATACAAGTAGCTGGTAAATCCACAATAATAGAATACTAAGCTTAAAAGAATGCTTTTTGGCAGTTGTGACGTTACGCCAAAACGAAGAAGGAGAATGCAGCGTGGTGTAAACATTGGAGACCCTAGCCAGCCAGCCTAGCACTCGTAGCACTTTTATTCTCTATAACAGTACGCGTTCTAAAACTTTTCCAGTCCGCGGCCCACTTGCTTTCCTTTTTGGGGCCATCGATAGATAACGTAGTATTTTTTTTTGCCAATTGTTGACACCCCCTTCCCCACCCCACACGTAGCCTATTTTACTATACCTAATACATGGCTCGTAGCATAATCAGAGACTCCGCCTCTCCCTGAAATGCTACGACGTTTATGGACGCCTGTTATGTACTTTCGTTTGTTTCTTAAACGAAATTTTGTTTTCTATGAATGGTAAGAGAAAAAAGTATGCGGGGACTAAGCCTGCTTCTCAAAATAGTGTGTTGCCGCTGGGCACACTGTATTCACTCTGATGACAGTCAAATTTAACTGCAACTGACATGGTCGAATTGTGTATAAGAGAAAAGAAGAACGAAAGCATTATGACAGCAAGTGACTAACAAATCCGTGCATCCTTACCCGAGCAGGAACAAATAACTGACACATAACTGCAGCATACCAAAGTCAGGTATCATACCAAAACGAGTTATTGATCGGTTATCCAGGTATTGGAAATAACTTATTTTGGTATGTTGTAGGTATTGATAAAATACTTCAACGAGCTATTGGTTTGGTGTTGAGGACTGCTTGAGGTATTCTGCAATTATGGAGAAATCACTATTCGTATGGAAAAATCGCCCATTATTATTTAGGTATTGCAATACCTGATGTGATTATTCACGTGTTATGCGCAGAATATACACCAGTTATTATTTTAGGTATTTTACCTCTTATGCAGGGCTTCTTAATACCTCATTCAGGTTGTAGGTATTGGGTTTTCCATACCAGAGTTTGGTATTCTTCAGCTATTTTCTCCTGCTCGGGTAAGGAGAAACATCAGAGGATACAAATGTGGATGCCACAATGGCCGACTTACACCCCTTTTCACGTTTCCAAGAGCACCAATATTAAAAATTTGTAAATAAATGCGCTTGATTTGTAAAAGCTGTCTTTTTGGAAAGTGAGCAAAGCCAGGATAAACAAGTGTGGCTTGAATCTATGCTTCGTTCGTCAGCTTTGTGCTTCTAAAGTTTGTATGTAAAATTGGAATGGGATTTATTGATGTTTAACCTTAATGAATTTTAGTTAATAAGTGCGTCTTAAAGATAGTAATTTGCTCAAACTATATCTAAACAGGTAACAGATACATAGTGAAATAGTTGAATTGGTTCTTACTCTATTTACTTATATAAATTTAACTGGCTTACAGCACCTAACTGAAATGTGGGTACTATCTGGATTACGATGCCAACTGCAATTTAATTATTCTGGAAAGTAACTATTTAAAATCCATAACTTATCTAAACATACATTCGATTACAAAAATAACTAAATGCTGTGTGTGGTTAGGAAGCAATTGGAAATTTATGCAGTGAAAGCACTGATAGTGAAAATTTTCAGTTTATATATATTTATACCCAAGTAACAATTCCATCGCTGATTGGTTTTGTTTGATTTTTATTAATGTTTTATTACAGCAATAATTAAAACTCACAGTTTTATGACTGCTTTTATGCAAACCATTAATAAAATGTTTTATAGTATACTTGAAGATACCCATAAAGACAGATTTTAAGAGTAAACAAAACTTTCCTATATGTAAACCTTCTGGCAATCATTATTACCGCAATAAAACTGTTAAAACACTCAACAGTTGGCGATCCGTTCGATTAGTAACGACATCTGTTGGTGGAAAAGCAGAAACTACGACACTGCTAGATTTATTGCGGTCATCATAAAAGTAAACTTGCTTTCGTTTTATTTTCGCTGATTATGGTCGTCGCCATATTGAAGAGTTAACTTACGTGAATGAAAAATAGTTAATTTTGCATAAATTAGCAATGAATGGGTAGTTTGCCACAATTTTCATAACATGCTCACATAAATAAACTCTCTCTGCTGAGTTTTCTTGTGACTCGGGATAGTTTTACTAAATTCACAAATTGATTTATTTTATTCCAAGATGATAATATCCACTATTTTCGAAGCGCATTAATTTTATGATTCTGCAACCCCAATATTCACGGTAAATTCGATTGCGCATAAGCCTACCAGCACAATAACTACTAAATTGCTACTTTGAAATAATCGCTTTCTACTTACGAATAATGTATCCTCCTGAACTTTACGTGCCATCGAAGAAGCTTCTCTGCATCTTGAGCTGTCATAGTTTTTGTTGAAAAAAAAACAACAACAATCGAGAATGGGAAATATTTCAACTAGGTTTTAAAACGGGTTTATTGCTACTCTTAATGCGGTTTGTAAAACCTCTCCGAGAGTGGTCCACTTAGCCGGAAGATGCTCTTAAAGAGGTTATCAAGAGGTTTTGATGTATGATTCAGTTTTATTGCAAGTTTTATAAAATTGGCCATGAAGATCTCTTGTAGAGCCGAACAAAACTTAAAATGTTACTTGGGATACCTTATCTCACCTATGCATCCCAATGAAATATATTTACAGTTTAAAGCTGTACTCAACCGAAGACCGATGTTGAGCCTGCTGAAAGCCCAGTGTCCGAAACCCCAATTTGCCTGCCGCCGTAACATAGTATTTTCAACCGAGAGCTTTCTCTGCCAATGCTTCGTTCTTGAGTTATGATTTATCAAAGTAGGTTGTGTCTGTGGAAAATGTTGGTTTTCCACTGAAGTTTTCCGGAAAATTAGGCGACCCTGATTTTTTAAATTTTGTTTTGTTCATATATATGAACCCTACCTGTGAAAAAAAATTCGTTGAATTCTAAGAACCTTGGTACCAATTTGTAGGATAATAAAAAATCCATATCACATATCTTGCCAGTAGATAGACATTTGTGGTTCTTATGATGAAAATAAACTCAAGAAAAGCTGTTTGAGTTACACCTTTTTTCTTGTTTCAGAATTTTGTGTACATAGTTAGATTTTGAGCCACCATTTGACCAAAATCGAGGGGTCTGCAAAAATTGTTGTGGCTCTAACTAACGAGGGTTCCATAAATTTGAGTAACCAAATGCATTTTCCATACTTTTTAGTGAGTACTTTCAGAAAATCAGTTCCTTAAACATTTTTGAAGACAAGGTGTAAATAGTGGGCCGGTCTCAATCAGGTTTCCCATTTTAGAGTTTTTTGATTAACCCTCGAACGATCGCGCTGTTGTATTTTGTACAACACGTAGAAAAAAACTCGCTTTTTGTACTCAGCATTAGCGTGGTGCTGACGTAGGTAGTCAACCGCGCGAGTTACGGAAGGTTAAGGGCACACGTTACATCTAGGGTAATTGTTCCCATCGTTGTGGTAGTACCTAATGTAGCGGTATTGGCAATTGAGCACTTTTTCGACTGAAATGTTACCAAATGGTATTTTTAATAGATGTATGGTGTTTAACCTTTACGTGGCCGACAGGGTACCCGGGTACCCAGCGCCCATAAAAATTTTGTCGGACACTGGTATTTTTAATAGATGTATGGTGTTTAACCCTTATGTGGCCGACAGGGTACCCGGGTACCCAGCGCCCATAAAATTTTGTCGGACACATAACGGTTAAATTATGAGATTGCACCATTTTTTTGCTTAAGATTTGCCCAAAAACCTATTTTAAAAAAATATTTTCCCTAATGTGTTTGCTGCTTTGTTCCTATTGTTGCGGTAGTATTCCTAATGTTGTGGTATCCCATATGATTTCAATGAGATACCGCAACAATAGGAACAAATACCACAACTTTAGGAACACAATGTTCTTTCAGAAAAAAACGAATAAAATGCTCATAACAACATCAAAGTGGCAATATTTCGTTATTTTCCCGTAGATTAAGGATGGATTTTATTATTTTCAATTCAATCCATGTTAAAATTTTGCTTAGGGCGGTACAGTTGTGGTCAGTGTACGCAAAATATGGCACCGCAAGCGAAAAATAGGGAACAAAGAAGGCACGGCAACAACGCTTTGTTTTTTCGTTAGCAGATAATGACAAAATCGCTCCCGAGTTTGTTCACAACAAAAACGGTAGGAATATTTGTCTAGTTCTATTCACATCGTGATTTTCGCATTGTTTTACAACTGAAACTCAACTCTGAGGATGGCAAGAGTCTTAATTCATCCAAATGCTCATGAATTCGATGATGTGGGTCGAAAATTTCAGCAGAAAAACCGAAATATCGGCACACGCACGGCAAGCGAACATTTGAAGTTTGTATGGGAAAACTTGGTCAAATGTATGCAGGAATTTTAAATTTTCGAATTTTGCCGCTAGGTGGCGCTGTAAGCGTTCAATAATCAAACCCTTTTGTATTATTATAGGTGACTATATGCCCAACAACTTTGTCGAAGACCGCAAAGTGATCCAACGTCTGTGAAAAAAGTTATACCATAGGTAAAGTGAGGATAAACTTTATTGTTGTTTTTTTTTTCAATACATGTAAAGGAATAATATCAATAATGAAATCTTAATACTTTGCTTCATATTGCCTAGGGTATAACTTTTTTTACAAGCGTCGGATCACTTCGCGGTCTTCGACAAAGTTCTATGGCATATAGTCACCTACATTAAAACAAAAGGGTTTATTTATTGAACGCTACCAGCGCCACCTAGCGACAAAATTCGAAAACCTTAAATTTCTGCATACATTTGGCCAAGTTTTCCCATACAAACTTCAAGCGTTTTGAGCGCCCCCTTAGGCTCAACCGATTTTGCTCAAATTTTGAACGTAGCTTCTGCGAGTCCAAAACAACTGATTTAGGAGGTACGACTTGGCATTTTTCGAAATTTTCGTTTTTCATATAAGTGTGGGCCACCCTACTACCCACGTTACGGGACAATGAGTGTGGACTTTTCAGTTCTTAGAAAAAGTTAGTCTTACATTACTTTTTTAAGGTTTTTCAATGTGTTAGATTTGGTTGAAAAAGTAATTAAATGTGGCTGAACTCGTCGCTTATTTCATAGGAAGTTGCCTACATTTGTGACAATTTTAAAAATTAATTTGACAATTTTAAAAAATAATTCAGCCTTTTAACAGCCAAATTTACAAGTTGTAAGAGTTTTGAGAAGAAATTAAGTGGAAAAGGCAATTTAAAATTTTAATTGATGTTTAATTGTATGCTGATCAATTTCACCCATGCCAAATTTTCTTTTTTTTGGGTTTCAAGTCATTTAACTTTATGTAGAAAATTGTTGAACCAAAATTGTGTCCAGTAGTTTAAAAGAGGTCCACCCAGTACTAATTTTTCAGAAATAATTTGGACGATATTTGAATTGGTCTCACGTTATCAGCAAAAGTTGTTTAAAAGTGATCAATTTGACCCCGGTTTACGGTACCAGCTTCTCATTGGATTCAAATTTAGGATATGACGTTGAACAAGGAATTTCGTCTGATTTTTTCTCTACGTCCCCACAGGGACTTGGCCTGCCTCGTTTCAACGTAGTCTTCTTTGAGCACTTCTACAGTTATTTATTGAAGGGCTTTCTTTGCCTGCCATTGCATGAATTTGTATTTGTGAGGCAAGTACAATGATACACTATGCCCAAGGAGTAGAGAAGATATTCCCGACCGAAGCAGGAATCGAACCCGCCGTCTCCGGATTCGCGATCCATAGCCTTATCCACTAGGCTATCTGAAGACCCTAGGGAAGTCATAAGCACTCAAAATTTCATTGCATTCGGTTCATTGATTCCGGAGATATAAACGACCAAAATTGGCTTTCGAATAATTTTGCCTGTTCCTAGAAAATTTCTAACTTCAAGTAAAATAGCACGATCTTTCCCAAATTTGGACCATTGATAGACAACTATTTCACCTTAAAGTAAAAATTTGAGAATAGGGAATCGCGCCACTTGGGCGGTGGCTTCTATATTCGTCTGTTTCCCACTATAACTCAGTCAAATTTGAACCAATTGACACAACTTTCGGAATGTGATGAGATAGATATAGTATCTAAGCCATCGCCCAAGTGACGCGATACCCTATTTGATGCACTTTTCGAAAACTTACAGCTAGTTGAGCACATTTTGAAAAGTGAAAATTTTGCCTGTCCTGATCATTTTGTCTACCCCTGTAAATAATTTATTTGATGACAGTGCGAAAATGTCATTGGTCCCGTCCCATTATATTTGGGAAACACTTCATTGATGAGTATCGCAGCATAAAAACTGAACAAGCAAATACAGTACACGCGACCATACCAGGTATAGCGCATTTAGTTCACCACTGGACTATCGCACTAGTTTTCACGAGTGCGAAAACGCTAATAAAAGTGCGCGATTGCATCAAATCAACTCGGTGTCTTCAGTGCACTTGTTCTCCATAGATTGAAGAAATAGTGCGCCGAAGACATCAACCTGATTTGATGCAATCGCGCACTTTTATTTACGTTTTCGCACTTATAATGTCGCAGTTCGCAGTCCAGTAGTGAACTAAATGCGGTATAATTATTAATAAATACCAGAGCATGGTTAATTTCTTCGCCCCGTCCGCCCATTCGTCCATCCGTCCACTCTGACTGCATCACTTCCTTCGGATCTTCGTAGGTACTAGGTAACATTCTTGGAGTTGGACCGATCGCCGCCGGCTGCCAACCGCCGTCATCGCGATTGGCATCAAATTGTTGTTTACACTATAGCGGATCATCGATTTATTCAATATCTTACTCCGTACAAGTCGATGGTTAACGAGCTCTTTCACAAGTTCAACCGCAAACTGTTCTCTCTGTACCTACCTAGGTACCTATTGATCGACCCAATTGGTGGTAAAGTATGACACGACATAAAGAAGTGGCATGTGATGATTTTTAGATTTGTTGCCCATTCAGGCGAAGCAGAGGTTCGCAGCAGTTTATAGCGCAGCGATGCGATGCTTCAATGGGCAAAAGCGGTGCTTTGCGGTAGAATTGACTCCGTTAGCAAAATAATGGACACGTGTTTTGACGCAAAGACTAGTCTGTTTTATGCTTGTTTGTGAATTGATAATGATTATAGGTTCAATTGGTTTGACCCTACTACAGGATGTTGCAAGCTGTTGAGGAAATCATAGAAAATTCAGAATTTCAAACTTTACCTCCTCCTAGAAAGAAAGGTTTATTTAAAAACACGGTCACGGAGCCATTATTGATCATATCATATGAAAACAAAGCGATTAAGGCACCGATTGAATTTCGTTCTTTTTGTTATCATCTCCTGCTCACATCTAACAAAAATACAAAAATAAGAAACAATCAACGTTCCATTCCTTCGTTTTGAGTGCGAAGAAATACAATTTAGAGCACCTAGCTGGACAAATGGAACAGTCACCTTATTATTACAGTCAAAACTTTCTTGTGCAAATCCTTCTTCGGTCAATTTGAGCTTTGATCGCCCAGGTTCCGCTAATACCATCATGAAAGTGAAACACGGTTTTACGAGTTTTATGTAAAATTGCAATCAGCCAGTCATCCCTCATCCCCGGTCAAGTAGCTATGTAGCTGGAAGTCACCTGCCTGCCACCATGCCCGCTTTAGGTGATACCGCTTTGTGACCTATTTTACAAGAACAACATTGCCATGCACCTACCAACTAAATAGCCGTTGTAGTCAGCTAGTTCAGCAACTCCGTCGCGTGCGTACGTAAATATGCGATGCGCGCAAGCAAGACTTAGTGATGAAGAGTCGCATAAAAAACTTACCGTAAAATGGGGTAACTTTGATAGTTTTTCAGCGAATTTTCTCAATATTTTTACATGTTACAGTATTTCCCCGAGTTTTATGTTTTTAAAACAAGTACACTAAAACCTCTTTTTATGCATGTTTTTTTTATGCACTTCTAATTTATGCACCTTTTTTTATGCCCTGCATAAAAAGAGGGAGAGCTACTCAGAACCAATATTGTGCATAAGAATATTTAATAACGACAGGAACTATTGCAACGGCGACCGGAGGGTGTTTATAGATAAGAGCAAAGGAAGGTTACAGGTTCGTTTTTGGGTGTGTCCGAAGGTCTCATGTGCGTTACATGGGCTCCGAGTGGGTCTTAAGGGGATTTCGGAGTCATTTCAGGAGTCTCAGAGCATTTTAGGCTGGTTTTAAAGCCGTTATGGAGGCGTTTTAAGGGGTTTTGGTTTAGGAGGATTTTTTTTAGACATTTCAAGATGTTCCAGATCATTTTCGGCGTGATTCAGAGGCGTTACGGAAGCGGTACGGAGGAGTTTTCGGGGTGTTCGGAGACTCTCAGGTGCGTTACATGGGATCCGAGGGGGTTTAAGGGGGATTTCGGAGGCATTTCAAAATGTTTCAGAGCATTTTCGGCGTGATTCAGAGGCGTTACGGAAGCGTTACAGAGGAGTTTTCAGGGTGTTCGGAGCCTCTCAGGTGCGTTACATGGTGTCCGAGTGGGTTTAAGGGGGATTTTGGAGGTATTTCAAGACGTTTCAGAGCATTTTCGGCGGAATGCAGAGGCGTTACTTAAGCGTTACGAGAAGTTTTCGTGGGGTTCGGAGCCTCTCAGGTGCGTTACATGGGGTCGGAGGGGGTTTAAGGGGGATTTTGGAGGCATTTCAAGACGTTTCAGAGCATTTTCGGCGGGATGCAGAGGCGTTACTTATGCGTTACGGAGGAGTTTTCGAGGTGTTCAGAGCTTCTCAGGTTCGTTACATGGGGTCCGAGGGGGTTTAAGGGGGATTTTGGAGGCATTACAAAATGTTTTAGACCATTTTTGGCGTGATTTAGAGGCGTTACGGAAGATTTACGGAGCAGTTTTCAGGATGTTCGGAACCTCTCATGTGCGTTACATGGGGTCCGAGGGGGTTTAAGTGGGATTTCGGAGGCATTTTAAGACGTTTCAGAGCATTTTCGACGGGATGCAGAGGCGTTACTTAAGCGTTACGAGGAGTTTTCGTGGGGTTTGGAGCCTCTCAGGTGCGTTACATGGGGTCCGAGGGGATTTAAAGGGATTTTGGAGGCATTTCAAGACGTTTCAGAGCATTTCGGGGGATTCAGAGGCGTTACGGTAGCGTTACGGAGAAGTTCTCTGGGGTTTCGAAGCCTCTCAGGTGCGTTACATGGGTCGCCGGGGGGTTCAAGGGGGATTTTTGAGGCATTTCAGGAAGTTTCAGAGTAGACTCTGAAATACCTTAAATCGCCCCTCAAACCTCATGCACCCTTTAAAGTCTCCTGAGATCCCTTGAATTGCTCCTAAAGCCCCTTGGAACGCCCCTGAAACCCATTTAATACTATTGAAATACCCCAGAATTCTTCGTAATCCCATGAAAACACCAAAAAATCTTGACAGAACACCCTTGTAAGGCTCCTCAAACCCCCCGAAACAACCCCTTAGTCCTTTAGTCCCACCTCATCTGCCCAGGAGCAAGATCTGTTCTCGCAAACTAGATTTTCTAATTAAAGCCCAAACTTAATTTATGCATAAATTTCCCTCTTTTTATGCCTTTTTTAATTTATGCACATTTTTAATTTATGCAGTCCCAGCCATGTGCATAAAAAGAGGTTCCAGTGTACTGAGGTAGCAGTTATCAATTGCAATTGAAAGATTCGATAATCTGAAATATTTTGGATAACTTTTAGTTTTTCTTATAACCGAAAATCAGATTTTCATTTTGGGGTAACTTTGATAATTCGTTAAAAACACATCAAATCTCAAAAAAATAATCACAGATTGAAATCTTAGGAGTATGAACATGATGAGAGGAGGCTTGTAGAATATATTAGATAGAATTTTCATATCAAAACATATTTTTTTTACTAAATTCTACACATAAAAATGAGTTTGTGGAGTATTGAGTGCAAAACAGAACAAATTTACCTATCAAAAATCATTATCTTTGTAATAATAAATGCTTAACGGTACATCAATATATGATTACATGCTATTCATGGTTAGTTTTCTTTTTTGGATAGTTTTTGAATGTTTTATTAACAAATTTTGAACAACACATATTTATCTACATGAAATTACAAGGGCATTGCATACTTTTAGGCGTTTATCAATGTATGGAGATTAATATCCCAATTTACAAAATTGCTTCCATTTTGTTAAAACACACTTCGTTAAGAGATTCAAGGCCAGATTTGGAATCTACTATGATGAATCTATCGAGAATAAAAGTCCATTCATTCAAAAAATAGTTCCAACGAAGTCATATAGCAGATTGTTTGAAGGGGTTGATAAATGACAAAAATATCAACAATTTTTAATTTTTGTCCAAAAAGTTGAATATAAACTAGCTTTTGTTGAAAATACGTCTAAGATGAACTTTCATATGTATAGAATTGATTTACGTTTGCCTTTTTCTTAACTGGTTGAAGGAATCATAGTTAAAAGATATATTACACAATGCCTGCCGCACTATCAAAATTACCCGCATTATCAAAGATACCCCGTTTTACGGTATGTCGATCTAGCGAAGCTCTTTAACGACCGTGTGTGCAAAATTGCCGCTCTATGCAGTGCAATAGCTCGACTCGCGAAGACGAATGGGCTGCTCTCTTGCCATTGATGTGACGGTGATTGGCGGTGGCTCTGAACGATGCCCGAGTGGGAAAGAGTTTAGGTGGATTGTTTAAATTTTGTTTTCGATAGATATTAGTACAGTCAGGTCTTTTTTTACGCGGTTTTCATTTACGCGGCCGCGTAAATAAAAACTCCATACAAAAATAATATCATCGTCTTATTTTTGCATGATTCGTCGAGAAATGGTGAGACTTTTTTTACGCGGTTTTTCGAATTTTGAACTGAGTTTTCTTACGCGGTACGTGTCCCTCGCGTAAAAAAACCTGACACTAATATCATTTGATATTATGGCCCTTTGAAACAGAACCTGCATTGTTTTCAACCGAGAGCTTGCCTTGTTGATTGATATTATTTGAATTTGTTTGTTTGGTACCCAAGTAACAATTATACTTTTGTGGCAATCCTGAAGTAATTTCTAAGATTGAATAATAAAACTTAGCTATAAAGCTCTTTGTTCTGCAAATTCGAGATAAAATAGGTATAAACTATCCAAAAGACTAATCTGGCCCACTCTTCAGGAGATCTTCAAGACTGGTTTTGAAGACTGCTTTGAAACTAGTTGTATTTATGTACTAACACTGATGATTGGTTATAAGAACTTCATAAAACTTTAACAAGAATAGCTTGAAGCATGTTGATCTTTTAGCTGTCTTTCTCAAAAATGCTAATAGTGCATGATAAATGAAATCTTTTACCTCAGCATTATGCAGATGCGAACTAGTTGTGTTTCATGGATGAAATGTTAATTGAACTGCGAATTAATTTTCATCAAATTGAAATGGCTAATGCATCAAAATTGCCTGACAGATCATTGATGACAGGGAATCAAAATTTTCCGTGCCATACCCACTTTGTCGTTGATATGCCACCCAAAACATACGAAAATAACAAAGCGCCTCAAAAATAATATCATTCATTAATATACGAAGACATAAATTTCCTGTAAAAACAAAAGGCTACGCCACTTTTTCAATTCTTTCTAAACATGGCTGCCGTTCCAGGCGAACAAAACTCATGCAGCCGCCATCAATTGTTATTACCTTTAATCCAAACCACCTTAAAACAATGATGGAACCAAGTCACCTTGCATGAAATCTACAGCATTTATTGAAGATTGTTTTTACTAGTGATGATCTTAAGGCAGATTTGTTCGTCTTAAATGAAACTTATTCGTTTTATTCAAGAGTAACAGCCTTTGACAATTGTTTGTTTGCCTTTTTGGAGCTAGAAAGTTGTTTCTGTACATTTTGCTTCAGGAACTGCCAATTCTATTATAATTTCGTCTATTTAATAAGTGCATTTCTAAAACTTACTAGTACATATTACACTATTTAGCATACGCACGAGAAGAGTCACAGTAAGTACCCATTTTAGTTTCGATTCAAGCTGCTGTGGCCTGTGTGAGTAACTGGCTGATGGTTGGTCGACCTCAGCAAGCTACTCGCCTTTTTGATTGGCTATAAAATGAATATTTCGTCGATATAATTACTTTTGAGCACCAAAACGGCAAAATTAACAGTGAGCAAAAATGTTTGAGTGTTTATATTTGCATAAAAAAGCCAATTTATTGCATAATTTATTATTTGAATTAATAAGATTTTATTACTCCGCTTAGTTCTTGTTCCAGACTAGTGGCTCTAGCTCAAGAATTGAAAGCTTTAAGAAGTTTTTAAAGGAGAATAACTCAGATGAATTGTACTTGAATAAACGAAGCATAAACTTTTAATAAAGTTTGTTGATGTTATGTGTTGAAAATAACTTCAAATACGTCTTAAAACCCATAATAAGATCAAATGCCTTAGGGAATCAAGTTGTTTTATGCGGAGTTTTCAAAATTAACTTGAAGAAAACTTAAAAACCGCATACGAACGGAGATTATTTTCTCTTGATAAAAACAACTATAAATGTTTCATGAATTCTTCATGCTATGATAAAGCTTCCATAAAAAATAAACAAATCTAAAAGGAATTTAAATTGTTACTTGGGTAACCACGAAGATAGGGGAAATGGAATCATCTCTGCAGTGCTTCTATTTTGGGCACTTCCACTGTAATTAAGTGAATTCTGAGATATTACGAGCTTAACTAAGTAAATTTTTAGCCGTGTGCAAAAATTCAAGTAAATACGTATAAAATTGTCTTAGTAATAGCGGAATAGTGCCAAAAAATACCAACCACTGCTTAAGTGGTTCGCCAGGGTGACCAGCACTTATATGAATAACAAAAAAAAAAAAATCGAAAAATACTAGGATGCTCTATCAAGCTGATATTTTGACATTTAATCAAGCAACTTTGAAGAGTGATCAATCAAAATTTCAGCTTCTTACAACATGGAAATAAAGAGGATAGACAAAATGATCGGGAACGGCAAAATTCCCACTTTTCAAAAAATGTCCAATTAGCTGTAATTTTTCGAAAATTGCATCAAATATTCTCAAATTTTCACTGTGAGTTGATCAACTAGTTGTGTATCAGTGAACAAAATTTGGAAAATATCGGACTATTCTGCATGAAGTTATAAGCATATGAAAAAGGTAGAATTATCCGATAGCCAACTTTGAGCTGTTATATCTCCGGATTCATGGAACCGAATGCAATGAAATTTTGTCCATTTATGACTTATATAACGTTTGACTCAACTTGAAATTATTAACCAGAGAAAAAGTTATAGCGATTTCATTATTTTATGACTTTTTAGAAAATTGGTCTATTTTTAATATGCATCCCATTACTTTTTCATTGAATTGCCGCCTATGTTGTTACTTTCTTTCAAAACATATCTGTATTGAAGACAATTGGAGGGAATTTAAATAAACTACAATTAGCATCTTGAATTTGAAACGATGTTGAAATTTAAGAAAATTTGGCGTTTTATTAAAAAAAATAATGTAATCGTTATAGTTTTCTTCCGTGTTAAGAATTTAAAGTTAGGTCAAAAGCTTTTTAAAGCTTATGGTCAAAATTTCATTGCATTCGGTTCACTGAATCCGAAGATATAACAGCTCAAAGTTGACTATCAGATAATTATACCTTTTTCTAGAATCTTTATAACTTCATGCATAATAGTCCGTTCTATTCCAAATTTTTTCCATTGATACACAACTAGTTGATCAACTTACTGTAAAAATTTGAAAATATGTGATGCTCTTTTCGAAAAGTTACAGCTATTTGAAAATTTTTGAGAAGGGAAAACTTTGCCTGTCCCGATCATTTTGTCTATCCCCTGTATTATTTTGGGATGCGCCAGAACCCGACTCCGGATAATCGAGTCCGACCTGTAATATATTTCTGACACCCACATTTGAATATTATTTTTGTTATTTCAACTTTTTTTCTAACTAGCTGTCCCGGCAAACGTCGTTCTGCCTGCCTACTGTGTTTTTTGACATGCTATCTCTGTAGAAAAATGCCTCGCAAAATGGAATTTCAAACTGTCTCGTTTACGGTGCGTTTCCAGTCGGTTTTCCAAATTATTTTTTCGTACGAACACGTCGGAGCCCTGCACGAATCCAACACTGAAAGAATGGTGTAGATCCGTTGTCCCGTTCCCGAGCCTATTCGTGACATACCCATTCCATTTTTATTTATATAGATTGTGGAATCAAGTTCTGGTATCAAAAGTATTAAAACGTGTTTGTTCCGGAAACTGATGAAAAAGTCAAGAAAAAATAGTTAGAATCATTTGATCATCCTAGGCTACTTGACAGTAACATTAAAAAAAATCTATGCGGAAGGTTTTTCGAAAATTGAAATTATATGACATCTAACGTAGAAACGTGATGTATATTTCTTTCAGTGTATTTTTTCTCAATAAATACTTATATTAAAAATAACCTGCAACATCTTCGACAACATTTCAATCCAACAAACCGTTTTTGAGAAAAACATTATAAGATGAAAATTTCTCTTTCTTTGCCCACTCCAAAAGAAAGGTGAGAAAAAATACTTATGTGTTGGGGCGAAAGTTAATGATTTCAGAATATTAAGACTGATTCTTCTAGACATAAGAGTAATTGTCACAGAATTATGAGATAAATTTATCTAACATCTTGAGAAGGATTTCCGCAAAATTCTGAGATGAATTCCAACAAAATAATAAAAGGGGTTACCACTGAATCCTGAGAAGGATTTCTGGGAGATATTCCTTAATATTGCTGAAAGGGATGCTTCCAGCTTCCTCAAAGATACTTCTTTAGAACTCCTTCAGGATCATGAGCAGGGGTCTGTCAGAATCTGCAGATGGATTTCCCTACAGTCCTGAAAAGGATTCTTCCTAAATCGTGAGAAGAATTCTACCATAACTTTGGGAGGGGTTGCTCAAGAATTCTTCGAGATATTTTCACAGAATACCGAAATATATTCCACCAGAAAATCTGAGAGGGAATTTCGCGTAATCCTTAGACACTTTTGCAGAATCCATAGAGGGGGGTTTCACAGAATTTTGAGATGGATTTGCGCAAAATCTTAGATTTATCTGAATTCTGAGAGGCTTTCTTTTAGAATCCTGAGCGGTATTCCTCCCTGGTAACGAAATAATTGAGATGCAGAATATAAAGGACGACTTTTGTGTCGAAGTGTAATCCTGAAACTCTATTAATATTTGATCAAAATTAATTCTAAAATACTTTACGGCCTGCGAACTTTTTTGTGAAATTCAATTGTGCCTTAGTTCGATTGTTTTAGGGTGTTGAAAGAAGTTCAAAGGGGGACAGCGTCTGGAAGGGTTTCAGAAGAATTGCAGGGGTTTCAGGGGCTTAACGGGTGTTTCAAGCTTCCTGACTTTTATCTAAATTTGTTAAGCGAAAAAAGTTTACCACTAAAAGAAGAAAAAATCTTAAGTCACAAATAAACTTCCATTCGTTGTTGAGCTACCGCGCGAGACAGTCGACAGTTTCACGCGTCCGGGATTCTCCTCGTTTTTTTTTTCTAAGCCCAGTGGGTTTTACAAGATGCAAGTGCAGCAAGTGCATTGGCAGAGCCATTACCCGTCGAAAAGTGCAGTTTTCATGCGTATAGCCATCCACGTGGTCCGACATTTCGGCACCAACATTTCAAAAGGGCGTAACTGCATTTACAACCAATGCCTTCTCACAAAGCTGTGGAGCGTATCACATCCCTCTCGAGCAATTCACTAGCACAAATAGAAAGATAAAATCCTCCTCTTTCGATTAATAAAGTTCCCTTCGTGTTTTAACCCCCCTTTACCATCTCCTTTGATTAGTTTTTATCAAGTATATTAGGGTAATTTGTCAATTGTTGCACGGCTAAAAACTCACCTATTGTTGCACACTCCATGCTTTTCTGATGGGGTGTGCAATAATTGGCGAATTTTTAGCCGTGCAACAATTGGCGATTTACCCTAGTAGTTTTTTCGCTTTCCCATTGATATTTGGTGTTAGTGTTCGATTCATTTTTGATCTTCGTGATCGTTGTTGTTTTTGAGTGTGTGCTCCGCGGCGGTGGTTACCTGCCGCAATGGGTGATGATGATGATGGTGGGGGTACGTCTTATCCCATCAATGAAGCCTTGCTGATGGCTTCGGGTGTACCGATCCAGCAAAATGTGAACCCCTTTAGCACCCCTCAATCTGACGTTTCTGCAATGAACACCGGATCCCGGATCTGACTAAGCGGTACAGTGCCGATTCGTTCGTTGGAGGCTTGTTAGATGGGCTGTCTCGATGGTTGAATGTTCACTGGTTGGGGCAAAATCCAACTAAAAAGCACTGTCAATGTCAAAATCGATGTCAAAACGAGTTTGACGTCTGATCGCCGTCACATCGCAGGTCTTGCATACAGAACGTTTGCGCAAGTATGTGAGTGTTTCGTGACGTATTTCTCGTCACTTGCGTGTGTCTTGAGCATTTTCATCAGTTGTCAGTTTCCCCAACGAACGAACACGATTCACTAATCGGGGCGCAGTCGTGACCCAACCAGTGAATCCGGACTGTACTCTTCCGTTGTCTCCATTGACATGGTCGGTACAGCTTAGCTTCGGGTGACAGTAGGCGACTGAAAACAGGCTAATGAGATTGTGGCCTGTGAGTTATTTACACTTGAGTATCACGTGTACCTTCCAAGCCACCAGATCGAGATTTCGGAGAAGGCCGCCGAAGGATCTTTGACCTGCGAAACGATCATGCAAGGCTGTGATCGTTTCCATAACCCTGCTCTACCTCCTGTCCAGATACTGGAATGCCGGCAACTGCATTCGGTCTCCCAGGAAGGCGAGAAAAAGGTTTACACACTACACGCTCAGAAAACCGTTCTGATAAACGTGAACAAACAATCGCGAATATCAGAACAAGCAAATATACACCGTGAACTGGAACTAGTTCCAGCTGTCAATATGGGCGTTCTCGATACCGTGACATCTAGTTCACGGTGTACATTTCTTATTGTTGTTATCGTTGCTATGCATAGTTCCCGTTTGTTCTCGTTGCCGTGATTGGGAGTTCACGTATATCGGAACGGATTTTTTTTGCGTGTATCTGATGAATTTTGTGTGACCTTCTCCGGATCAGCATTACCAGATCTGCTGGCGATTGGCAAACTTTGGCTACCTGTGAGGCTGTATGTACCGAAGGTAATGAATTGCATCAATTGCAAGCAGCAATAAACCTCGCTGTGCAACATGCGGGGAGAGACATGTGGACGGTGCGTGTAAAACGTCGCCCAAGTGTGTTTATTGTGGCAGCGACCGTCCACATGATCTCAATGTTTGCCCGAAGTACATACAGCAAAAACAACATCAAAATCGATCGTTGCAGCAGCGTTCAAGGCGAAGCTACGCCGAAATGCTGAGAAAAGCTGCTCCGGTCGTTGAATCGCACAACATCTACTCGTCTTTGTCTCTCGATGAACAGGGCTCTGACTCTGAGGTCAAAGACGGGGTTCCCTTTGTTGTTAAGGGTGAAACGAGGAAACGAATGAGGCTCCAGAGACCCACCAAAAAACCTCGGAATCTGCAGTGACCCCCAACCCACCGTGACCAATTCTAGGAGTGTTAATAAAGGCAACAAACGTTCTCATGGATTCAAAATTCAAGCTGAACGAGACTTTCCTTCGCTCTCGGGAACATAAAAATTCCCAGATGTTCCAATTTTTTCTACTTCTCAGGCAGAGGGACAGCATTCGGAGAACCAGGAACAACCCCTTGGTGCTCCGATGTTTACGCTTTCTAGCATCGTAGACATCGTCCTTAACTTCTTTAATGCTTCCGACTCAGTGAAGAACATTGTCAAAGGACTTCTTCCTTGTGTGGCCCTCTTTTGAAGCAGTTGGCAATCGTATCTTTCGATGGTTAATTCAACCACCGAGGTCGATAATATGATTGCTGTTCTACACTGGAACTGTCGTAGTATTGTACGTAAATTAGACGTTTTAAATTTTTACTTAGCAATTTACAATGCGATGTTTTTGTGTTATCCGAAACATGGCTGACACCCGATGTAAACTTAACTGACGATTTTTTTTCGATGATATTCAAAACAAATGATGACTCACTAACACCAACAGACACAAACGACATTTTGGCAGATGAGTGGAAAACGATAAGCGTATGACGATTTGGAGAAGGCTCGGCGCAACCTTTTTCCGATTTCAACATTATTCGTTTTGATCGTTCCGACTCGTACGGAGGGGTGCTTCTAGGGATTAAGAAGTAGCACGCATTTTACAGAGTCGATTTTCATCCGATGACAGGCATCGAAGCCGTCGCTTGTGAGGTGACTATCCGAGGTCAAACCCTCAGGTTGCATCCATATATTTTCCACCGAGAACTGCGATATCTCGCCCACATCTGCTCGGTTATGCCTGAGCCACGGCTGCTCATGGGAGATTGCAACTCCCATGGTACAGGCTGGGGGGAACTGTACGATGACAGCCAACTTTGATATATGACCTCTGCGACGACTTCAACATGACAATTTTGAACACCGGAGAAGTTACACGAGTGGCGCCTCCAGCTAAAGATGGCAGTCCCAGAGACAGCCCATTAGACCTCTCAATCTGTTCGAGCTCATTATCGCTGGAGTGCACATGGAGGGTTATCCAGGATTCCTATGGTAGTGATCACCTTCCGATCGTTGTTTCTATTTCCAATGGTTCACGTCAACCTCCATCTATCGTCATTTCCTACGACCTCACGAAACACATTGAATGGGGGAAGTACGCGGAAGCAATCATCGACGGTGAGCAATCGGTAGAAGTCCTTCCACCGCAGGAAGAGTATCAGTTTCTGTCCGAGCTGATCATCAGTAGCGCGCTTCAGGCACAACGTCGACCAGTGCCAGGTCCGTCGTCTCGCAGGAAACCCCCCCATCCGTGGTGGGATAGCGAGTGTACAGAAATCTATCGCGAGAAATCCGCGGCTTTCAAAGTAGGTATTTCGGAAACGTGGTTCGATCGAACACTTTAAGCGGTACGCTTCCCTTGAAAGCAAGTTTAAAAACTTGGTCAAGGCGAAGAAGAGCGGTTATTGGCGTCGGTTCGTCGAGAGTTTGTCGCGCGAGACATCGATGAGAACTCTTTGGAGCGTCGGGAGGAGAATGCGTAACGCGTTGTCGGTTAACGAGGATCGAGAAAGCTCTCCTCGGTGGATTCTCAAGTTCGCAAAGTTTGTCCAGATTCCGTACCCGTGGAGCGAATAATTCGTGACATTTCCGAGGATAGAGACGACATGGATAGGCCGTTTTCGATGGTTGAATTCTCACTTGATCTTCTTTTATGTAACAATTTCGCTCCAGGAATGGATCGAATTAAGTTCAACTTGCTTAAAAACCTCCCCGACGTCGCTAAGAAGCGCTTTTTGAACTTGTTCAATCAGTTCCTGGATAACAACATCATTCCGGATAATTGGAGGCAAGTAGGAGTGATAGCTATTCAAAAACCCGGGAAACCCGCGTCGGATCATAACCCGTACCGTCCAATCGCGATGTTGTCTTGCCTACGGAAGTTGTTGGAGAAGATGGTTCTCTTTCGACTGGACAAATGGGTAGAATTGAATAACATGTTGTCAGATACATAATTTGGTTTCCGCAGAGGCAAAGGGACGAACGACTGTCTTGCGTTGCTTACTTCAGAAATTGAGCTTGCCTTTGCTCAAAAACAGCAAATGGGCTCAGTGTTTTTGGATATTAAGGGGGCTTTGTGTCGATGTTCTTTCCGACAAACTCCACGAAAGTAGCCTTTCACCAATTTTGAACAACTTTTTGTACAATTTGCTGTTTGAGAAGCAGATGAGTTTTGCTCATGGTGACTTGACAGTTTCACGAATTAGAATCATGAAACTCCCCCAGGGTTCATGTCTAAGCCCCCTTCTTTACAATTTTTATGTCAGAGACATAGATGATTGACTCATGGAAAATTGCACGTTAATACAGCTTGCGGATGACTGTGTTGTTTCTGTAACGGGATCAATAGCAGTCGATCTGCAAGGACCACTACAGGATACTTTGGACAATTTGTCTACTTGGGCTCTCAAGCTGGGTATCGAATTCTCTCCGGAGAAAACTGAGATGGTTGTCTTTTCTAAAAAACACAAACCGGCAAAGTTTCCGCTCCATCTGATGGGTAAGACAATCACTCATAGCATGTCTTCTCAATATCTCGGCGTCTGGTTCGACTCCAAATGCACCTGGGGGAAGCACATTGTGTATCTGATACAGAAATGCCAGAAATCAACTTTATGCGAACTATTGCCGGAACATGGTGGGCAGCGCATCCGGAAGATCTGATCAGACTGTACCAAACAACCATTCTGTCGATGTTAGAATACGGTAGTTTTTGTTTTCAATCCGCAGCGAAAACACACTTGCTGAAGCTTCAACGGGTACAGTACCGTTGCCTTAGGATCGCGTTAGGCTTCATGAACTCGGCTCACACAATGAGTTTAGAGGTACTTGCTGGTGTACAGCCTCTGACAGACCGCTTTACGGAGTTGTCGTTCTGGTTCCTCATCCGATGCGAGGTTGTAAATCCAATGGTCATAGAAAATTTCGAAAAGCTGCTCGAACAGAACCCTCAAACTCGTTTTATGAGTGTGTACTACTGGTACATGACGCTGGAGGTAAGCCCATCTTCGGTTAACACCAATCGTGACAACTTCTCAGACCTCGACAGTTCCTCTGTGGATTTTGATATGAGACGAGGTCCATGGAATACCAGAATCTTTTCGTTCTATGTGTATTCCGCAAATCTTTGCAAGTAAGTTCGGGCATATTAGCAGGGACAGACAGTTCTTCACAGATGGTTCAAAATCAAATGATTCGACTTGTTGTGGTGTCTACAACGATTTTCATAGCGCCGCCTTCATGCTTCAAAAGCCCTGTTCGGTATATGTTGCTAAGCTAGCGGCTATATACTACACCTTAGAGTACATTAGCACTCTTCCACCTGAGCACTACTTCATTTTTACCGACAGTCTTAGCTCTCTGGAGGCTGTTCGATCAATTAAACTGATGAAGCACTCAGCGTACTTCCTGAATGGAATACGCCAGGTCTTGAGTGCTTTGTCTAAACGCTCATACACCATCACCATAGCATGGGTCCCTTCACATAGCTCGATTCCGGGCAATGTGAAGGCGGACTCTCTGGCTAAGGTGGGCGCTAGCGAAGGCGATATTTACGAGCGTCAAATCGCCCTCGACGATTTTTTTGCATTTGCCCGTCAGGAGACCTTGATCAGCTGGCAACACAAATGGAGAGATGGGTAGATGGTTGCACTCCATCATTCCACAGGTGTCGAAGAAGCTCTGGTTCAAAGGGTTGGATTTAAGCCACGATTTCATTCGTGTAATGTGTCGGCATATGTCCAACCACTATTTCTTGAACGCACATACCTTCCGTATTGGGCTCTCAGAAAGCAATCTATGTGTCTGTGGCGTGGCTTACCAGGATATCGAACATGTCGTGTGGGGATGTAATGAGTATCGTGAGGTCAG
The DNA here is from genome assembly GCF_035046485.1 of Aedes albopictus. Classification (NCBI taxonomy): domain Eukaryota; kingdom Metazoa; phylum Arthropoda; class Insecta; order Diptera; family Culicidae; genus Aedes; species Aedes albopictus. The sequence continues at coordinate 351,127,402 of NC_085138.1, forward strand.
ATCTGAGCTTCATGAAATTCTCCGGGTCCGAGGAAAACAGCAGAAACCCATTAAAGAAGTTTTGGCAGGACATGATTTGGAATACATGAATCTGATTTACCAGTTTTTTAAACGTGTTGATGTCAGAGTTTGATGTAAAACGTTCCTTGTTTTCGTTGTCCGCCTTTTGGTTTTGTTGTTCGACCCTGTCTGTCGTCGCCCCCTTCCGTTTGTCCTCTTCTTGTCGTTGTCTACCGATACCGATAAGTCCTTTCTTTTTGGTTCCGTTACAGATATGGACAATTTGTCCCATCAATGTTTTTAGTATAAGTTAGCAAATAATTTAGTTTTAAACCCATAAATCCTTCCTTCAGAATTTTATTTTATTTTTTTTTTCAATCCTAAACCTCGAAACAGCCGCGAGTACTTCGGCATCCCAAACTATCATAGTATTAAGGCAGTAATAAATTGTAAAATGTAAAATCAACAAAAGATTTCGGCTCAGTTATGCCCATGTGGCGCCCGAGCCTTCCAAATAAACGAATAAGTAAAAAAACAAATAAACTTTGTTAACCAAATTAATGCCATTGCTCATAAACCATACATTTTACTGTTTTTCTTTCGTTCATTTCTACTAGGGCGCCGGCCGGTGGCGGTACGCGTTTGGCGCATTAAACGCAGCAACAGCGGCAGTAATTGCGGTAATTGCACCTTCAATTACCCGCCAATAAGCGACGGATGTTGGCGTACAAGAAAACACTCGACTATGAACCCATATGTTGCTGAGGTTCACTGGAGAAATTTACTAGATGAATGGAATAACGATCAATGTCTGCTGGATCAAATTCTAGTAGACCAAATGGTGCGGGCAGATGATGGAGTTGAGTACGTGAAAAGTGGATTTCAAATTAGGTCTTATTTATTGTGGGAAATAGGTCAATGTAAAAAATTACGTGCAGAGATCCAATCAAGGGATTATATGCTCTTACCATCTAGTTATGTAACAATTTCCATTTTTGCCATACTGCTACCGGTTGGTATACCAGGTTGAGTCGCCAAAGCAATTTAAAACAAATCACATCCTTGCCTCACACGCGTCGTTGCGTTCATTATCGCTACCACCACGCTGGCAATGCAATGCAATGGAACGAATCGAAAGACCTGATTGCTGGGAAGTTTGTGTGACTCTTGCATGTCGGGCAGACCCGTCGTCGTCGTCGTCGTCGTCTATGCCAGTAGATCCAGTTTTGGTTTTGTGCCCCAAGTTGCGGCAGCCGGCAATCGAAGAAAAGTGTTACTGAAAACAGTTATTTGTAACATTTTTCCACTTGGTGGCCGTCCGTCTGTTTTGCGACGCGCACGGTCCCATGATCGCGGTTTCCCTGTCTCTCCGCGTCCGATAAAAAACGGGCATAAACCGACAAAAAACAACGACGATTGCTATTTTACATACAAACCAACTAGGTGAGGTACCTTGGTATGCAAATTGGGCTTGGTGCTTTACCGAAGCGGGTCGATCTTTTGTTTTTGTGGTGCTTTGCTGGTGCACTTAATAGAGCAAAACGTCTTTGGTGGTGCAAAAAATGTAGGAAGTAATTTGCACCACCAGTAGATAACGTGGATAGCCGTTCCAAAACGTTATGAATGCCTTAGCTCACGTACGAGCACTTCGGCATTCAGCTTCCGTAGAAAGATATGACGGTATACGTAATTGTTTTAGGGATTTTACACAAGTTTAAAAATAGCGTAGTTCAAACTTCAATGTTCGAAAAGAAATATAATAAACATATACGATTCCCAAAAAGGGATAAATTCTCGAATGGTACTCTGAACCCAGTGGCGTAGCAAGAGATGCGGAGGGTGCGGTCCACATCGGGCCCCCGAATTAAGGGAGCCTCCATATCAGATAAGGTTTCTAACACTAGTTTGAATAAAGTTCTTTGAATAGCGAAAGTTTCCTATAAGTATAAGTTTAGTACTTGCAGATCTGCTGATAGGTATGTAAGGACCCCTCCGTGATTATCAAGAGTTTTTGGACAGGGGCACACAGATGACTAATTTGAAGTCTTTTTATTAAAAATTGTAAATGTACACATTTTATTGAAGTAGTTTAGTTAGCTTAGTTTAATGATTACTCTTTGTACCTACAGGGGCCTCAAAATACAAGTAAAAATGTGCTAGATATCAAAACTGAATTGTACGAAATTTTGTACCGAGATGGAAGTAATATTCATGAGCGTTATGAAAACGTCCCTGATATCCTAACCACAGGAACAAACATAGCTGTTGACTAAGCTTAAGGTAGCAGCTGAAATTCAGGGGCCTCATCTACGAAAATTAGTATCCCCAAGTAACATTTTAAGTTTTGTTCGGCTCTATAAGATTTGATTTGTCTTTATCAAAGAGACTTTCAGCCCTTGGCAGAGGTTCTATAATAGATCTTCATGACCAATTTCACAAAACTTGCAATAAAACTGATTTATACATCAAAACCTCTTGATAACCTCTTTAAGAGCATCTTCCTGCTAAGTGGACCACTCTCGGAGAGGTTTTGCAAACCACATTAAGAATAGCATTAAAACTGTTTTAAAACCTAGTTGAAAATTTTTCCATTCTCGAAAATAGGTTACCTATGATGATTGTTGGTGTTTTTTCAACAAAAACTATGACAGCTCAAGATGCAGAGAAGCTTCTTCAATGGCACGTAAAAGTTCAGGAGGATACATCATTTGTAAGTAGAAAGCAACCATTTCAAAATAACATCTAAGTAGTTATTCAACACAATAAGGCTTATGCGCATTCAATTTTACCGTGAATATTGGGGTTGCAGAAACATAAAATTAATGCGCTTCGAATTTACTAAAACTATCTCGAATCACAAGAAAACACAGCTGAGAAAGTTTATTTATGTGAGCATGTTATGCAAATGACGAAAAACTATCAATTCATTGCTTATTTGAGCAAAATTAATTATTTTTAATTAACGCCAGCTAAATCTTGAATATGGCGACGACCGTAATTAGCGAAAATAAAACGAAAGCAAGTTTACTTTTATGATGACCACAATAAACCTATCAGTGTCGTTGTTTCTGCTTTTCCACCAACAGATGTCGTTTCTAATCGAACGCATCGCCATCTGTTGAAAGTTTCAACAGTTTTATTGTGGTAATAATGAATGCCAGTAGGTTTACATATCGGAGAGCTTTGTTAACTCTTAAAATGTGACTTTATGGATATCTTGAAGTATACTATAAAACATTTTATCGATGGTTTTCATAAAAGTAGTCTTAAAACTGTGAGTTTTACTTTTTGCTATAATAAAACCCTAATAAAAATCAAACAAAACCAATCAGCAATGGAATTGTTACTTGGGTCTGAACACATGTCACGTCAAAACCGTAACAACAATAGTATGCCGATTAATTTTGCTCTCGTATAAAAAAATAAGTGCAATCAACGTATCCTAACTATTTCACCCAGTATTTCTTTCCAAGTATTCCTTGAAGTGTTTCTGCGGGAATTCCTTCGGGCAAGGTAAATACTTACCTTGGCTTCGAGGACTTTTTTGTGATTTATCTAGCAGTTACTTCAAAGACTTCTAAAGATTGCCCCAGAAAGTTTAGACGCACTGTGTCTTCATATGTCTGGGCCTTATCGATGGTTCTTGTTTCGGGCTACGTTTTGGCTGTCTCTTCTTACTATAGGATCGAACAATCAAACGTTTTTTTGCCACGATGAACATTGGAAATTGAAATGGTATTTTTTTTTTTTGGTCATAACCCGCTCTGTGTAAGTTAGACGGATTTTTCTTGCGCTCAAATACCTTCCTTATACGGCTATCAAAACGAGGGTTAGCATCCAACACTTTGATGACCAATTAGTCTTGTAGAGGTTTTTAAAACCGTCATAAAACCTTATATCATTTATTTTGGTTTTATGATGGTTTTAAAAACCTCTTCTAGTCTATTTGACTAAAAAATGTTACTTGGGCAGGACCTATATTTTTGACCCAATTTTTGGCTTATGCTCAAACGTGTTTTTCCCACCGTGCTTCCTGTTTGCTGCTTACATGGTTTTCTCACTTACTTCCTCCATATTTTGCTCATTTCCTAAGTGGCGTTTTAAGCTCTATAACATCATTTGTGCACAATTTTTTGACGGTGTTCCGTTGACAGTTTATGTATTTTGAAACAAACTGGTGAATCGTACAAACCGCTGCACAATGCTGAGAGAATAGGTTGATCAACAGGATGCAGTTTTCAAAAAGAACTAGTTATCAATTAAATTTGAATGCCAGTATTTTCTCTCTGCGTCCATACTTTCTGGGGCGGTCTTTACAAAAAATTCTCCAAGATTAACTTCAGAATTTTTTTCTGGAATTGCTTCGGGAGTTCTTCTAAGCATTGACGTAGGAATACTTACAATGATCCCTTCAGGAACTCCTCAAAGCATTCTTCAGGAACTTTTCAAGAAATCCTTCAGGAATTCCGTCAAGGATTTTTTTTAGGAATTTCTTCGAGCATTCGTTCAGGAAGATTCAGATGATGAAGCCAAGGATTCCTTTAGAGATATCTTTAAGAAGGAATCTTGCAGGAGTTCCACATGAAAAATATCTTTCATGAATTTCGGAGATCATGCTTGGAGCCATACCTGAATGGATCCTTAGGAGATTTTCTAAAGGAATTTTGGAGGAATTCTTGCAGGAATTTTTAGAGGAATTTCTAAAAAAATCTTCGAAAAATCATCCAGATGAATTCCAGGATGAATTCGGAAAGAATCATTGGGTTGATTTTGGAGGTATCTTTTATGAGATTCCTGAAGGATTACTACAGTACCAGGAAGTAGTACTAGGAGTGCTTTGAGAATTTACGTAAAGGATTCCGGAAGAAGTTTTGAAAGCAAAGGGGCTTTTGGAACAACTAATGATGAAATGCCTAGCTTATTTCTCAAAGAAAATTGTGGTGGAAACCTCAAAGAATTTCTTCTCTCGTAAATCAAAAAGCAAAACTTGAAAAGAATTCCTATATATATTTCCTTCGAGGATTTTTTTCAGGCCCCCCTGAGAGAATTTCTACAGGAATCGTTTAGGGATGAATGTGTTCATTCTTGTAGGGTTATCTGAAGGAAAGCTTTGCGAAATCCCTGAACGAATCTTTATAACGTAGCTTGAAAAAAACCTTGGAGAAAAAGATTTAATCTTCACTGGACATTTTTGAAGTATTCTTGTACGAATTGTGAAAAATGACATGAAAAAATCGCCTAAGGAATCTTTCGATGATTCCCTACGGCAATTTCCCAAAAGAATTTCTGAAGAAATCCCTGCAGGTTGTTACGTGAAATAACATAGAACCCTACAAATGCTCCATTTTATTTTTCACTTGGCGCCCAGCCGCGAAAAATAAAACAGAACACTACAAATGTACAATAATGCACGACTTCACAAATTGACACACATAAAACATAAATTTGATATAACACTAAACATACAATTTGGCCTTCTGCCCTAATGGGAACAATTTACGATCACAGGATGACGAGGTTTCATATTTGTTCTAGGTCCATCAGTCATCCTGGAGCTTGTGTTTTGTATGCCTGATTGCATTCTTGTTAACAGTCTTTGTTCTGTGTTCATAGCTTAATTTTGTCTAGGAAAACTAGTCCTACTTGGCCATGCCGAATCGAGTTTTAATGCAAGACGGCTGCATTTTGATGTCCGTGTTAGGAACCGTTTGCCTGTCTTGCAGTCATTTATCGCCAGAAATGACCTGGAAGTATGCAACCGCTTTGGTTGCTAGGGCTAATTTCCTCCTGAGTTATGGATGAACCCTATAAAAGCACAAATTGTGAGAATATTCACAAGTTAAAATTGAACATGCAACAGAAAAATGAAACTGGTAACAAGGTATAACTAAAGAAATGCTTGAACAAATTCGTAAAAATTCCTTGAAAGGACTTAAAGAAAAACCGTTTAAGGCATTGCAAAAGGGATTCTTGAAGAAATATCTGAGAAAAATCCAGAAGTGATTATGTGGGGTAGCCCCAAAGGAATCGGGTGTGGAAATATTTAAGGAACTCTTTATGGAATTCTTTCGGAATACCTATTACTGAAGAAGTTCCTTCAGAAACGCAGGAAAAGTTCCCGAAGCAATTGCTGTAGCAACTTTTGAAGGAAATCTTGGAGGAATGTGTAAAGATGTGCTTGAAGTAATTCCTGATAAATCATAAAAGATTGCTAAGAAAGAGTTCTTGGAGTTCCTCACTTGGAACAAATGCTTGATGAAATCATAAGAAACTTTTTAGTGTTTAGTTAGAAATATTTACACTAGACGTCTTAAGTACATTGCAACAATATTGCATCACATTGACTCACTTCGATATCTCCAAAACCTAAGGACTAACAAAGATTCCGTCTTCACCAAAGTTATTCAGAAGCCCAAAAGCAACAACTTTTCTGAGGGCGACATTTTCGTAGGTGTTCTGGTTTAAGAGATATCGAGGTGAGTCAGGGTGATGCAATCTTGTTGCAATACTTTTTGTGAGTCTATACTTATGACGGGTAATGTAAAGGTATCAATAGAACTATTCCTGATGGAAACCTTGGAAGAATACCTGAAGAATTCATTAAAAGAATCCCGGTAGAATTTCTTGGAAGAATTTTTGTTTGAATTCTTGAAAGAATTTTTAAAGTTTTTTATTAGAAAATCTGAAGTATTTCTTTTCGATCTTTTTCAGTAATTTCTTTAGAAATCCGTGCAGCAATTCGGTACGAAATATCTGAATCCCTTCAGCAATTACTTTGAAAATTATCTTCGGAAATTCCTTTGGGCATTCCTTCATTTCATTTGGGCATTCCTTAAGCATTTTTTTCTGATTTCATTCTGCATTATTTTTAGAAAATTTCTTTGGCAATTCTTTAAGAAACTGTCTCAGCGATTGTGTCGAAAATTAAGTTCGCTATCCCTTCGGTAAAAATTTTCTACTTTTTTAAGATCTCCGATAGAAGCCTCTTTGAAAATTTCTACGACAATTCTTTTGAGAAATTGTTAGGCAATTCTTTTGGAAACTTCATTAGTAAATTCTCGTAAATGCTTCAGAATTTAATCAATTTTCGGCATGAATTTACGAACTTCTTTATTTCTACGGAAATTTCCTTAGAAATTTCGTTCGCAACTTTTCGCTGTTTTGTTCTTTGTTTAAATTCGTTTGAAAAATCCTCTGGTAATTACTTTGGAAATAACTTCAACACTCTTCTGGAAACTTTTTTGCCAATACCTATGGAAATTGATCGATTAACTCATATGGCGATTCATTTGACGAATTCCCTGTGAGTTACCAGACAAAACCTTTCAAATTACCTTTTGCGGAGCTTTTTACGAGAAATTCTTTGGAAATGATTTTAGTATTTTTTATTGGATTTGATTCGAAAATTCCTATAAGATTCTTTTTAGGGTTTTCTTGGGCATTATTTTAAACTATTTTGCTTCGGTAGCTCTTTTGGAAATTTATCGGCAATAAAAAAATAATATTTAAGTTATTTTTTTTTTTTTTTTGAAAATCGTTACTATTTGAGCAATTGCTTTGGAAATTTATCAGGCAACTTCTTCGGGATTTCAGCAATTTCATTGACAGTTTTACCGGCAGTCCTTTTGCTAATATATCTGACAATTACTTTTGTAGTTATTTCAATATTCCTTTAGAAATTCATTTGAAATGTACTTTGAAAATTTCTTAGTAAATTCGTTTGTAAATTTACTTGGACTTTTTTTTAAACTTCTCTGGCAATTCCTGAGAAAATTCCTTTGGTAATTCCTCTGGAAATTTGTTTTGATAATTCCTAACGAAATTCTGTCTGTTATTATTCTATGACATACACTCTTGTGAATTAAAAAATTTCAAGAATTTACAACGGAACGGCCGAAGAAAATCTCAAAAGTTCCGGAAAATGTGGTGCTTATCAAAGAAGTTCACAAACAATAAAAAAAACAGATTAATACCTAAAAATGATTTATGAAATTTCAAAATTCTGGAGGATTTTCTGTGAGAATTCTTGAAAAAAATCTAATATTTATTTTAAATTTCTTAAGTAGAAGTTCCTGAATACTCGAATGGCTTATTAGAGGAATTTCTGAAGCATTTCTAGCGAAAAAACTCAAAGCATCCTGTGAAGGCATTTCTATAGAAGTTCTTGCAGGAATTTGAGTAAGAATCTTCGAAAAAATCTTGCAGGAGTAATTATATGAATACATAAAGAATTCCTAGTATGAAATAATTCCCGAAAGACTTCTTGAACAAAATTATTTGTAAAATACCTGGGGAAATCAGTTTAATCCTTCAGAACGCGCACCGTTGTAAAACGTATAGAACGGCCAAAAAAAAACCTCGCTCGTCGTATAGAGCACGAGCGCGGTTTTGTTTTAGGTTCAAACAGGCACGCGTCCTGAAAGGTTAACAATGAAAGAATGAAATCAATTTAGGATATTCTAAAAGAAAACATTAATAAATTCTGAACGAATCTTTGGAGAAATCGCGAGAGAAATTATTGGATGAACTACTAAAGAAATCTTTGGAAAAGTTCCTGAAGAAAGTTTGGAGGAATATCTAAAGGCCTCTTTAAAGGAATTGCTTAAGAATTTTGAATAAAACCTTGGAAGAATTCCTAAAGCGATCCCTGGAAAAATCCCAAAAGTAATCCTCGGTAGAATCTTAGAGAAATTATTAAATAAATTAAACAAGGAGTGCTTTATCCGATTGTCGAAACCTTTGCAAGAGTTTCTAACAAGATCCTTTAAGGAATTCTGAAAGAATCTATTGATAATTTAAAGAGATTTTTTTAAAGAAATTTTTATGAAATCTTTGGAAAAATCCCCGTAAGAATTCTTTAAGAGATTCCTGAAGAATTCCCGATAGATATTCTCTGTAAAATCTTAGCCTTGCAATAATCACTTAATTGAAGCCTCTAGGCATTCTTACAGAATTCCTGAAGAAAGTGGCAAAACAGTCTTAGGAAAGATCCTTGGAGAAGCTTCTGAAGAAATGGTTTAATTTGATAAGATAGGGTATCTGTTCCTTTACTATTTAAGCACATAAGCTCCAAATTTCATCCTACTACTGCTCATGCTCATACTCACATACGCTCCAAATTACATCCTACTCAAAAAAAAAAAAATGGAATGAAGCGCTTTTTGTTTTGTTTCTTATTTGTGTATTTGTGTTTTTGTTAGATGTGAGCATGAAATTTTAGAAGGACTTTTTTCCTCTGGCGGAATTTCGATGTTATTTCTTGGACGAATATCTGGCTACAAAAAAAAAAACATTGGAGAATTTTTGTAGTATTTTTTTTTTTTGAAAATTCTATGGATGATCTTCTAGATGAATCCTCAGAGATATTATTGATTGAGTCCGTGGCGGACTTCCTGAACAAATGTTTCGAGGAACACTCGATGAAGGCTGTGCATGAATCTTTTAAAGTACTCTGAAGTACTTTTGAAAACATCCTCGGAGATAACACTGTAAGAATTCCCGAAGGAGTGCTTAGAGAAATACTTATCCATCCATGCATTAACAACTTCAAAGATTCTTGAAGACAACTTATTCTTCAAGAAAGATTTTTTTTTTGAAAAAAAACGGTAAAAAAATCTATACCTAATTTTAAAGGATTATTTGGTACAATTTTTGAATAAATTGTAAAAATAGATTTGACATTATTCTTAGAAAAAAAAAATTAAGCCCATTGATAAAACTTCGGGATGTATACATATATTTTTGCAGAAATCCCCGAAGAAATTCATAAAGGAATACAGAAAATATTTTTTTATCTTCCGTCAGTCAGATGATCACTACTGCCAGCATCATGCTGATACTCAGTACAAAAGTCGAGATTTTTTCAACTTTTTGTATAAAATACAACAGCGCGATCATTCGAGAGTCAAATGTATAGATTTATCATTGTACAATATTACATCTGTGATTTTCATGGGGGCCCACAAATTTGATTCCGCAACGGGCCCTCAAATTCCTAGCTACGCCACTGTCTGAACCTCTCCCAAAACCACTGACGAAAAGAAATTAATATGATAACTAAAAAAACTAAGGTTCTCCCTCACTTACCGGTATAAGTGCTGTAGACATGCTCATCGTCTCCCCCGATGCTGTCCTCCTCCATGACCGTGTCGTACCGCTCGGTGTAGAACCCATCGTCATCGACCACGTCCAGTTCGTCCACTTCCAGATCGTCATCCTCGATGCCGTCGTCGTCGTCGTCGTCCCCGAGGAGATCGTCCTCTTCATCATCGAGTAGATCCGCTTTGGCAGCGGGGCTCACTATCTCGGCACTGCACTCACGGCAGCTTTCCATATCGCCCGGGACGTAGTAGAACTTGGACTGGATGGGCTCCCCGGCTGGCGACGGAGGCACCTCCGATTCCGAGGTGGGGTCCAGCACTTGTCTGCAATTTGGAAGAATAAATCGTTGCTAGTTTAAATTGCGAAGGAATTCAGCATTGCTACTAAAGTTACGTAAGCTAGGAATGAGGAAAGGAATGCAAGCCGCATTGCCGCAGCTATCGGCGCACGTGTTGATGTTGTTACATATTTTATCGTCTCATTTAAATACAAGTAATAGGCTTATTAAAGCGTACGAGCTGTGAAGTAACACGGTACCGAACCGACACGACAACGAGATGCAAGAGTCAAGGACGCCTCGGTAGAGGAGATGGTGGTAGAATTGATTAAATTTGCGTACTAATTGGCCGGGGACCGTGCACGGATGATAGGTAGTAGGTCCCTTCATATTCAATATTCTTCCAGCAACTTGCAAAACTTGCAAAACCTAAACAACTTGCTGTCCCAGGCATTCCTCCATGTAATTTATGGGATTTCCATAATTCTTGGATGAAACCCTGGAGGAATTTTTGAAGGAATCCGTAGTGGGATTCCAGGCGGAATCCCTGACGGAATCCATGAAGAATTCCTGGAAGAATCCCTGGACGAACTGGCAGAGAAATCCCTAGAGAAATTTTGGGAGGATTTTTTGGAAAAAAAAATCTGAAGAAATACTTTTATAAATTTCTGTAGGAATACCTTAAGGAATTCCTGGAGGAAAACATGCAGGAATTTTTTGAGGAATACTTGGAGGAATTCTTGAAGGAATCCTTGGAGAAGTCCCTGAAAAATTATTTGAGGATTCTTTGGAAGAATTCGTGGATGAATCTCTGCAAAATTCTGGAGATAATCTTGATGGATCTCCAGAAGAAGTTATTGAAGGAGCTCCTGGAAGCAATTCAGGATGAGTTCCTTGAGGAGTTCCAGAAGTAATGCCTGGAGAAATTCCTAGAGCAATCTCTGGATTCCAAGAGGAATTCTAGGAGGAATTCCAGGAGAAAATCAGGAGGAATTCCCGGGGGAATTCGTGGAAGAATCCCTAAAGGAATTCTAAGATGAATTCCAAGAGTAATTTCTGAAGAAATCCGTGGAGGAATTCCTGGGAAATTATTGGAGGAATCTTTGGAAGAATTCCTAGAGAAATCCCTGGATGTACTCCTGCAGAAATCCCTAGAGAAATTCTGGAATGAATCCCTGGAGAAACATCTGAAGAAATGGAGGAATCTCTTGAAGAATTCCCGAAAGAATGCCTGGAGAAGTTCCTGGAGAAAGGTCTGGAGGAATTCTTGGATGAATTCATGTAGAAAATCTTTAAGGAGCTAATGTAAGCATTTCTGAACGAATTTCTGAAGGAAAGCCTAAAGGAGTCCTTTAAGGAATGCCTGGAAGAATGCCTGAAGTAATTCCTAGAGGAATCTTTGGATTTCAGGAGATCCCTAGAGGAACTCTTCGATGAATCCCTGGAGTGTATTCTGATTAAATCCGTGGTAGAGTTCCTAGCGGAATCCCTTGATAAATTCTTGGAAGAATCTCTGGAAGCATTCCTGCAGAAATCCCTAGAGGGATTATGGGAGAAATCCCTGAAGAATTTTCAGAAGAAATACATGGAAGAATTCCTGTAAGACTCCCTTGAGAAATTCCTGGTGAAATCTCAGGAAGAAATCCCACAGGAATTCCTAGAAGAACTCTGAGAAGAATTCCTGGAGGAATACCGGAAGGAGTTGCTAAAGTAATGTCTGGGGGAGTTTCTAAAAGAATCCCTGGAGGATTTCATGGAGAAATTTCTGGAGGAATTACTGGAAAAATACCTGGAACAATTCCTGGAGAAATTCCTGGATAAATTTTTGGAGGAATTTCTACACACTCAGTTTTATTTCCCGAGCTCGGCTGTGCAAATCTCGGTTTCTCAATTTTAACCGAGACTTAGCTAACAAATTGGTTGGTGGCAATTATTAGCTGAGATCTCATGAAGATAGCTTGCTGACTTCTCGGCTGTGCAAATCTCGGCATTACTAAACCGAGATTCGGCATTTAAAATTAAGTATGTAGGGTAATTCCTGGAGGAATTCTTGGAGTCGGTCCTGAAGAGTCCCTGGATTAATTCCTGGAGGAAAGTCCTAGAGGATCTCCTCATTGAATTATTTGATGAATCCCTGGAGGAACTACTGAAGAAGTCCGTGGTGAAATTCCAAGAGGAATTCCTGGAGAAATTACTGGATGAATCTCAGGCAGAATTTCTAGACAAATCCCTGAATGTTCTACTGCAGATATCTCTAGAGGAATTCAGGGAGAAATCCTCGGAGAATTTTTTGGAAATCTTGGACGAATTCTTAGAGAGATTCCTGGAGAAATTACTGGAAGAATTTCTGGAAGAATTCCTGGAGGCATCCCTAAAGGATATTCGTGAAGGAATCCGTGGTGGAATTTCAGAAGCAATTTCTAGAGAAATTACTGAATGAATTTCTGGAGGAATTCTTGGAAGTATTGCTGAAGGGATTCCTTGAGGAATTTCTGGAGGAATTCCTGGAAGAATTTTTGTAGGAATTCCTGAAAGAATTTCTGGAGGAATTCCTGGAGATACCTGGAGCAATTCTTGGAGGAATTTCTAGAGTAATTCCTGAAGGTATTCTTGGAGTAGTTCTTGAAGGAATCGCTGCATGAACTCAAGGATGAATTCCTGGTAGAATGATTGTAGGAATTCCTGGAGGAATGCGTGGATGAATTCCTGCAGGAACCCCTTGAGGAACTCCTGGAAGAATTCCTGGTGGAATACCTGGTGGAATACTTGGTGGAATACCTGGTGGAATGCCTGAAGGACTTCCAGGAGGATCCACTAGAGGAATTCCAAGCGGAATCCCTTGAGAAATTCCTGAACGAATGCCAGGAAGAAGTGCTGGAAGAATTCATAGAGAAATTCTAGGAGGAATCCCAGTAGGACTCTCTGCATTTAGGGATAACTGTAGGAATTCTTGGAGGAATCCCTTGAAGAATCAGTAGAGCAATTACAATCTCCAGAAGAATTGCTGGACGAAACCCTGGAGGAATTCCAAGAGAAATTCTTGGAGAAGTGCCTGTAGGTAGCTCTAAAGGAATTCTTAGAGGAATCTCACCAGGATTTTCTTGTGGAATCCCTGGAGGAATTCCTGTACTAATTTCCCGAGGAATCTCTGGAGGAATACCTTCTTTTTTCCATTATTTTATATTTATTTATATATTTCTTCAACCGACGTAGGCTAGTACATTTTATACATATACATATTTTTCCATATTTTCTTATATTCCTTATATTATAATTTAAAAAAAACATAATAATGAGGTTGTGTTTTCAATCTTTTTTTAAATAATATTTAAATCAGCGCTGTTATTGGTCGTGAGCTTCCCATGACGATGAACAAGTAGGCCCTTTCATCGTCACAAGACAAAACGAGCATTCACGCACTTCGTCATGTCATTTTGCAATGATCAAGCGTCATGACGGAAACTTTCATATTGTTTTGAAATTAAAATTTTCACCTGGTCCAAGCAAATTTAGGCTAGTCGTTGTATTTAACAGATAGAGAGGATGTACATTCATGCTATGAAGGATTTAAACAATGACAAAATCCATGAATGTTGAAGTAATTGCCTTGTTTTCAACCATGTCACGCTCCGTCATGACCGAAAAATGAGCGAATATTGTTAGCCTCTCTTGGTCATTGCCTCCCGATTCGATGACATTGAGAGAGGCATTTCTGTAAAATTCGCGTGACGACCCGTGTTGACGCTGACGCTTTCCAAGCCTGATTTAAATATGTTTCAAAATTTTGCAGGAATTCTCGGAGGAATCCCAGGACGATTTCCTGAAGGAACCCCTGGAGCAATCCTTGGAGAAACCCCAGAAAGAATTCCTGAAGCAATCGCAGGAGGAATTCATGAAAAAAAAAACCAACAGAAGTTTAAGAATTCGCATATGGAGTTATTGAAAAAATCATGAAGAAATCCCAAGAAGAGTACGTGGACGAACTTCTGGAGGAATCCCTGTAGCAATTCCTGAAGGTATCCTTGGAGGAATTCCGGAAGATATCCAGGAATCCGGGAAACGATCCCAAGAGGAATTTCTCAGGGGAAATCTAAACAATTCTTGGAGAAATTCCTGGATGAACTCTGTAGGAGTTACTGAAAAAAATCCAGGAGGAATTCCAAGAAGAGTGTCTGGAGGAATTTGTAGAATGATCCTGGAGCTGTTCCTGAAAGAATCCCATATGAAATTATCGTCCCTGGAAGAACTCCTGAAGGAAGCTTTGGAGGGATAACTGAAGGAATTCCTGAAGAATTCCCAGGAGAAATTCCGGAATCTCATGAGGAGTTTTTTATAAAACCCCAGGAGAGATTTTGAAACGAATGATTAAAAAAGCATTGGAACAATCGCTGGAGGAACCTCTAAAGATATCCCAAGCAAAATTCCCGGAGAATAAGTCTCTAAAAGTTATCTTGAAGAAATCTAAGTATCGTAGAAGCAAAGTAGTTTAATGAAAATGAAAGCATATTTTCTCAGAAATAAAAAAAAATATGAATTGGACAAAGTTTTTCACAAAATTTACTACAGTTGAGAAAATTCGTAAAGAAAATCTGGAAAAACTATGCCCGAACTCATGGAAAATATTCAAAAAAATCTTTTTGAGAAGATTATTTCATAAGCTTTATTCGCTAACATTTTTGGAATGCGGTTTTTTTTTTCATTTTTGAGTTATGTCCAATTTTATATAAAAATGTCCAAATGCGCCATTTAAACCTTTTTTTTTTAAATCATAACTCAAGAACGAAGCATCGTTGAAACAGAGTTTTTTCATGAAAATGAAAGCCAATTTTCTCAGGAATCCAAAAAAAATATGATGTGGAAAAGGTTTTCCACAAAATTTTCCACCGTTGAGAAAATTCATAAATAAAAGCTGGATGAACTATCCCCGAATTCGTGGAAAATTTTCAAAAAAATATGTTTGAGAAAGTGATTTCATAAGCTTTGATCGCTGAATTTTTGCAATGCATTTTTTTTTCTTTTTTTTTTTGTAAGCCTATATTATATGGTCATTTTTTACAAATAACTCAGGAACGAAAAAAAATGCATTCCAAAAATTTCAGCAATCAAAGCCTATGAAATTACCTTCTCAAAAATATTTTTTTTAAAGTTTTCCGCGAATTCGGACATAGTTTTTCCGGCTTTTCTTTATGAATTTTCTCAACGGGGGAAATTTTGTGGAAAACTTTTTCCACTTCATATTTTCTGGATTCCTGAGAAAATTTCTTTCATTTTTATCAAACAACTTTGTTTCTACGATGCTTCATTCTTGAGTTATGATTTTTCAAAAAAAAGCTTATATGACACATTTGGACATTTTTAAACAAAATTGGCCATAACTCAAAAACGAAAAATTAAGTGAATTTCAAAACTGTCTGCGAGTAAAGCTTAAAAAATAACCTCCTCAGAAATATTTTTTTGAAAATTTTCCACGTGTTAGGGTATAGTTTTTCCGGCTTTTCTTTACGAATTTTCTCAACTGTGGACAATTTTGTGGAAAACTTTGTCCAGTTCATATTTTTTTAGATCTCTGAGAAAATGCTTTCATTTCTCAAAAAAAAACTTTGTTTCTATGATGCTTCGTTCTTGAGTTATGACTTTTCAAAGTAAGTAGTATCAGGGGAAAACAAAAAAAAAATGCACCTGAGCTTTCCGAGAAAATAGGCGACTCTTATATGTCTCTAGAGAGTCCTTCAAATTCTTAAAGGATTTTTAAGGAGAAGCTTCTCTTTACTATACGATTACTATACGATTCTGAAACTTTGCGTAAGGAAGTGTAAGGAGATAGTGAAGGCACAGATAAACAGACGAAACACTTATAACAATCGACCACCTACCGAATATTTGAATCAAGCGTTATAAATGTGATCAATGGGAAGCGAGCAGAGTGTGGCACCTGTTTATCTGTGGTGAAGGACTATAAGTAATTGACCAATCCAAATGCCTATTTTTTTATTCTTCAATCACTTAACCTAATTTACAGCTCTATTGTCTACTAGGGCCTTGCGTGAGCGACTCCAATTGGAAGCTGTACATACACTTTGTACAGCACCTGAATGTATTCTATTTCTAATTGTACTACATCGAACTGGGGGCCGTTGCGCTGCTTTCACTTTCTACCCTACATACAGGGGATACTCAAATTAACTGGGACAGGTAAAATTTTCACTTTTCAAAAAATGTTCAACTCGCTGTAACTTTTCGAAAAGGGCATCAAATATTCTCAAATTTTTACTGTAAGCTCATCAACTAGGTGTGTATCAGTGGTTCAATTTTGGAAAAGATCGGGCTATTCTACACAAAGTTATAAAGATTCTAGAAAAAGTTATAATTATCTGATAGCCAACTTTGAGCTGTTATATCTCCGGATTCAATGAACCGAATGCAATGAAATTTTGATCATTTATGACTAATATAATGAACTTTGAAAAACAGTTAACTTAAATTGAAATTATTAATAAGAAAAAAAGTTATAGCGATTTCATTTATCCTATGTTTTTTTAGTAAATTTATCTTTTTTTTTCATATGCATCCCATTACTTTTTCAATTTAATGCCGGCTATTTGGTTGCTTTCCTTTGAAACATTAATATATTCAAGTCAATTAGAGGGAATTCAAATGAACTATAATTACTATCTCGAATTTTGAAACGATGACGAAGTTTTGGATAAATTGGTGTTATATTAGAAAAATAATCTAATCGTTATAATTTTCTTTCGTGTAAAGAATTTTAAGTTTAGTCAAATGTTTTTAAAAGCTCATTATATAAGTCATAAATGGTCAAAATTTCATTGCATTCAGTTCATTGAATCCGGAGATATAACAGCTCAAAGTTGGCTATCGAATAATTATACCTTTTTCTAGAACCTTCATAACTTCGTGTAGAATAGCCCGATCTTTTCCAAATTCTGACCACTGATACACACCTAGTTGATGAGCTTACAGTAAAAATTTGAGAATATTTGATGCCCTTTTCCAAAAGTTACAGCGAGTTGAACATTTTTTGAAAAGTGAAAATTTTACCTGTCCCAGTTATTTTGAGTATCCCCTGTAGTAGAATGATGAGCTCGCGGATGTTGATGTGTAGCTGTTGGTTGTTCCTGTTTCCAGTCCGATTAGGGGTTCTTTATGTGTTGCCGTTTGCCGATGTCCAAGTATCTGGGTTCAATTTGAGCCATGGACTCAGAAGAGGGTCAGTGTCAGCTGCTCTCACGGGGAAAGAGCAACTGACGAAAGTGCCGGGTCCAGGGATAGGGTGCGACTCAAAACTCTTTGCGTGCCGCACACTCTGCTACGAGACAGCACAACAAACTAGAAGGAGACGAGTACGCGCAATCGGTTGTGTGTTGCTCGCTTACTTTGCCGCGCGCTGGAGCTCTCCTGTCTCTCACGCTCTGTCGTATGCACTCTCTCGGTGCTTGTCTCCGTGATTTGCACTTGGCTTGATAGTACGCATGATTGGAAAAATTTCGAATCAAACGACCCATCACTTGTCAGCCCTTGACAAGCTTAACAACTTTGCCGGTAGCACAAACTCTTCAATTAATTTATTAATTGATTTTTTTCTGTTTGGAGACAAGCACAGTCCCAAGCACCGCGCATTACTCCCTGCGCCGTAGAGCTAGTGCTGCGATTGTCTCTCGCACAATTACGAAAGCTCTCACTCATACGTCTCTTGTCTCTCGGCTAAACGGGAGACGAGCACTTGCGATTGTGTGAAACACACGCTTTTTTCGCACCGCACGGTGCATGCCGCCAATCCCTGGCCGGGTCTGGGATCGAACCCATGACCATCTGCTTATGAAGCAAACGTGTAGCCACTACGCCACGAACCTCGGCGCATAACCAAATGCCTATGTGGCAGTGATTTGTGTTTAAATTCCTCGTTTGAAGAATTTGTTAGAGCTTTGTAAACAAATTTTGTTCTCCCGTATATGGTTAGGCTTGGAGTAGGTTTGGTGAGATTAAATTTGAAGAATAGCCGGGGCCCGTGGCATAGTGGCTACACGTTCACTTCATAAGTGGATGGCCATGGGTTCGATCAGTGTTTGGACGAAAAAGTGATCAGTGAACCACTCGGCAGTTTTTCTTCCTTTCTGTTGGTTCTGTTTCAATTACCAAGCGGTGTAAGTTCTCTCGTCGAGTCGCATGGTTCACGAAGGAACACAAAGAGGATACTCCGATATAAACAAGCTGCGGCGATGAGCGGGCATCGCTAAGTGTAACACGTGTAACACTTACCAATGATCGCTCATCGTTGGCTTGGGGCAACTGTGAATAATCGTTATTTTCATCAGTATTTAATGCGTTTTCGCTTTAAAAACGTGAAATACTATTTAATTTAACTGTATTCATGACGTTGCAGGTTGTGTAGTCACAATAAAAAAAAAAGAATTATGGCAATAAAATATTCTTACCGAATGCATCGCTTTCATTAGCGTCATCGAGCATTTTCTCTCTTGACTGCGCTCTCGTATCGAACCGGGCAAGAGAATGAACAGCATTTCGGGGCAGTGTTGGGAATACTCACTTGTAAGAGTAATACTTGCTTCTATCTCAGTCCAGAAGCATGCTATCAAAAAATGATGTTTGAAGGGCTTTTAGATTGTAGTTTAATCTAAAAGTTTGCCGAATAAAGTAAAGGTCGCAGACGCATACCAAAATTGTGAGAGAGCTGTGAGTACGAGGTGAGTAAAATTCGTGTAATTTTTACTCACCTTGTGCTCACAGCTCTCTCACGGTTTTGGTATGCGTCTGCGAGCTTTACTTTATTCGGTAAACTTTTAGATTAAACTACAATCTAAAAGCCCTTCAAACATCATTTTTTGATAACATACTTCTGGACTGAGATAGAAGCAAGTGAGTATAACTTTTCGCATGTGAGTAGTCGCAACACTGTTTCGGGGAGCGTTCCCGAGCATGTTGGTTCATGAAATGTTACATTCGCGAATGTATCACTTGCTGAGCATGGACCATTCAGTGGTTCGCGATAAAAATCCACACACTGGGTTCGATCCCAGCACTTGCAATTTTTCGTCGGTTGATCTTCCCCCAAAGAGCGCATATGCTCTAACGGACCCGGAAACTTGGATATCAGCAGATATCAGGCAACTCATAATGGACCCCCAATCGGACCTGAAAAGGAACAAGAGTCACACATCAACATCCTCGTGTTTATCATTCTACCATGGACAGGGTAGAAAATTGACAGCAGCGCAAAGGCAACCAGTTCCATATAGTAGAATTAGAATAGAATACATTTAAGCGCTGAACAGTAAGTGTAAGTATAGCTGCCAATTGAAATTGCTCACACAGTGCCCTAGTGGACAGAAGAGCTGTTAATTAGGTTGAGTGGTTGTAGAATTTAAAAAAAAACATAAAGAACTCAATAGATTAATTACAATTTACAGGTAAATAAGTTTATCCTTAAATAATTACGAACCGATTTTTTGAATGAATTTCTTACAGAAGGAGGCTTTCTAACATGTGAAGTTCAATGCCAAATTGCAATCAAGAAAACAAACAAAAAATACTCACTTCCGAATGTACACGTAGTTCTCCATGTCCCACGGATCGACGTACCGCCGGCTGAAGATGGCATCGGCCGGCCCGAGCGATTCCATCAGGCTTGGCCGGCGCGAAATCGAGTGCATCGGGTGGTGCATCATCGGCGGCCGCATGCAGTCCGACTCGTCGGCCGAGTCGAACTCCTTCGCCGAGTAGTAGATCGATTCGGCGGTCCTGCGCGAAGACGCAAAGCTATCGAATCCGGCATAGGCGGGCATCGTGTGCGGCTGGGGGACTTCCTAGTTTAACGGGTTCGTCGCTTGTTTGATTTAGCGAACAGTTTTTTGTTTTGATTTCAGCTCCCACTAGGTGGACAGGACAGGTTTGAAGCTTACACTCAAACGATTTTTTTATTTCGTTTGCTTGCTAGTTTGGAATGTTTGCATTATTGCGCACTGTTTGCTTTTTCAAGCTGACGTGCCTCAGCACTTTGTGTATTTTGAAATGTTCATGAACTTCAAAGAGGTAATTCAGCTGAAAAAGAAAAGAAAATTAAATAGTTAGAAACGTAAAAAACGGCAGTTTAAATCATTTGACACTCCTAGTGCATTACAACCGGACTTAATTTTCGAACGGAAACAATGAGTGTAACAATAATCCCCTACGATGTGATTATAAACTCCAAGATCTGATCGCGCAAATCACAACCCTTCGACATCGTTCCAATTTAGAGGCGCTTCCAAGATGTTTTTGTTATTTTTTTTTGGTTTACGTGATTCCATTATAGATAAGACGGTTGCTGTAATTGAGAGTGAGTTTGACCACTTTACCCAGTAATTTTTTTTTTCAACTCCGATTGAATTACAAAACATTCTTGATATACAGTGACTATGATTGAATTTAAAATACAGATGCGTGTGTTGCGTTACATGATAATAGAGTAATTCGTAGATTACAAACTAGAAGTTGGTTTATTATATACCTTGAAATTCTTATTCCAATTTCTTATGGAAAGTTTTTTAGGAAAATCTTTATGTGTATTTTGGTATTTTTCTTTCAGAGATTTTCGCATGGATTTATCTTGGCAGTCCCCCAAGCATTTATCACTCATCGTGGCGTTCTTTTGAGGATTTCTTAAGAGTTTTTAACAAGGAATCAAAAATTCCTCCAAGAATTCCTTCAAAAATTATTTTCTTTCTTTTCACCATTTCTTCGAAAAATTCAAGAAGTTTCTCAAAGGTTTTACTAAGAGATTCATCCCAGTATTTCTCCAGGAAAATCTCAAAGAATCCATTGAAAAGAATTCCTCCAACGATTCCTACAGAAGTTCCTTTTAACCCATTTGTCCCCAGCTATGAAATGAAAGTTCAGAAAATCGCCAACAGACCATTTATCAACAGAATTTGACCACATTTTGAATACAAACTCGCACAACACTCTATTTTTGGAAATATACGAGCTCAACATTTTCTTGGACCTCTGGACGGAGTAAGGCTGATGAGTCACTGGGTCAAGTCGGGTAAAAATAAGGCCAGGGGTCTGTGACCATTTGGGCAGGAGCACCTATTTTGGGCACTAGCTGCTATAACTCAGTCATTTTCAAACCGATTGACTTGAGGTTTTGTACTTGGCTAGATACTGTGCGTTGTGTCTCAAAAATCAAGTCAATCGGTTCAAAATTGACTGAGTTATAGCAGCAAGCGCCCAAAATAGGTGCTCCTGCCGAAATGGTCCCAGACCCTACGATTTACAGCACCATAACTTTCTTCTTAACGAAGTGTTTCAATGGAAGTTTACATATTCCGTTGCCTAATGATAGTTAAAGCTGCTATAGGTTCAATTTTGAGATTCTTCGATAGATCTTCTTCCAGTTCTTGGGATATTGGACATTTCTGAACCATCCAAGTCTACATTTACGTTTGTTGTCTTCAAACACATTAAGCACGTGAGTTGATTCCCTCATTGAGCCCATAGGTCATCGGAGACATCTTCAGAACATGTCACACATGGAACATACTACTTTTTATATTTTCTGAATCTCTCGATGGATTGTCTCAGTCCGTTCTTATAAAACATGATCACTCGAAATGAACATAATGGATGATTTTCAATTGTTTTCATCGGTCTTATTTGCACCAATACTTGAAAAACTGTATAATGTTTGTTAGGGCAAGGCAACGAACTGCAGAAAATTCGGACGATCTGATTGAAGTCATGCCTTGACTTCACAGAACCGTAGATTGACTACAATGAAAGTTATCTGAACGCGGAAAACAACGGTTAGCTCCAGAAACCAATAATACATCGAAAATGAGTAAGTACATTCCTCAAATAGATTCCTGAGTACCCGGGATGACCTGGTTGAAGTAAGGCCTTGAGTTCATAGTTCATAGTTGTGAGAAGTGACACTTGACAAAATATGAGTTTATGTAGTGCACAGAGGTTTCATATACATAAAATATGTGATTACTGTTTATCAACAGTTTCATGAATTCAAGGTCTGACTTCAACCAGGTCATCCCGGGTACTCAGCAATCTAGTCGAGAAATTTACTTGCTCCTGTTTGATGTAGTATTGATTTCTGGAGCTAACCGTTGTTTTCCGCGTGCAAATAATTGTCATTGTTGTCCATCTATGGGTCTTTGAATTCAGGGCATGACTTTGCTTAAGGCGAAACTGGAAGCATTTCCTCACTTTTTGTTTTTTGATTTTTTATTAAATAACGAAGCAATATTTTCAAAATCGGTTTTCGTGCACATGTAGAGTATGGATCAAGGTATCTTCTGATTTTTTTGTAGTGGAAAATATTTTCCGTTTTTGCAGAAACCATTTTTGAACAAAATTTCACAAAAAAATGGTTTCTACAAAAATGGGAAATATTTTCCACATCAAAAAAATTCAGAAGATACCCTGATCCATACTCTACATGTGTACGAAAACCGATTTTGAAAATATTACTTCGTTATTTAATAAAAAAAAACAAAAACCGAAAAAATGAGAAAATGCTTCCAGTTTCGCATTAAATCATCAAATGTTTCTAGGAATAGTATTGAGAGACAGAGGTTCCACATATGTAAAACATGTGATTAGAGTTTATCTACAGCTCAATGAAACTCAAGGGCTGACTTGAACCAAGCCATCCCGGGTACTCAGGAATCTATTCAAGGAATTTACTTACTTCTGCTCGGTGTATTATTGGTTTCTGGAGCTAATCGTTATTTTCCACGTGCAAACAATTCTCATTGTAGTCAATCTACGGTTCTCGGAAGTCAAGGCATGACGTCAATCAGATCGTCCATATTTTCTGCAGTTCGTTGACATAACAAACATTATACAGATTTCCAAGTATTGGTGCAAATAGAGCCATAAAACAATTAAAATCATTCTAAGTTTCCATCAAGCAACTCAGTTAAGACTTCTCCAGGATTTATTAATGATTCCTCTAGAAATTCCTCCAAAAATCGGAAATTTCTCTGAGGATTCCTGGTAGGCTCACCGTGCCCTTAGAAACCTTCAAATTAATCATGTTCGAATACAAAACGATTGCAGCACACAGTGTGTTGTGTAGAACAACTTTATAATAAAAAACCCAAATTAATCCACCTAGAGGTGATAGTGCCTTTCTCGTCGTATATGTTCTCACGATCTTTCCGTCGACGTTAGTCAAAGTGTTCCTGAATCCTGATATTTTTTAAGAAAAGCAAGCATTTTATCAATTATCAATATTGATGGCACATACTCCGACGTTGTGTTCAGCGTAAAAGCAGAGATATAACTTTTACACATTCACAGATCACTTTGCGGTCTTCGATAAAGTTTTTTCTGCACATTCTAGGTTATATTTTATTGACCGTTAAAAACAAGAACGTAGTGAGTATAGTGAGACATCTGTTTGTATGTGGGTTTAATATGTCAAGATTTTGTTCTCTTACACATATTTATCGCTTGAATTGATTTTATTTACTTTCGTAGTTCCAGCGAAGCATCAAACGCTGGTTGTGCAACCCTACCAGTAGTCTCTAATGTGGTATGAGCCTATTTTCTAGTTAACCGTTCCTCAGGTTATTAAAAAAAGCCATGATGTGATGTGTCGCATGGTACATTTGGTTACTTTCCGGAACAGGTTCCGGAGCACCACCGGGTCTCCCAAATATAGTCTGAGGCAATATCATTGCTAACGTACATCAGGTTACCTAAAAAAACCACGATTTGATTTATCTTGTGCATGGGTACAAATCCCTTTTACATTTGACCACTTCCAGTGGGACACCCAGAACTAGTTTCGGGACACTACCGGTTGTCTAAAATATGGTCTGAGGCTATGTTCTTACGAATCGATCATCGTGTTATCAAAAAAGGGTCTCCAGTTGGCCTAGTGGTTAAGGCTATGAATCGCCAATCCGGAAACGGCGGGTTTGATTCCCGTTCCGGTCGGGAACATTTTCTCGACTTCCTGAGCATAGTGTATCATTGAACTTGCCTCACAATATACAAATTCATGCAATGGCGGGCAAAGAAAACCCTTCAATTATTAACTGTGGAAGTGCTCTAAAGAACACTAAGTAGAAGAGAGGCAGGCCAAGTTCCAATGCGAACGTCGAGCTATAAAGAAGAAGAAGAATAAGTTATCAAAAAAGCTGCTATTTGATGTACTGTCAAACCCCGCGTATTCATCACTCTTTAATAAGACACTTTTTAACTTTTACCCCGCTCATTCGAAATTTGTTGAATTAAAAAAATGATCAAATGTCTCAGTGTAATACACTGTACACTGTAAATACGAATGATACGATATTGTGATGTTACTTACACCCACAGCGGCTCCTCGTGCAGCTGCTACTTCCGAAAGTTCTAATTTGGTGCATTCCGAAACCTGATCCGTTTGGTGATCAACCGCAGTGAACCTCGGAAGCCAACAATCGTAAAATGTACAAGCTATCAATTCGTACCACCACAATATCTGTAAGATTTGTGTTCAAAAACAAATCATACAATCTAAACAAAACTAAAATAGAGTTAGTTTATCGAATTGAAAGTTCACACAGGTAATTTGACAGCAATCATTGTCGAATTAGCGTGGTTTTATGGTACGACACGCAAGGGTTTGATTCAATTTCACATTTACAACTTTCGGTTCTTATTTTACCACTTACCGATTGTCCCTGAGGTGGTCTTAGACTAGTTTCATGCAAATTATTAATCAGTTCTCCTAAAAAGTCGCAAATTGATGTAATGCATGTATGGGTTTGGTTCATTCGTGCATTTCGCCAGTTCCGGCGAGGCACTCGAATCTGGTTCCGGAACACTACTGACCTGAGACTATTTTCTTGCTGACCGTTCTTCGCGTTATCGAAGAAGCCGTTATTTAGTGTGCTGCGTGAATGAGCTTGGTTTTTTTTTTCTACATTTGACCACTTCCGTCGGGGCACCTGGAACCGGTTTCGGCACACTATTGGTTTTCCAAAGTATGGTCTATGATTTTTTTGTTAACCGTTCATCAGCTCACCTAAAAAGTCATTAAATGTGTCGAATTTATGGGTTTGGTTCTCCTTTACATTTGACCACTTCCGATGGGGCAACCATAATCGGTTGCGGAACACTACCGGTTGTCCCCAATATGGCCGGAAACTTTGTTTTTCGGTTATTAAAAATACCTTAAAATCCGCGATTTAATGTGTCGCTTGCATGGGTTTGGTTCCCTTTTATATTTGGCCATTTCCGGCGGGACACCCGGAACCGGTTCTGGATCACAACCGATTCAGATATGTTCTGAAAATATTTTCCTGCTTACTGTTCATCAGGATATCAAAAAAAACCATGATTTGATATGTCCCTTGCATGGGTTTAATTAACTTTTATACTATGCCACCTCCGGCGGAACATCTGGAACCGGTTCCGATATGGTCTGAGAATGCTTTCCTGCTTACTGTTCATCAGGTTATCGAAAAAGCTGTGGTTTGATATGTCACATGCATGGTTTTATTTCAATTTTATATTTGACCACTTCCAACGGGACACCCGGAACCGGTTCCGGGACACAACCGGTTCAGATATGGTCTGAGAATATTATCCTGCTTACTGTTCATCAGGATATCAAAAAAGACACTATTTGATATGTCGCATGCATGGGTTTGGTTAACTTTAATACTTGGCCACCTCCGGCGGGATATTTGCAACCGGTTCCGGAACACTACCGGTTCCGATATGGTCTGAGAATGTTTTTCTGCTTACTGTTCATCACGTTATCGAAAAAGCCGCGGTTTGATATGTCGCAAGCATGAGTTTAGTTCACTTTTATGTTTGGTCACTTCCGGCGGGACACCCGGAACCGGTTCCGGGACACTACCGGTTCAGATATGGTCTGGGACTATTTTTCTGCCTACCATTCATCAAGTTATTGAAAATGCCGTAGTTTGATGTGCCGCATGGATGGGATTGTAGCGTTTTCATATCTGGCCCTTCCTGGGGTACCGGTCCGGAACACCTAAATGGCCATAACTCCGGAACGGCTGGACCGATCTGAACCATTTTCAATAGGAAACAATGGGACCAGATTCCGCGTCGAATGAACCGTCGGTCAATAAAATCGGTTGAGGTTTACTGCCAAAAAGTGATGTGAGTTTTTTTGTACACACACATACACACACACATACACACACACATACACACACACACACATACACACACACAGACATCACCTCAATTCGTCGAGCTGAGTCGATTGGTATATAAGACTTGACCCCTCCGGAGGCTCTATCAAATTTTCGTTTTTGGAGTAAACATATAGCCTTTCGGTACACCTTGGTGTACGAGAAAGGCAAAAATAAGTAAATCTGAAATTTTGCCCAATGATACTTTGGGCCATTCCCATCAGTTTGCTGGGTCGGAAGAAAACATCCATCGGGGGGTTTAGAACAAAAAATTTTTTTTGAAGGTTTTTCATGCTGAAACTGTTAAAATCGTATATTGTAAATTTTTGCATCTCCTACAAATAGTCGCAACTTTTTTGTCTTTGAAGATAGAACCATTAAATTTTCAGGCGGTTTGAAGTAGTATGAGTAGATGACTGTGTGAAAATTTCATTGAAATATGTTGAATGGTTTTCAAATAATAGCAAAACTATCAAACGCATTCTAAAATACTACGCTTAGTAGCAAAAGTCCAACAAAATATCTATATATTTTTTAGATAATAATACATGAAAATATTTAATTCTATGCACCTTGAGTCATTATGATGGCGCTACTACGCATACTACTTCAAACCGCCTGAAAATTTAATGGTTCTATCTTCAAAGACAAAAAAGTTGCGACTTTTCGTAAGAAATGCAAGAATTTACAATATGCGACAGTTAACAGTTTTTGCATGAAAAACCATCAAAAAAAATTTTGTTCTAGACCCCTCGATGGATGTTTTCCACCAACCCAGCAATTTGAAGGGAATGGCCCAAAGTATCACTAGGCAAAATTTCAGACTTACTTATTTTTTTGTTTTAAAGTTGCTCTATAAACACACCGTGAGCACCGATTGATTTTGCAATTTTTTATCATTCGTGCTGACTTCAAACGAAAATACAAGAATAAGTGTGTCCGATTATTTGGCCGCATGTCATCTGGCCGAATGATCCATTTGGCCGAATTTTGACCAAAAGCATCCAGAGGAAGTTTTTGACATTCTAATGACCAATATGATCATCAGAAATATTACCTTTTTTTAATCATAGGCTATTCTTACTAGTTTTGCCACTCAGGGAAAAGTTGGAGTTGAAACTGCCAATATTTTATCAACGATGTTTTCTTCTTGGAAGCATAGACTGTACTTTCACGGCTTTCGGCCAAACTGCGTTCGACCAAATGACCCGTAATCAGAAACAAGAAACAAAACAAAAAACGCTCCATTCCATGGTTTCGAGTAGGATGACAATGGCAGCGTGTATGCTCAAATAGTGAGGGATCAGATGATCTGTTCTGAAGATCTGAGATACCCTATCTTAAAAAAAAAACAAATATTTTCTTCCAAAGTTTCTCCGAGGATTCCTTCAGGAATTCCTTGTAAGACTGTTCTGCCTCTTGCTTCAGGAATCCTTTAAGTGATTAATACAAGGCTAAGATTTTTCATGAAGGATATCCGTCGGAAATTCTTCAGGAATCGCTTCAAGAATTCATACAAGATGTTTTTTTATTCGTGAATTTTAACTTAGGCTCATTTCTCACATATTTCTTCAAGAATTTTTCCAAAGATATCTTAAGAATTTCTTCCAGAAGGTCTCCGGAAAACTATTCAATGATTCTTTCAGAATCTCTTCAAGATTCTTGTCAGAAAC
The DNA here is from genome assembly GCF_035046485.1 of Aedes albopictus. Classification (NCBI taxonomy): domain Eukaryota; kingdom Metazoa; phylum Arthropoda; class Insecta; order Diptera; family Culicidae; genus Aedes; species Aedes albopictus. Next base: position 351,155,646 of record NC_085138.1, read on the forward strand.
TTCTGCGAAGGTTTCATCAATCGGTTAAAGTATTCCTTGCTTAATTAATTGATAAATTTCTCCTTAGATTCCACCGAGGATTACTTTTGGGATTTTGCCAAGGTTTTTAATTAAATTCCTGAAGGAATTCCTTCAAAAATGCCTTTCTCCAAAGATTCGTATAGATTTTATTTAAATATTCTCTTAGATTTTCTTTAAATGAATTTATCAAGCAGTTCTACAAGTATTCCCGTGATTTCCCCAGGTATTTTACGAATAGTTTTGTACAAGAAATTCTCCGTGCAAGAATATTTTTATGTAGTTCTATAATTACTTCTGTATGATTTTTTCGAAGATTCATACACAAATTCCTCCATGAAATGTTATATGAATTTATCCGGAGGGCCTTTGAGTGTTTTTGCTAGAAATGCTTGTGAAATTCCTCCAACATGCCTTTCAAGGAATTATTTTAATAAAGGCTTCAGAAAATCATGTAAAACAATAATTCTTTCAAGCATTCTCACAAAAATTCCTCCAAGAAATTCTACTGAATTCTGCAGGTATTCCTCCAAGATTTCCATCTGGAATGTTTCTATTGATACCTTCAAAAAAATTTTTAAACTATAACACCAATTTCGTACGGATTTCCTTCCCGAAACTTCTAAGAAAATTTTCAAACGATTTCATAAGGCATTAGTTCCAAGTGGAACTCCAACGACTCTTTTTTGAATATCTTTAACGATTTATCTTGGAATTACTTCAAGGACTTCTTCACAAATTCCTCCAAGATTTCCTTTGAAAGTGGCTCCAGCGATTGTTTTGAGAACTCCTTCAAGCGTTTCTGAAGGAATGTCTTCAGTAGTATTCCCCAGAATTTCATGCAGTGTTTCTTAAAGATGTCAAGAATCGATTAGCATTTGTTTATGTATACCGGCAAGAATTTCTTTAGAAATTCTTCCAATAGTTGCTAAAGAAAAACGTTTAAAGATTCCTTAGGCGATGTTTTCAAGTCCTCTTTCACAATTTTTACAGGGCTTTCTTGAAGTTTTTCTACAAATAATCCTACATGGATCAAAACATTCATCCTCAAAGGATTTGTGCACAAATTTCCTCAAGGGGTCCTACAGTCCTAGTGTGAAAAAGCCTAGCTAGATGCTTCTTGCAAACAAACTTGTTCCGATCGCACACCGATTTGAAAAAAAAAAAAAACACACGTTACGAGATGAGACCTACCGCAACCAAAACATGTTTGTATACTTAAACGCTCCTTAGTTCTTCTCACGTGTTATCCTAGGTTTCATAAAGTTTTTGTTGTTGTTGTAATCCCTCAAGAATGTCATCACGTCAACCAAATGATTCTTTTCGAATACATCTCAGAATTTATCTAGAAGGTTCCTCAAGGATTCCTTCACAAATTCCTCCAAAAATTACTGCAAAAATTTCTACAAGAATTTCTTCTGGAATTGCTCCAAAATTCTTTTAGAAAATCACCCCCTCCCAAGGTATGCCTCCAAGCAACCAAATTCCCAAGTTCATCAAAGATATTTTCCATGAGGAGCTTCTGTAGGATTCCTTTTTGGAGAAATTTCTAAAAGAATCTTTGGAGAACTTCGTTAAGGTTCAACTGAAGGATTCCTTAAGTCTCCATGAAGGAATCCAAAGAGGTTTTCCTGAAGAAATGCTTGATAAAATTCCTAAAAAAAAAGAATATTTGAAGATATTTCTGGGCAATTTCCTAAAGGAATCATTGTAAGTATTCCTAAACTAGCTGACCCGACGTGGCTAGCCACGTTAGCTACAAAAAATGTTTTTAAATTTCCAGTTATACTTCTTCAATGAAACTGTTTTCGAGAACATTCCAGAATCTCTCTCCAGAATGCTTCTCTCTTGAACGTTTAGTAATCTCCAGAAAGTTCTCAAAATTTAATGAATTCTGATTTTCCAGAACTTTTCAGAAGGTCCATTTGACATGTTTTTTTCTTGAACGTTGACAAATTCCCCGAACATAATCGGCATTTAAAAATTTGTTCCAGAAAATTCCAGAAGGTTAGTTTTCTTATTCTTTCTGAAACATTCAGTAACTTCTGGAAAGTACCTGGAAAGTTTAATGTTCCAGAATATTCTAAAGATTATTTCTGTTTTCATTGGGAATGCTCAGTAGCTTCCAGAAATTTCTCAAACATTTTATGAATTTGGTTGTTCTAGAACCTTCTTAAAAGGTATTTTTCATTCTTTCTGGAACGTTGACAAACTCTCAGACACTTTTTTAAGTTTGCAGAAGGTCTTTGTCTTGTTTTTGTCTAGTAATTTCTCGAAAGTTCTAAGAATTTTGATTAACTAGAACATTTTCGTAGATTATAATTCTTCATTCTGAAACATTCAGTAATCTCTACAACGGTCTCGAAATTGAATGAATTTGGGTGTTCCAGAACATTTTAGAAGGCCCTTTACTTCTTTCTTGGACTTTCATTGACTTCCAGAAAGTTCTTGAAATTAAGAATGAAAAGTGTACAGAACATTCCAAATAATTCTTCTCCTTTCTCTGATTGAAACGTTCAGTAACGCACAGAAAGTTTTCGATATTTGAGGAAGTGTGATATCCAGAATATCTCAGATGATTGTTTTACTCTTGTAACGTTCAGTATCTTTCAGGAGGTTTCTGGAAATTTTATGGATTTTTATGTTCCAGAACATTCTAGAAGGTTCTTTTTTGGTTCCTTGCTCGTTCCCTAACGTTCAAAACTTTTTCTAAATATGCTATTAATGAGCTATTTTCCTCTATTCGGGTTGTGCGGGGTAATAACAAGTGAGAGCGAATTGTTTATAGTGGTGACTAAGGTATGCGGAGTGCGACAGTCAAGCGAATACGGAGTCGTAGGTTCGAATCCCACCAGAACGCTTTTTTATTTTACAAATGCATATCTCAATTTGTCAATCAGCAACATTCTGTGCCATCTTCAAGTTTTTCAAGTATGTTTTCAGACAAACTAGCAAACCTGCTAAATACCAGTAATGGGCAATATATAACATTCAAACAGTACTGCTTCAAACAGTGTCTTTTTAAATACCACAAAACTTACTTCATAAAATCCATGTTGTGCTAGTTCAAATCAATTCGTCTTTTCCCAATTACAATTTCAATAAAAAAAAACTCAAAAAACATCGTGATTGATTTCATAATTTCTTTGATAATTCCAATTTTTTCAAGTTAAATTAAGTTCCCTGATATTTCGAGTTTTTCCAGGTTTTGACAAGTTACATTTTGAAACGTTTTTCTTAGATAATTTAGGAATATTTCGTCAATAAAATCAGTTTTTATGAGGAAACATAGGTATATCGGTAATTACAATAACTGGTTTCCACCCATTTGGCCGAAAGCCGCTTGGTCGAATGTCATTTATGATCATCAGAAATATTTGCTTCTTTGAATCCTAGTCTTTCCTCTCTAGTTTTACCATTCAAATATTAGTTGGCGCTAAAACTGCCAATATTTTATCAAAAATTTCTCCTTTTTTAAATCATAGGCTGTTCTTTCGAGTTATACTGATATGGAATACAGTGGCATGACCATTCAGTACATCATTCATTTTTCGGCCAAACGGCGTTCGGTTAAATGGCCCTTTCGGTCAAATGACACTTGGCCAATAATTCGAAACCATAACAACGAACAGTCTTACACTGAAAAAAGTTTTCACATTGTTTTCATCTGATTTTCACATGGACTGTTTTCATACGCGTGTCCATTGAATTTTATGGGAATATCACATAGATTTTGCGAAGTTATGTGATTTTCCAATAGAAGTTATGTGATTTCCTAATGTATTCCATAGACCATATTGATTTCATGTGATATTTCAGAAGAAATTTTCATCGGAAAATCCAATAACAGTTATATAGCCAAACTAATGAAAATTTTCCATTGGATATATGATTTATTTTTTCAGTGTAGGAAATTTTCTAAAATAGAATTATCTGTCAAATTTGATTAACAGTATACAGGCAACATCAAATTTGATCTTCTATATCTCATGATCCTCACTTGTTAGAAGATCAGTGTCTTCGGCAAAGTTCTTGTGTAGGTCAAGTACTCACTGATGATGGACCGTTTAATTCAGAACTTTACACATAGGTGGCGCTGGTGAGCATATAAGTATTAAAGGATTTGATCCCGGCTATATCGAAATAAGTTGTCTTCAGCAAAATTGTAACAATAGACACATAGGTGGCGCTTGTGAGCATGTGCATTTATAGTTGTGAGCAAGCAATGGTGCTAGATAAAGTGCCGGGTATTAAATTCCAGCTCAGCTGAAACAAGAGCTTTTCCACGGTTAGATTTACACCGACGAAACCGTCCGTTTTGGAGTGGAAAAACTCCCAACCGACATTTATACGTTCCACAGAGCCACACTAGACGAAAAATCTGCGAAATTCGAGTCCCAGAAGAAGGTCCCAAACGGGCCGAAACGTCGGACAAGATAAAATAGCAGTATTTTTATTTTTGTCAAGACTGGAAAGCCATCCTCCTAGAGTTCAGTACCCGACTAGAAAATTGAAACAAATATATAACATAATCCTAAAAAAACATGATATTTAAAACCCATTGTGATGTAATCATGTTCAATATCCTTGGTGTTTGCAAAATACTATAACTCATTTATATCACATTATGTTATAAATGTTGTTTGATAACTCATAGTATTATAATTCAGTTTCGAGTGTTCGGCATTCGAATAATAATATTACAAAATTGTATCAAATTTTGTTATAATTTTGATATGATTATAACAAAATAGGTTATAAACTTGTTTAGATCAGTGTTATTCTTAGTTACAATTTAAGCTATTTTAACATCATCCTTCATCTAGTTTATAACATAATGAGTTATAGAAAAATATTCTAACATCATAACACAATATGATATAAACTAGATATGATTTTCTAGTCGGGTATGGCACAAAAAATGCACTGCAAATCTGATGTTGATAATACTTGAATCATACTGACAATGACTCAGAAGTTATGTCAGCCAACTAATTGAATAAAATTATAAAACACGTAGATCAGTTTCACCCAATTGTACGGTACCCACAGCAGAGTGCGATCAGATCGGACACCAACAGAGAGGAAACACAACGCCGTTGAATCCGGTGTTCGCTTCGCGGTGAGGTGGCTTCGACGACGCGACGCCATGTAAGAGGCACGTTCCGTTGTTTGGTCACTCAAAGACGAGCAAAATACGATGAAAAAAAGAGCCTCTCGATCCGATCGCCGACGACGCCGTGGTTTCGTAACTCTGTGGGAAATGGGAGGAAAAACGTGCAATCGTCACGTCGTCGTCGTCGGCAGTGGCAATGGAGGTTGGACCACCGCGAGCAGGTTTTTAGTTAGATGGGGCACGGGTTAGTGAAAAGTGAGGCAAGGCAACGAACTTCATTGGCTTACCTTAGGTACACATCTTAAATGATTCAATGATTAGTTTATGGGTTTACAAAAGCCCATTGGTCAACTTTTATACTTCAACCCTCCTAAGATGTTAGGATTTCCGCACCACGATGGCGTAATACACAACCAGTGTGCCAGTCTGGGTCATATTGACCCCAACATTCTACTCTACTAGGGTTAACCTGGTTTTATTGTCCTAATAATAGTGCCAAATGTAAATACATAGTCAAGAGGCCATAGAGACGGATATTCAGCAAGACCTCGTTAAAGGTGACAGGTTTAGATTCCCTGGCCGACTACCCGAGCAGGAGAAAATAACTGAAAAATACCAAACTCAGGTATGGAAAACCGAACACCTTCAACCTGAATGAGGCATTAGGAAGCCCTGCATAAGAGGTAAAATACCTAAAATAATAACTGGTGTGTATTCTGTGCATATCACGTGAATGTTGACATCAGGTATGGCAATACCTAAATAATAATTGGCGATACAAATAGTGATTTTTCCATAATTGAATAATATTTCAAGCAGTCCTCAACACCAAACTAATAATTCGTTGAGGTATTTTATCAATACTTACAAAATACCAAAATAGGTTATTTCCAATACCTGGGTAACCGACCAATACCTTGTCTTGGTATGATACCTGACCTGACTTAAGTATGCTGCAATTATTAGTCAGTTATTCGTTCCTGCTCGGATAGTCTAGGATCTTTTCTAAATGAAAATTTTTCTTGGGCATAGAGAATGTTCGTGCCTAAGAAACTTATTATTATTATTATTAGCTCTTTATTATGAGGATTTTCAGCCCGAGGCTGGTTCATCCCCGCCTAAGAAACGATATAGAAACGAATAACTGTGGAAGTCCTTATAGAACACTAAGCTGAAGAACAGGCTTTGTCCCAAAGGAAACGTCTGAGAAGGAAAAAGATCAAGAATTATCACCCATTCCCAAGACAGTCTAATTAAACTTTGCGCATTCATACGGCCTGACATGTGAATCAAACGATACTATACTATACACCCAGAAATTTTACGATATAATCAGTATGGTTCGTGCTCTATATTTACCTCGTGCCGGATCGCACGTAACAACGTCGTATAAAAATCATCCACGTGAATCAGCCAGGTTATGGAATCAATCACATGTCACATTCACAAGCACTGCAACATTCCACACGTCTTCGTATCAATTCAGTTTCATAATTCATGAAGCATTGGAAGCGCATTCTAGTTCAGCGACTTCTTGGAAAGTCAATTGAGCGTGCGTTCATCAAATTATATAGTATCCACCATCATGAAAATAAAAACGACCGAAAGCGAATCCAATAAAAAAAACCCCTCGACAAGAAGGGGGTAGGTTTACTTTCGCAGCGCAGCTATGGTGCTGATGGACGATCCTCATTACCGATGTATCGATGCCAAGTGTGTGCGGTTGAACTCGGTGAAGTCAGGCCAGCGAAGCGAGTAGAATTTTTTATGAGGTGCTGTCTGGTCTGGGTAGTACCTAGATATAGGTATCTTCTTTGTTGCTAAACTGAGTCCTGAAGTCATGCCATTTGGCACTTGGCAAATGTTCTGTCCATTATTGGTCGTAGGTATCCTGGCGGAGTGGCGTGCGAATATGCGGTTACCCGAGCAGACGGGAATAACAACAGCATAAGAAGCTGTGTTATTTGGGCAAAATAACTGAATAATAGAACCGATTATTTTTAAGTTATTAACACAACATATTATGTTAGAAACTTGTCTGTCATAAGCGGCAAAATAACACATATCATAACAAAAAAATGTTCCTGGAAAACCATTTTAGTTACTTTCAATAAAATAACAGCGAATTTGGAAAATATTTCAACAACAAGTTTTGATATTAGTATGTTATTGATAATAATTGGAGAGCAAAATTTGTTATTTGATATCAAATTCAGTTTTTAAAGGTGCTATTAGACTGTTTGTTCTAATGCCAAATATTTGTCATTGAAGCTCGACATTCATCCAAGGTTGCTATGAGTCATGTTGTGTTGGTCATTTGTTGGGCTTATTTGGCCAAACATATATCATGTCTAATGGGACCTTAAAGTCATTCTAAGAAATTTGAACTTGGTTCACTACAACGCAAGATAATTGCACTCTAGTAATTTTTATATTTTCAAATAATACGACTTCCATTCTACAAAGATTCCTCCAAAAAAATTGCTAGTATTTCTCCAGAACTTTCACCGTCAATTTCTGCAATATTTTTCCTAAAATTCCTCCATCGATTTATCTAAGGATTACGATTCCTTCTGTGTTTATCAAGCGATTTCTCTGAGATTTTTTTTCAGAAATTTGTCCTTTAATTCTACAAGAAATTCCTCGACAGATTTCGTCATAAACTTTTCCATAAATAGATCCAAAAAATCTTCCAGAGATTTCTTCGAGAGTTCTTCTACGGAATCTTTCACAGATTTTCAAAGAGTTGTCTAGAAATTGCTCCAGAATTCTGCATAGAATACCTTCAAGGATTTCTTCAGAATTTCCTGTGATAATTTGTCACGAAGTTCATTGTAAGATTTCTTTGGAAAATTCTTTGAGGACTTCACCAGGAGCTTTTTCAAAAAAAAAAACTCCAAGAACTCCAATAATTTCTCAGAAGATTTACTTTTGGAATCTCTAAGAAAGTTGCGGCTGGAGTTCTTTTAAGACTTCTCTAGGGATTTATCGAAGGGTTCTTCCATAATTTTAAAGTGTTTTCCGAATACTATTAGAGGAATTCTTCCAAGGATGCGTTCAGAAATTTTCTTCTTAACTGAATACAAAAATCGAACAAATCAAAGGGACAGGTCATAATTGTCGAATTGTTGCATAGATTTCAAAACCTGTTACTGTCATGCTATTGTTGATAAGTTGATCAATAATACAAACATAACAAAACATGTTATTTAAATGTAATTTAATGAATGTATATCAATAGCTTGATTATAACAAAATGAGATTGTCCAACCAAATAGGTTATGGAAATGATATGCCTAATTTAATAATAACAAAACAAGATATAAAAACAGGTTATGTGATTTAAAAAAAAAACACGAACACGTTTAATGCTTCCAGTGAGCTATTTGCTCTTTGAAGGAAGCACGACACTAGACAACGGACTAGCATGCAACGCCCAGTGGCACAGCCGAAAACTTTTCCTGACAGCTGCGGCAGGAATTAGCACGATGCGACTATAGGCTTGGTGACCTTAGCCGCACGACCACGAAGCCACATTTCGTTGTTATTAGTTTGCTATTCTCCTCTGCTCGCGTAAGGTCACGTATAGACTCATTTGATGCCTGTAGGAGAACAAAGTCCAAAATGGCAGGGGGTAAAATGGCCCAACCCATGAAATCATTCCTGAATGTGATTTGATTGACTATATATGTGTCATGAAACTGTTGAAGCTAGTCCACCATGGCCACACAGGCCATAGCGAGGCTAGCTCCGTCGATGCCTGTTTCTAAATTATAATGAAAATAGAACGCAATAAGACATCTTCCATCAAACTAGACGGCTGCCGACTGATACCTCAATCAGCAACCGTCACACTCTTTATTCATTCCAGGTATATACAATTTGACTATCTTCTTTAATAACAACATACCTACGCCAACACATCTACCTCGCTCCAACACTCCAAACTCGTAACTGAAGGTTCGACGCTACCCGAGCGTTCAGCGCTACCTAACTTCCAACACTCCTCCTTAGCGTCGCAACATTCGAAACCACGATCACCTCCTCCTGGCTCGAAGCTCCTCCTCACTCCAACGCTTGGCAAGTGGCCCAACTCCAACGCTTGCACCAGCTCTACACCAGTTTCAAGCTCCGACCAGGTCCATCTATGAGCTCCACCATCATCTTGTCTTTCAGATCACTGCTCCTGTCGCCAACCTCTTCGTCCAGGTGCGACCACCGAGCTGCATCCGATCCAACTCAACAATCCTCGAACTCCGTCTGTCTGTGCTGAATTGGCTTCTTTAGTGGTGTTGAGATAATTCCATATTCTGAATCTGCATGCCAAACTGAGCCGAAATCCAAATTTTCATCAATTTTGGTGCCCGGAAACCTGTTTAAAAATCAATTTGAAATTTGTATGGGAGCGATTTGTCGAATCACTCCTCGTCGCATTTTGTACTGAGCGGAGCTGTCAAGCAGTTGCCCAGCTGTCAAATAGTGATTTAAAAAAATCTCTTTGAAATTTATTTTAGATACCAAAATAAAGTTCTAAAAATCTGAAAAAAATCATAGCGGCTCAGAAAAAGGTGCTCTTTCGTTTAAAAATAAAAAAATCATTGACTTTTTCTTAATTAAAAAACCCAATTGTGGTAATCCGAACTAGTAGAATAGCCGAACAAATTCTATTCTCTATTCTATTCTAGTGCTTGCACAGCCAGTATTGAAAAGCATCCTGGAAATACCAAAATTTCTTCCGATATTTTCTTGTCAGCATTAATATTTGCAGCATATCAGAGATGATGTGATACAGATATTAAAACGGCCAGGCCCACTGTGCAGACTAATGGGTTGGAAGATAATTCAAAAATTTAAGGCAATCAGGTTATCCACTTATGAATAACATGATTGACAAACTTTTTTGAATTGAATGAAGGAAGAAACGGGGACAACCGTACCAACCGTTTCGTTTTAGGGGCATGGTAGGGGTAGTGTTTGAATATAAAATCGTTGGGAGTGGTGCTGCTAAGAAGGTTAATGCACACTCCGTTGGCATCTATTCTCCTGGGATGGGACACAGGCATTTCTCCATATGTCCTGGCTTTATAGCCTAGGCTAAAGCGCCATTACTCGCTCTCTGAAACGAGAAAAAAATATAATGTTCCCTTCCCCGGATGTACAGAAAAATAAACACTAAAGTAGGTAAATTGCTACAAATACAAATGGCAGATAAATTGAAAATGATAATTTTAGAAAGTCGTATGATGATTTTCAGAAATTAATGTCAGAAAAGAATCCTCATCCTGGGTTGGATGTGGCTATTATCACAACAAACCACAATTGCAACAACACGAAGTCCAGCACGAAGCAAACCTTAAAATGGCTCTGTTGCGACTACGAAAGTCGATGGACGAGGTCAAATATGACCACGAGAAACTTGTGCAAACTGCAGGAGCGACAGAATCGGAGAAAGCACATCAATTTTTGGCAAACTTCTATGAAAAATTAAGCAATATTTTTTTAAATTGATTTTAATCGTAGTTTTACAGCATTTGGAAACGTCCAACCAGTGATTAGTACGAGATTAAGCGTCTCTCATCACCTTCAATACTGCACAATCGCCCCCTCTTCCCGCCTCAAGCATCACCCAACTATTCACCATAGCTGAAATGGCATATTGAAAGAATGATTGGCGTCGTCTTTGCATTTTATCACACTGCTGTTTCCTAGACCATCAAGATCATCCTGAAGAACCAGGAAATTCGTAATGGGCGCTATTCACAGGTCTACCTTGATAAAAATCAAGCACCTGTTCCGCCGTCGCATCAGCGCTGTAGAAATGCATATCGGGAGACCAAATTACATTACAAGGTATAACATCTACCTCAAAACATAACCGTAATTGTGCGCTCGAAACTCATAGTTGGGATAAATATGCCTCGGACACGGATGATATGATATCAACCATAAATGTACCCACGGGAGCATCCGTAAATGACGTACCATTGCATTGTTTGGGCAGTTCTAGACACCCCTCCCCCATCTCAGCATATTTTCCCATTTCGATATATGACCCACATGACCCCGACACACTATCAAAGATTCCCACTCTAGTGCTGCGTCATTTACGAATGGTTTCCAAATAGAACTCTCTCACCGGTTTTCGGAATCCCACGTCGCATTGCGTTCTGGCATCGGTACCTCTCACTGTAACTCGAGCTCGATCGCCCGGTTCAGTTCTTTCTCTGGCCACACAAACACGCAGCTTTTCTCTTCTTCACAGATTTCCTCACTTTTCCGGTACCTATTTTCTCATCTTTTTTTCCACAAACCATGCTATGAAATCTACACTTCCGAATATCACTTTAATAAATTTCTACCATTAAACAAAATTGATATATACACGTAATAAAAATCTTCCAGATCACAAAAATTACAATTTAAGAAATTCAGGGAATTGACAGATAACGCGAGAAAAACACGCGGGCGAAATTTTTGCGTCCGTACTCGGGCGCAGCACACTACGATCGAAAGTAGAATAGCCGAACAAATGACTCTAAAATAAGTGTGTATAACTTTTGATATTGGCAAAATAAATCAGTGACATTTTGAGCACCTCACATTGTTCGCCTCTAATTCAGGCAGAGCGTAAAAAGGAGCGATGCCCGGGTAGACGTGAATATCACAATCATATCTTGAAACGATCAAATTTTGATGTCATATCTTAATATGATATTGATGAGATATTCAAAAAGTTGCCAAATTTCTACTCAATATCTCATCGTGATATGATTTCAAAATTAGTACTTAATTTGATTTTTAGAAAGCCTAGTGCAACCTGCTGTATAAATGTCGAAATTTCCCAACATTGCGCATAAAAACTATTTTAAGTTTTCAACTTTCATTATGCTCCGTCCCCAAATAACGTAACGCTTCAGGAGATAGGGGTTCAATAAATTCCGTAACGCTCCAGGGGAATAGGGAATACAGCCTAGCGTTACGACCCACACAAAAAAGTTGGAGTTATCATACAAAAGCACATTATGGATTCCGCCAGTTCCTAATGAACCAACCACCGAGTTCAAAAATATCGAATTTAGCGTTACACAATATATAGATGTTCCCTTATGCACACCACAAATTTTACAAACGAGCAATGGGACAAAAAGGAAGTAGAAGTGGCCTTCATTTTCAATAAGCGGGTTTATGGATGCGGCAATTGAACAAAAAAAAAACAGAGTGTGTGCCGATTACTCTGCTTATAATAGATATTTGCTTTTCTTTAAAAAAGGCATACAAATATATACTGATTTAATCTGATACATTTCTTAATTATTTCTTAATTTCTTAATTATTTTATTTCACTGTGAGTAAACCAGCAGAGGCTTTCCAATTGAGTCCGATGACAACATGAGCTGGATCTCGATGTCGAGCTTGCATTTGTGGTACGAATCCAATAAATGAATCACCGGACAATTTGGGAACTTTATCGGCCCGCTAAGGGCTAAAATATAAACGACTCATAGAAAATTCATCATTTTCCATACCAAAATCAGAAGTTGCCAATAAAGAAGTAAGGGTGGGAGCAATAATAAACTATAAAATTTCCATAAACAAATCAAAAAGTGCATAAATAAATCAAAATTTCCCATAAATAATTGATTTTCGAGCAATAAAAAATGTCGGAATTTCCACAAATAATTCAAAAATTTCAATAAATAACTACATTTTTTCCACCAGAGAAGTTTAAATTTTCCATAAATAAATCTGAATTTTCCATAAATAATTCAAAAATTCCCAATTGAAAAACATCAAAAAAGCAATTGAAAATTTAGCAATATATACGAAACAATGTGTAAAGTAAAAGTTTCGGCCGAGCCATGCGGCGAAGCCGCATAGAGGATTGAGGAACTGAGGCGGCAGAAGGCCGTCGAAGTTTCTGAAATCCGACGCGCCGTAACTGCGTCGATTCGGATCTAGGCAATCCACACATCCAAGAATTTGCCCGGTAGAATGCAAACAGAGATTTTCTCCCTTTTTAAAGTCCGACGAGCGTTAGCGAGTTCGGACAGCAAGCGATTGTCTGTTAAATTGCACACATAGTTTCAGTCTTTCTAGCATAATAGTTCTGTGATGTAGTATGTTCGAAATTTTTTGTTGGAAAAAATGTAGTTTTTTATTGCAATTGTTGATTTATTTGTGGAAATTCTGACATTTTTTATTGCTCGAAAATCAATTATTTATGGGAAGTTTTGATTTATTTATGCGCTTTTTGATTTGTTTATGGAACTTTTATAGTTTATTATTGCTTCCACCCCTATTTATTTATTGGCAATTTTCGTATTATTTATGGAAACTTTTGAATTTATTATGGGGTGTTTAATTGGCTGCCCCCGCTAAGTGAAATACGTCCATTTCGAAAAACGGATCGTTTAATACTAGATTCAACAAAACATACCGCTACAGACGACAAGCTTTTTGAGTTTCAACCAACGAATTGCTTAGCGATTCTGCATGGGGTATACGAACAGACAACTACGATCTTCTAAATGTTTCCAAAGCTTTTCTGGGCGACAGTTCGCAATAGAGCACGTTCAGTGAAGTACATACTAGATTTACCTTCTCACCATACAAAAATTCAGCTCATTACTACAATCTAGTACTTCACTGATTGCGTCCTATTGGTGAAAGTTCGTCCTGTTTTAGGCGCAAAATAAACCAAACATGTTTCTACGCATGTCGTTTTTAAAGTTTGGATCGCCAGCTTTGTTAACAATTCCGAGAAAGAGCATGATATGTGAAATCATCTAGAGAAAAGTGCTCTCTTAGTTTAGGAAAATATGCAAAATAGCCTTAATTCATTTTTATTTTCCATACCATCACGTCAGTTTACAAATTTTGGGTGGAAACTGTATTAATAATCTGCAATACCGTCTACCCCCGTTGGTTTGAACGACACCTCATGCAAACCAACGAGGTTCATTTTCAATTTGAACGTCTAGCAACTCTGTTAGCATCGAAAAATTCACTACTGGCAACCTGATTTGATGTTTTGTTTTGGTTCTGCGTTCCGTTTCACACCGTTCCATTAGCAGAATGACGTTTGAACCATTTTTAGTTTGAATGATGTGCAGATTAGAGGGGGTCAAACTAAAAAGTGTTCAGATTACATGCGGTCAAACCAACGAGGGTAGACGGTAGAACATTTATCATTAAGGAATCTGAAAAATACTGCTCAAGATCAAAATTAGCTCTTCACATTTCCATCTGCAACATCCAGAATTCGAAAGATCTGAAAATTACTGCTCAAGATCAAAATCAGTTCATTGGCACATTCATCTATAACATCCGAAAATTGTAAGATCTGAAAACTACTATTCAAGATCATAATTAGTTCTTTCACACACTCATCTACAACATGGCTGGACCAAACCAACACAACTACCATGACTCGCAAACACCTTGGAAAACGTAGAACTTCATGCTCTTGTTACCTTCTATTTTCAGATATGAGTCGTAGTGCAGTGGTAATGTCACTGCTCATAAATCACAAGGTCATAAGTTCGATTCTGGTCGCGGCCATTTTTCTTTTTTTTACTCTAATCCATCTGTCAGATCATTTTATGATATTGGTTAGATGTGCTACAGCCCAGATCTCCCCAGATATTAGTCTGATCTTATAACATCAAAATGAGATATTATTATGTTCTTCCCCATACTAATTTTTGATATTTTATCTCTTATGTCAAACAAACCAATAGCTAATTATGATCTTGAGTACTTCACTGAGGGATATCAAATGATGATATTGTTCTGATTTTTACTTCTACTCGGGTGGTTATCCCAGGTAACCACTAAGCATTTGAATAAGCCGTGTATCAGCCCGTATTATGCATTTAAACTGCTTGCTGCCCTACATAAGCAGTTCGAATGCATAGCTGCCTTGAGTTAGCATAAGCTGTGCTGCTCAAAAGCTTCTGTTTACAAATTTGTACATCTTATTTGTTTCTTCATTCATTATCCCCTACTCATCCAAAAGCACCAAAGAAAACATGACTGCAGCTGGATTGGATTGGGAACTTGTCCACCAAAAAATCACCAATTATTTATCATTTCTTCGGAAAATGTGTGCCGGATAGGTGGATGCTTTGGTGGATCATAGGATTGTTTGAAAGAGGGAAGAAAGAATCATATTCCACAGATATTTAAAAGAAGGGATCGTAATGCTCTACCACAACGAAATATCTAAATGAAAACAAGTTTTGGATGTTGAATCTGAAGCAGTTATCGAATCATTCTTTATATTGGCGATTAAATCAACGCACGCCACCGGAACAGCTTTAGCATCGTGGATCAGGAGCAACAGAATCAGAATGATTCATAGATCTCCGGATCGTAAGTTCAAACCTACATCACTACAAAAATCAGCAAAAAAGCACAACCTAGCACCTGCTGAAATATGGAAGGACGATGTAGCAGGGAAGCAGGCTGAGAGAACGAGAAGCAGACGTCAATCTATTTTTGTTTTTTTTTTGCTCGACGAGGCGTTACGCTTCTTTGAGATTTCGTCACGACGTTCCTGAAGGGATAGCACTAAGACAGCCCGTTATTTTGCCAAAATCTGCTGTGAGGTAGCACTATAGGCGCATATACGGCTAATTAGCATTAAACGCCTTGTCGTAAAGGCTACTATAATGCTGAAGGAATGCTATTTTAAATGCTTACTGGTTACTTGGGTATTATTATTATTATTTATTCTTTAACTAAAAATTTTGAAAGAGGGAAAAGCCCCTTTGAGTGAGGCACAAAACCTCTTTATCTTTTCAGAAAACGTTACAATATAAACTATATCTAAAGGCTCCTTCGGAAAACAAAGGAGCGATGGTCGTTAAAAGGTAAAAAATAGAAGACTATGATAAAGTAGAATGATGTTGATGGTATGCTACTACTCGAAAACGACACCTGCTCGCGGACTACAGATCTGCTATTTTATTTGACCCTGACATCTGAATGGTCTACCCTCTTTCGCTGTCACTATACTTCAATCGAGTAAATATGCGCAAATTGCGATAACCTCCACGAACCCATCATTGATTAAGTGGCTGAGACCTCACCGGCGAAGAAGACCTTGACATCAAATGCCTGTGTATTCGATTCTCTTTTTTTTTTCTTGCCGTTATCTTGTTCTTGTCGTCATCAATTCGTCAATCATCATCGTAAAATCGTTTGGATTTATTGTCATATTGCTGCACTCGACACTGCATCAAGGCGAGAAATTCATTTAACACTTTTCAGTAAGATCTGCATCAAACAAAACGTGTTAACATTTATGCATGCCTACAAAACAGTGCTTCGAATTGAAAACTTAATACTCTTATCTCATCTATAATCGGTTTAAGCCTCTAATGGTTACCTCTGGAGTCCATTTGGACCCCAGGCAACTTTGGGGTACAGATCGGACTCGATTATCCAAGAATTCCAAAAGCATGTTCACCGCGGATTATCGAGCCATGATTTTTTTTTTTGCTTCCTTTTAGCTTTTTTGAGTTAGGACACCTTCATTGACACACAGGGTTTAACCCTGTACACCGATCATTTTTCATGCACAATTATTTTTCTTCTATTTTATTGATATTACTTTTCAGCAGTTCTTATTCGTATGAAAGTTCAGATTATCAAAATATTCCAGAATTTTGTCTAAACTACCCAAGTAACCAGTAAGCATTTAAAATAGCATTCCTTCGGCATTATAGTAGCCTTTACGACAAGGCGTTTAATGCTAATTAGCCGTATATGCGCCTATAGTGCTACTTCACAGCAGGTTTTGGCAAAATAACGGGCTGTCTTAGTGCTATCCCTTCAGGAACGTCGTGACGAAATGTCAAAGAAGCGTAACGCCTCGTCAAGCAAAAAAAAAGAAAAACAAAAATAGATTGACGTCTGCTTCTCGTTCTCTCAGCCTGCTTCTCTGCTTCATCGTCCTTCCATGTTCCAGCCAGTTCTAGATGATACTTTTTGCTGATTTTTGTAGTGATGTAGATTTGAACTTACGATCCAGAGAATGATGAATCATATCTGCTTCTGATTCTGTTGCTCTTGATCCACAATGCTAAAGCTGTTCCGGTGGCGTGCGTTGATTTAATCGCCAATATAAAGAATGATTCGATAACAGCTTCAGATGCAACATCCAACACTTGTTTTCATTGAGATATTTAATTGTGGTAGAGTATTATGATCCCTTCTTTTAAATATCTGTGGAATATGATTCTTTCTTTCCTCTTTCAAACAATCCTATGATCCACCAAAGCATCCACCTATTCGGCACACATTTTCCGACGAAATGATAAATAATTGGTGATTTTTTGGTGGACAAGTTCCCAATCCAAACCAGCTGCAGTAATGTTTTCTTTGGTGCTTTTGGATGAGTAAGGGAAAATGAAGAAACAAATAAGATGCACAAACTTGTAAACAGAAGCATAGGCTCTGTAAAAGAGAGACAGTATGTGTTGCCAAATGCGTAACATATCTCCCAACCTTTTTGCTCCTAGCATTTAAAGAGCAGTTGAAAAACATTCTGACTGCTCCCAAGTGAAAACACTTCAAGCAGTTGAAATGCCAATTAACAGCCAAAAGCTTTTGAGCAGCACAGCTTATGCTAACTCAAGGCAGTTATGCATTCGAACTGCTTATGTAGGGCAGCAAGCAGTTTAAATGCATAATACGGGCTGATACACGGCTTTTTCAAATGCTTAGTGGTTACCTGGGTAAGCTTTACCGAGGATCGGTAAAAATAAACAGATAACAGACAGATAAAGTGACACTTGAAAATCCCAAGGATAAATTCCGAAATCAAGAATTTTAATTTCTTAAGATTCTTAGTATATTGGCAAATTTATGGAGCCAGGTTTTGTGTTTCAGGTTGGTGATATTCCGGCCAGGGTTGTAAAATGTCACAAAAATGTCATTTCGTTATTTGCCCATTTCTTTGCCCCTAGTAAAAAAGTGAATTGACGATGTCGTTATTTTACCATATAGCAATATTAAAGGTTTTGGTCCACGGACAAAAATAAAAATTTGCACTGAAAATGGTAGAACTGGAAAATGTCATGACATTTTTTTCCATGACATTTCCGTGACATTCCACAATCCTGACTCCGGCGAGATTATTGAAGAAAAACTGTCGCTTAATCATGGAGAAGGCTATGAATCTTGAAATGATTGGAACTCCTAACGTAGTAAAAAAAACAGTGACTAGAACAAAGTTATTATAACAATTTTTACTTCTATTTGCATTTTCAAAAAGTAATACACGGACCTGGTATGATGATTAAAGCACGTGACTATCACGCCGAGGACCTGGGATCGAATCTTACTCCCGACAAACTTACAAAAATGTGAGTTCTTCCATCGGAAGGGAAGTAAAGCGTGGATCTCGAGATGAATAATACAGAAAATAATAAATAAAACATTGTTGAAGTGGATAACTGACACTGAGGAAGATTACAAGTGGTAGTCGAAATACGCGTATCTGTGAAAGGATAAGCAATTAAGGCGGAATTAAAAGTTACACTTATTTGAATTGTTGAAGAAGTTAGAGATTATGATAAAGATAAAGAAAAAACCTATCGAAACTGAAGGCATACAATGAACAAAAAGTGACACCTGCCCACTGACTACAAAGCTACTACATATTTTGTTTGACCCTGCCGTTTGAATGGACTACCCTCCTATTCGCTGTTCAGAAGAAGCAACTCTTCACGTTCCCAATCATCTGGCACTATACAATCGAGTAAACGCAAAATGCGATAACCTCCACAAACCCATCATCGATTAAGAGTGGCTGAGAAGAGACCTCACCGGTTGTGAAGACCCTGACATCAAATGCCTTAGAAGCCGGTGTATTTGATTCGCTTTTCTTGCATTTGTCTTGTTCTTGTCGCCATTAATTCGTCAATCATAATCGACAAAACGTTGAGATTTGTTGTTGGATTGCTGCTTGGTGCATCATGGCGAGAATTTGATGTACTGTTCAGTTAGATCTTATTAAAAAATGGAAAGTTTGTTGATATTGAAGCTAGCATTGGAATTGATAGTATACAATATGTCAACTGGAAAAATGGCTCAAATGCTGAGATTTAGTTACTTTCTTTATTTTTGACCTTCAATGCAGTGCAGTGTTTAAAAAAAACATATGTACATATTGTGTGTGCTATGACCTCTCTCAACTACTCTACAGATGTAAAACAACGCTTCGGTTGCAACCAAAATCGAAAAAGTTCCGTTAACAAGTTACTGAACACACCTTCAGCCCCGCGTAGGTCGTCCAGTTACCTTCAAACACAATATTGACGGTCACCACCTCCAGCGGACCATCTCCCCGGCAAACCTTACTTGGAGTTGGAAGCGATTCGATTGCTATCACCATGATGGTAAACGACCCTCACAAAGTGCGAACACCTTGCCTTGCAGCCTTGCAGTTCAGCGTTTAGATACGCCACATTGAACAAACAAAGCCTAAACATTCGTTGTAGGAGGTGTGCTGGTACAAAAAAGTTACAGATTTATGCCCACCCGCCCGACACCTTACCGAGCGATCCACGACGAATGCAGCAGTAATGATTGCACGATTGTGCAATTTGGGATGCACCTCGCTACCGAAGCGACGACGACCGGGCCATAATGTAGGTGCGCGCGCATCAATATCGTAATCGGTTATGGCCTGAGGGCGGGCGTCCGCCCATTTGCTTTGCACCTAAACCCCTCGCTGCGTGTAATAAATACACGCTGTTTTCATTGATCGACCAATTAATATTCCCTGTAGGTAGGCCAAGCGATCGATTGTTTGGTTCTTCTTGGTTTGCTTGCTGCATGGCAAAGGTGAGGCAGAGGGGTTGTGCGCATTGGAAGGTACCTATGTACATATGTAGTTTGAAGCCGTTTCAAAGTCAAGTGCTTGGATACTTTTTCGGAACAACTAATCGAGAATTGAACACTGGCGGAGGCGGCGGTAAATGACGGAGAAGCTACCGTGACAATCCAATGATGATTCAGTTGATGAAAGGTAAGGTATTCCAACAACGGATGACTAATCTATGGTTTCTTAATATAAAATAATCGCGTGTGAAGATTCTGGGAGTGTTCTTTACTATGAGGTGTCATTCGGATTTACCAGTCGGAAAAATAGCATCTAACGGAAGCATAAACATGATGACGCATGTTATCTTATGTGGGTTCGTTAATTTTATTTTATTCTCCTTTTGTGATGCATCACCAAAGGTAACTCATAGATCCGTATTCCACAAATAAAAATTCTTTCATAAACAATTCTGGAAACGCAAAGGGTTTCTTAGTTTCCGGTAAAACGGCTGTCTAACTAACATTCCTCACCTTCTCCATTGACGGATAGCACAGTTTGCAGATAGCAGAAATTTCCTTGACTTCCTTGGGCATAGAGTACCTTCGTGCCTGCCTCACGATATACGCATGCAAAATGGTCATTGGCAGAGGAAGCTCTCAGTTAATAACTGTGGAAGTGCTCATAGAACACTAAGCTGAGAAGCAGGCTTTGTCCCAGTGAGGACGTTACGCCAAGAAGAGAGAGAGAGACAGTTTGCTATAGTCATTATTGAATTTATTGGAGCTTACTTTTACGGATATGGGAAGATTCACTTATGACGTACATTGTTTTTCGGGATTTTTAGACGATTTTAGCCTATACTTAATGCACGTGGTGTCACACTTTTCCCTTGGCACAAGACAACCTTCGCAGTGAAAGGACTCATTCCCAGACAAGCTTTGAGGTGCATTTGCATGCGCACAATGCACAATGGGTCCAGAGCCGCAATTACCCGAGTAGAAGAAAAAATGAAAACAATATCCTTATTAGATATGACTCTGTGAAGTACTCAAGATCATAATTAGCTATTGGTTTGTTTGACATAAGAGGTAAAAGATCAAAAATTAGTATGGGGAAGAGCATAATAATATCTCATTTAAATATTATAAGATCAAACTAATATTTGGGGAGATCTGGGCTGTAGAACATCAAACCAATATCAAAAAATGATCTGACAGATGGGTTAAAGTAAAAATAGAAGCTAACAAGAGCATCTAGTTTTATGTTTTCCAAAGTGTTTGCGACTCATGTTAGTTGTGTTGGTTTGGTCGCGCCATGTTGTAGATGAGTGTGTGAAAGAACTGATTTTGATCTTGAGGAGTAATTTCCAGATCTTTCGATTTCTGGATGTTGCAAATGAAAATGTGAAAAGATAATTTTTATCTTAAGCAGTATTTATCAAATTTCCCAATGATAAATGTTCCCTTGCAGAATATGAATACAGTTTCCACCCAAAAATTGCAACATGAAGCGATATTATTATTATTATTATTATTATTATTATTATTATTATTATTATTATTATTATTATTATTATTAGCTTTATTAGGAAGATTTTCAGCCCGAGGCTGGTTCATCTCCAAATGAATAGAAGCGATATTATGGAAAATCAGCATTAGCATTAAGCATGAAGCGATATTATGGAAAATAAAAATAAATTAAGGCTCAATAGGACACAATCGGTAAAGTACTGCAATTGAAGTAGTGAGCTAAATTTTTGTATGGTGAGAAGGTCAATTCTCCATTTCTGCAATGAAATGGTTAAAAAGCGTGGGTATTATGATTCCTTGCCTAATTTGATGCAAAACTTTGAGTAACTGTTTGAGTTGCTAGCAATGGAGTAAACAATTTTTCGTTTCTGCAATGAAATTACGCAAAAAACGTGTCTATCATGATTATTTGCCTAATTTAATGCTGTTGGAACAATTCAGCTCATTATTTCAAATCTGATACTTCACCGAAAGTGCCTTATTGTGAACCGTAATTTATTCTCTATAGCTGGTAGTTTACCAACTAACAGCCCTATGAAAAACATGAGAGCTGAGAGCAATTATAATGAGAGCAAAACATAAAATACAAAGAGAAAATCGAACGCTTTAACATTTATTCACAATGTCCTTACAAAATTGGGACACAGAAAATATTGTGTATCTTTTGATTGCGATCGCCAAAATAGCCATTTTTTACCATGAATAGTATATTATGTGTAGCTAATACCATAAAAAAAGGTTAGGGATACTTCTCGAGATTTTTTTTATTACCGTACGGGTTTGGGCCGCAGGGTCTCAGATTTTCATGAAACTTTTTCCACAGGCAGGGCTCATAGATATATGAACAAAAAAAAATGAAAAATATTCAGGGTCGCCTATTTTCCCGGAACACTCAGGAGGATTTTTTTGTTTTCCCCTGATACTACTTCGAAAAATCATAACTCAAGAACAAAGCATCGTAGAAACAAAGTTTATTTTAGAAAATAAAAGAAAATTTTCTCAGAAATCCAAAAAAAAAAATGAACTGGACAAAGTATTCCACAAAATATTCCACAGTTGAGAAAAATCGTAAATAAAATCCGGAAAAACTATGCCCGAACTCGTGGAAAATTTCCCAAAAAAAAAGCTTATTTCATAAGCTGTAATCGCTGAAATTTTTGGAATGTACTTATTTTTTAGTTTTTGAGTTATGGTCAATTTTGTTTTAAAATGTCCAAATGTGTCATATAAGCCTTTTTTTTTTTAAATCATAACTCAAAAACGAAGCATCGTAGAAACAAAGTTATTTAATGAAAATGAAAGCAAATTTTCTCAGAAATCCACAAAAATATGAAGTGGAAAAATTTTTCCAGAAAATTCTCCACCGTTGATAAAATTCGTAAAGAAAAGCCGGAAAACTATGCCCAAAATCACGGAAAATTTTCAAAAAAAAAATTTTTTGAGAAGGTTATTTCTTAACCCTCTGTCGGGGAACTTACTGCGGCCGATGAGGGGAAAAGGTAGCGTTTATGAAACTGGGTTTCTTTGTTTCTTCCGTTCTGTCCAGAAAACACTCGCGAAGTCGAAATTAGACTGAATAACTTTATTAGCAACGATCAATTTACACTACAACGATCACGTGTTCGCGACGCGTGTGGTTCGAATGACATCGAGATCTGTACTGCCATATTAATCTAGTATCCGGTTAGATCGTGAACAATTAGCAAAAGAGAGTGAGATCCTTACAGGGAACTCATCTCGTCATAATTTCTCACAAAAAGAATAAAATTCAAGAGCGGTAGTTGAACTACAAGAGAGTTTGGAAAATCTATATACTATAAAATAAACTAACTAAATGTTCTTTAACATGTCGGGCCCCGTTGAAAGGCACTTTCAAACTATACACTAATTATGCTAATGGAGCCGCATGGTGCTTCATCCGTAGGGGGTGGTGGCAGGTGGTGCACTCGGTGAAGATGGAGCGTCTGGTACTTCGTTCGCCTCGGTGCCGCTCTCAATGGGCAGAGGACAAACTTCAGTGATGGCCCGCCGATAGCATACAGTAGCCGTTCGGACCTGAACGACTCGAACGTGGCCGTCATTGCCGGGGAACACGGCTTCGATCCGACCAAGGGGCCACTTCATTGGCGGAGCCGCTTCCTTCTTGAGCAGTACCATTGTTCCAACCTGGATGTCGGGTTGGACCAACGGCCAACGTTGACGACTTTGGAGCTGCCCGATGTAGTCACGAGACCACACCCGCCAGAAATGTTGTACCTTCTGTTGCATATGCTGGAAAGAGTTGAGGCGATTAACGGGAATGTCACTCAAATCGGGTTCAGGGAGAGAGTGTAACGGCTCTCCCACTAAAAAGTGGCCCGGTGTTAAAGCCACCACATCAGCAGGATCGGATAATAAGGGTGTGAGAGGCCGTGAGTTCATGATGCCCTCGATTTGAGTAATTAGAGTTTGGAACTCTTCGATGGTCAGGAGCGTAGTCTTCATGATGCGATAGAGATGATATTTGAAGATCTTGACGGCGGCCTCCCACAACCCTCCAAAGTGGGGAGAACGCGCTGGGTTGAAGTGGAAGTTGATCCCTGCTTCGGTGCAGCTTTCTGCTAATCCGGTAGAGCGGTGGATAGCATCGAACTGCTGCTTGTGCTCTTGGAGCTGACGATTTGCTCCAACGAAAGTACGAGCATTATCACAATACACGTCGGACACGCGACCGCGACGAGAGAGGAATCGTTTGAGCGCACTCACGAACGAATCCGACGACAGGCTATAGACCATTTCGATATGGACTGCCTTGGAGGCCATACAGACGAATATCGCGACGAATATTTTTACCGAGTTTCCGCGACGATTCGGTGGCCGAACGAAAAACGGACCGCAATAGTCCACGCCGGACTTCACGAACGCGCGCGACGGAGTTACCCTCGCTGCTGGTAGAGGGCCCATTAGTTGTTCGATTGGCTTCGGCCTACAATGGAAGCAGACCATGCACTTGTTCACTACACGTTTTGCAGCATCTCTTCCTCGGATGACCCAGAACCTCTGTTGGAGTGTAGACAGAAGTTGCTGTGGTCCCGAATGCAAGGTGTCGATGTGGGTTTTTGTGACGATCAAGTTGGTTAGATGGTGTTTTGCGGGAAGTATGATCGGGTATCGGGTATCGAAAGGTGCTTCTAACAATTCTAAGCGGCCATGGACTCTCAGCAGGCCCTCAGAATCCAAAAATGGGTTCAACTTTTTCAAAGGGGATTTGAAACTAAAATTCTTCCTGACTGGACCAGGGTTCTGTTGCAGAAAACGAATTTCAGCAGAGAAACATTCTTCCTGAACTTGTCTGATCAGCCATCTTAGCGAGTCATCCACTTCTTTCGTGGTGAGTGGACCTACGACACGATTTGGAGTGGTCAAGCGAGAGTTTGATACGAACCGCCGTATCCATGCGAAAGTGTGGGTGAGAGGAGCCAACGTCGAATGTTTTGACGTAGGACTACGTCTCTGTTTTCTATACCCGGTGTCATTTCAAAATTTATGAAACCAAGAGCGTTACGTTTGAGTGAAAGATTTTAAACGCTCACAGTACCTTTCCCACTGAACGAAATGATAAACAAATCCCGTTATCCGAGAGATGAAACTCCCGCGTTCAATTTGTAATATTCGGTGAACCTAAAAATCATTGATAAATAGTTGAAAAGTTGTTTTAAAGTTAGACATTGAAATCGCTGAAATCTATAAATATGGGTAGCGGACAAATTTTCTCGTTCAGTATACCAACGCTCTCTGATTGGTGCGCATCGTGGGGGCAACTACGATGCAGGAAGGAATGCGATCATGCGAGAGCTGATCGTCAGTTCCATTTCGACCACCGTCGAGGTGACACCTCGAGCTGGGCAGCGGCACATCGACTCAGCGACGACACTTGGCTATCGTACTGATAGCACCAGGAATCTCATTCACAACAGCAAGCGGCGGGCCAGTTTTCGATTGCGTCTAGCGTTGAGCGCGGAGAAAACCAACACGAATTGCGTGGCATTGTAAATTCATCAAAATCGTACATTATTCAAACGGTTCTTTTCAGGACCATCGAAAAAGATTTCTCAAGAGTTAATTGGATGAATTTCCACCCTCGATCGAGAAAGGTGAACCTAGTGCAAAGCAAGGACAGAGCGGCGTTTCTCAGCAAAAGCAAAACCGGTCATTAATCGCATGCACGGCAGCAAGCGGCGGGCCAGTTTTCGGTGGCGTTCAGCATTTAGTGCGGAGAAAACAAACACGCATAGTGGCATAGTGAATTCATTTAATTTTCCTCCTAATTTAAGGACCATCGAAAATGATTTTTCAAGAGCTGTGAATCGGATAATTCCATTCCAACGAACGGGAAAAGTGTAGTACAACCGAAAAGTGAATGATTTTGAATGCTTGGTGACTCAGCCAGCAACAATTATGACGTCTAATTGTTCCACCCGGACTTTGGCAACGCATTATCATATCCGGACCATTTTGCGTGAAAAATGTTTCAATTCTAACATTTTCCAAATTAAAATGATCTAAATCATCTAATATTTTGGTTACATTATCCGTTCAATGGAAATTTTCTCATTTCTCGGTTGATTAATCGTTTGATGCGTCTGGAGCATAAGGGGCGGGTCATGCAAACGAAATTAACTGAAAAGCCAGCCGAATGGGAGGAGCTTCATCTGCCAATCTAGGGGTATAAAAGCAGTGTTCTCTGTTTTCTTTCGTCATTTTCGTTGGATCAGTCAAGGAGGTTGGAGGTGGATGTCACCTCCAGCAAGGCAGCAGCACAACAACCCATCGACTACTCTCGGATATCGTGCTGATGATAGCACTTGGAATCGCATCCATGGCAGCGGCGGTGGGCCAATTTTCGACGGCGTCCAGCATTCTCCGCACTCCGCAGCGAAAACCAACACGCATTGCATGGCATTTTGAATGCATCAAAATCGTCCATTATTCAAACCGGTCCTTTTCAGGACCATCGAAAATGATTCCTCAAGAGTTAATTGGATAATTTCCAACATCGATCGAGATGTAGTGCAACCAAAAAGCAAAAGACAGAGCATCGTTGCCAGCAATAGTGAAACTGGTCATTATTGTAATCCACGGCGGTCCAGTTTTCGGTGGCGTTTATCATTCAGCACGGAGAAAACCAACACGCATTGCGTGACATGGTGAATTCATGCCATTTCGTTCCTAAAATCGTCAATTAATCAAACGGTCTTGTTCAGGACCACCGTTAATTATTCCTTAAGAGTCTGTGAATCAGCTAATTTCATTCCATCGAACGAGAAAAGTGTGGTGCAATTGAGAAGTGAAAGATTGAATACTTGGTGGCCCAGCAATAATGATGAAACCGGTCACTAATGGCCTAATGGTTCCACCCGGAATTTAACAACGCATTATTCTATCCGAACTATTTTGCGTGAAACATTGTTTAATTAAAATTAAGTTTAAACATTTTTCGAAAATGTTCGAAGGTGAATATATGACGAAGCCACACCTAGAATTTTCTAGAGCACAAATCTGAAGAACCGAATATCGGTTTGCGCTTAAAAGTAGATCGTTTGGTTACCCGCTGGTGGTTTGCTCATTTCTCGGTTGGTTAGTTGCTTGATGCGTCTGGAGCATTCGGGGCGGGTCATGCAAACGAAATAAACTGGAAAGCCAGCCAAATGGGAGGAGCCTAATCTACTAATCAAGGGGAATAAAAGCAGTGACCTCTGTTTTCTTCCGTCATTTTCGTTGAATCAATCAAAGGGAATGGATGTCACCTCCGCAGCTGCGCACCAATCCTGCGATGACTCTCGGCTATTTAGCTGATAGAACCAGGAATCTCTAGAATCTGGAACCAGGAATCTCAGGCTATATGGAACAAGGCCCATATAGCCGAGGCGGTAAACGCACGGGTATTCAGCATGACCATGCTGAGGGTAACGGGTTCGATTCCCGGTCGGTTCAGGATCTTTTCGTAAAGGAAATTTCCTTGACTTCCTTGGGCATAGAGTATCTTCGTGCCTGCCACACGATATGCACATGCAAAATGGTCATTGGCAGAGGAAGCTCTCAGTTAATTACTTTGGAAGTGCTCATAGAACACTAAGCTGAGAAGCAGGCTTTGTCCCAGTGAGGACGTTACGTCAAGAAGAAGAAGAAGAAGAAGAAGAACCAAGAATCTCTCATCCACGGCAGTAAGCGATGGCAGTTTTCGATGGCTTCCAGCATTCAGTGCGGATAATTTTCAATTGTCTTGCCGAAATCTCCTGTTATTTAAAAGGTTCTTTTCAGGACCAGTGAAAATTATTCCTCCAGAGTTATGAATCGGATAATTAAAAGCGACAGACTGAAAACTTAGCAACAGTATAGCCGGCCTCTAATTGTTGTTCGCGTAACTATACAACGTATTGTTGAATCTAGAATATTTCATGAAACTGCAATCAAAATTATCTAAAATTTCGTTAACAGCAATTGAGTTGTGTCAAATACACATGGCTACGGTGGCTCCATCTGTTCATTTCATAGCGGCAATTTTAGTTATTTTAATGATTGTTGCGATCGCAATATGATGTTTGGGAAGCTATGGCTTAACGCCTTTCAATATTATAATCATTCTTTCCTTTCGACGAAAATTCTTTCAAACAACGGTTGAACATTTATCTTCAAAATAAAATAATACTCAACCCTCAAGTGATGGCCAACCGCGCGAGTTACGGAAGGTTTAACTAATTAACATCTTATGAATGCGTTCAGTGAAATGGATCACATAGGTAACAACTTTAATAACCACATCACTCCGCCGATTTGAATTTTGCCAGCATACATTGTGTAGGCCTTTTATCGTCGGTTTCCTCCAATAGGGGCACAACTCAAAAAATGTGAATTTTCAGAATAAGCGTTTAAAAATTGGCAATCATGAAGCACCTCCTGCAAATTCACTTATTTCTCTCATCATTTGACAAATGTAAACAAATTTTGATTGTTGTATCATTGAAAGGGGCTGAAGGACTATCTGTTTCATGAATTTTTGACAACTATTTTTCAACGACTATTGAAAAAATTGACTGATTTTGAGTTGTGCCCTTACTGCGGAAAATTGGTGAAAATGCCCAAATCTCGCGTTTCTCATCGAATTTTGGAACGGGTCTTTGTGAGATGAAATTTTACATAGTTTTTCATCATTTGCCATCAAAATCTCAAAAATGACATATTTTGAGTTGTGCCCCTATTGCAGGAAACCGACGTTATGTGATAAATTCGTTATGCATTTATTTACGAAGGTCGGACAACAATGACACGAAAAATCAGCTGATTTAAGACTTCAAATTAAAGGGCCCATTTCAATATATAAAAGTCGGAACCTCATTCCAGCCTTTGTCCTACGTCAACAATGCGGTTATGTCTCAGACATTACCCACCCCTAGTTTTTTGATGAGGGAGATTGCCATGGGCAGCGAGGTTGTAACCAACGAAACGGTTTGCCGAACTTCTTCCTCTCTGGCACGAAGGTGGAGTGGAGAAAGCTCGATGATATTCTCTGGCCAACGGTTCCTCTCAACTGCTAAGAACGGTGGCCCATGCCACCAAATCTGATCGTTGACGACGAGAGAGGCTGGTACTCCACGCGAGACGCGATCTGCTGGGTTCGCTTCTGACGGCACATGGCGCCATTCACTCCCACGAGTGAGCCGATGAATTTCAGCGATGCGATTGGAGACGTACACTTTCCAAGACGATGACGATGATGCGATCCAATGAAGCACTATGCTTGAGTCTGACCAGAATGTGGTGGAACAGGAAAGGTCGATTGATTTTTTCACGCTATCAGCCAACTGTGCTGCCATCACAGCTGCACACAATTCGAGACGAGGTGTTGATTGTCGTGTTAGGGGGGATACTCTGGACTTCGAGATGAGGAGATTGCAAGCCGATTTCCCAAATCTATCAATAGATTTCACATAAAGACAGCATCCATAAGCTTTGTCGGATGCATCCGCAAAACAATGCAACTCGACGTGGACAAAATTATCAATCAAAACTCTTCTTGGAACTTTTAGGGCGGACAAAGTCTCAATTTCCTTCCTAAACGATTTCCATCCGAAGCAATCAATTTGAGGGTGCCAGAGCAGACCTAGTGTTTTGACCGAGCACGATTTGTCAATTTCTAGGTCGTCATGATTATCCCTGAGATTTTCGGGGATACGAGAGAGAATTTCGGGATCGTTGGAGCTCCATTTTCTTAAAACGAAGCCGCCAGATGCGAGTAATCCTATCAGCTGGTCACAACTATCCATCATGCGGTGCTTGTTGTCATCTCCAGCCAAGCAATCGTCGACATAGAATGAACGCTTCACCAGTCTAACTGCCAACGGGAACTTCTCCTTCTCATCATCAGCAAGTTGGTTCAAAACGCGAGTTGCGAGAAACGGCGCACATGCTGTACCGTAGGTCACAGTGTTAAGTTGGTAGGCTCTCAGCTCTTGGCTCTGATACTTTCTCCACACAATTTGCTGCAGAGCACGATCGGAGTCGTGTAGGGGAACAAAGCCCAAAATGCCAAGATGGGGTAAAATGGCCCAACTCATAAAATCATTCCTGAATGGGACTTGATCATTACTATTGGTGAATGGTGTCAAGATATGTTTGCATCGAACATTCTTCTAGAAGCTAGGCCATCAAACCCACGAAAAATCTTTTGATTTCCCAATGAAAATAGGCAACTTCCGGTTCTTCGTGCTTGCAATTAAGGTTTTCTGGTGATTTTATTACCAGCCAAGTGTTTCCAACGAGATTGAGGCACGCATGGAGACGCATGGTTGTTGATGTCTGCGCTTTCCATGTTAGGGGTCATTCAAATATTACGATCATTGTTTTGCGGGGAGGGGGGTAACACTCCATTTATTGAGTATATGAAAAAAGCGTGACAGAGGGGGGAAAAGGAGTCAGAAATGCCTGAAAACTGATGGACGTAATTTTTGAATGTTTTCATGAAGTGGCATCTTACCCCATGGCAGATGGTCGTTTTGCACCACTTCCGTTTTACGAATCAGTTTTTGAAACCGCTAAAAATTGATGAAAATGCAATATTTTAGTGAATATTTTTGCTGAAGTATCGAGCAAATATTGTCTAGTTGCTGTTACCACTTTGAAAGCCTAACAAATGAGGCTAATTATCATTGGAAACGATGAAAGTTCGAAAAATGGCATTTTACCCCACATGACCCTACCCAAATCTGCCTGTACATTTTTTCGGCGTCGGCGGTGATGACGTACTTGGTCATGCGAAAATTCATACTCGTTGCGAGAAGGGGTGGTTGGACCGTTGGACCTACGTAGCAAATATCGTTGAGCGAGAGGTTGTTTGCAGACCGACACGACCCATCAAAAACGACACGAGTTTTGGTCGTCGTGCTGTCCGGTCGAATGATCGCATGGTGCGGGAGGAAGAAGTGTGGAGTGGATAGATCGGGTTCGACCACTTCCATGTGTCCGAGCGACTCATACTCTTCCATGAACTGAGTGTAGTCACTATGTAGCCTTGTGTTGGTGAGAAATTTCCTCTCCATTGCTTGGAACCTTCGATGAGCGACTGGTAACGACTCTCCGAGTTCCGACAACATTTCTTCGCGAATCGGCAATCGAACAACGTACCGACCGTCAGGGGCTCTTGAGTGGGTGCTTCGAAAATGGTCTTCGCAATACTGTTCCTCCAGCGACAATGCTTTCCCTTCCTCAAAACTTTCTACCTCCCAGAATCTTTGCACTGCGGCAGTCAGCTTGTCGATCGTGAGCGCTGCATTATACACGACTGTTTTGATTGGCTCGGTGGTCGCATGATCACCAGCTACAGCGTATCCAAATACTGTTTTGCGTAGTATAGGGAGCTGGGGACCCAAAGAGATTTGATCATCTAACAGTAGAGTGAAGAACCATTGAATGCCAATAATCATGTCGATACCGTGGGGGACGTTAAATTTGGGATCTGCTAATGGGAGGTTTCGAGGTACTATCCAGTTCGAAATGTCCACGTTTGTGGAGGGCAAGATTCGGGTCAAGCTGGGAAGCACTAGGAAGTCGATGCTAGCGCTAAAGGAACCTACTCGAGAAGACAGGTTGACCGAAACCGATTGAGAGACATGCTGTACGCTGTTGCCAATTCCGTACACATCGACGTCTGATTTTTCTCGCTTGAGACGCAATCGTTGAGCGAGATTTTCGGTCACAAAGTTTCGCTCGGATGCTGAATCCAAAAGAGCGCGAGCTAACGAGTAGTTTCCATCAATGTCACGAACCCTCACGTAGGCTGTGAGCATGAAGATCGTAGAGTTCATCCGTTTAGCGAATGTGGACGAGGGGGTGACTGCTGAGCAGCTCGTCACCGGCGAAGACCCATGAGCGGAGCCTGACGATGTAACCGACGGCGGAGAAGCGAACGATTTGGTTTGGCCTCCCGACGGCGACGAACCGGGTCTCATTTCCCGAGAGACTACGCGCGACTGATCGGCAGTGCACGCTCGAACCGACAAAGACGACTCGACGACCGGGGCCGATTGTGAAGCATGTTGGGGTTGCGGGGGTGGATTGGACTGACTGTCAACCAGAACAGCCAACGTGGTGGAAGCATTGATATGCAACAAAGTGTGATGGCGCTTGTTGCACGTTCTACAGTTCCCAGATGGACAGTCCTTGACTAAATGCGAGGACCGCAGGCAATTCAGGCACAACCCGTACTTTTAGGCCACATTGAAGCGCTGCTTCGGTGAAAGCTTCAGAAACTCGTCACACGACGAGAGAAAGTGAGAACCTTTGTGGCACGCAATGCAAGCTTTGGAGCTCTCAGTGGTGAGAGCCGAGTGAGATGACACATGAATTCTAGGGGATCGTGGTTCTGGTTTGCTGGTGGTGTGCGAAGACTGGGAGAGCCTCAAAGATTGGAGAACACGGGAACGCCTGTGGATGAACGCAACCAAATCCTTGTATGTTGGTCGCTGGTTGTCGGGTAATTGATTTTCCCATTCCTTTTGTGATGCGGAATCAAGCTTGCTACTGAGAAACTCGACCAGAAAGGAATTCCAATGATCATCTGGTCCTTCCAATTTGTCAAGCACACCAATGTGCTTCTCGAAGACATCTGCGAGATCTGAAAGTGCCGACGACGATTCCTTTCTCACTGGAGCCATGGACAGTAGAGCGGAGAAATGCTGTTTGATCAAAAAGTTCTTGTTGTCGAACCTTTTCTTTAATAGGTCCCACGCAATATCATAGTTGGTAGCGGTCACCGCCAGAGACTGCACGAGAAGTAGCGCATCTCCCTTCAGTACTGCCTTCAAATACTGAAACTTTTGAATCTCGGAAAGTTGGTGGTTCGAGTGGATGAGTGTGTTGAACAAATCATGAAAATTCATCCACTCGTCAAAATCTCCCTTGAACTCAGGAATTTTGAGCTCAGGAAGGCGGACACCAAGTGCCTGGGTAGGTGGAGCAACAGGGGGTGGGATATGACCAGCGGATGTGGAAGGTGTGTTATTCAAGATTAGTTTGCTGTCCAGTGATCCCTTCAACCGATAGTACATATCTTCAAACGTCGCTTTTCCATCCGAAAGCTCTTCAGTTAGCCCATACTCCAATTCAATTTCAGCTTGAACCTCGTTAAATTCGGTCCAGAGAGTATCAAGCTTTGCAAGACGAAATTTAATTTGAGCATAATCAGTAGCAGGATTATACTTTTCGTTAAACGCTCCGATGAGCTTCGCAGAGCCGAGAATGCTATTGCGACGAATAATCAAACGTTTGCACTCTTTTGTGTTAGGCGTTGCCGGAGCAACCGGATCCTCGTAGTCCGAAGTCGCCATTGTTCTTGGTGTTGCTTCAAGGCAGTGTGAGAGTGTGTATTTATAAAGGCTAGTCACTCACCTGCTCGTTGGAGTAGTACTTCCCTGTGCTCACTTGGCTGACCTACGACCACGTGTTCGACCGTGACCAAACGATGTGCGTCCAATATCGTCCGGAAAGTGTCCGTTGTTCTGGAACTGCCTGGAAGTCCGACGAAGAGTCCTAATGGGCGTCCAAAGCCCCGAAGTGCGACGATTCCACTCGAATAGTGGGATGACTGGCAGGTGAAACCCACGCTAACCTCCAAAGTCGATAATCCGCAGCCGAAATTCCCGGGTTTCGGCACCAAACAATGTTGGGGAACTTACTGCGGCCGATGAGGGGAAAAGGTAGCGCTGACGAAACTGGGTTTCTGGTTTCTTCCGGATCTGTTCCAGAAAAACACTCGCGGAGTCGAAAATTAAACTGAATAACTTTATTAGCAACGATCAATTTACACTACAACGATCACGTGTTCGCGACGCGTGTGGTTCGAATGACATCGAGATCTGTACTGCCATATTAATCTAGTATCCGGTTAGATCGTGAACAATTAGCAAAAGAGAGTGAGATCCTTACAGGGAATTCATCTCGTCATAATTTCTCACAAAAAGAATAAAATTCAAGAGCGGTAATTGAACTACAAGAGAGTTTGGAAAATCTATATACTATAAAATAAACTAACTAAATGTTCTTTAACACCCTCTAATACCCAATCCCGCCTTTAGACGGGGTATAGTTTGAGCATTTTTGTAATTTTTGTTTCGTGGAAATTTTTTTTTTTTTATATTTCAGGATTGTTCTGTATATCTCAAAATGGTTTTTGGTGTACTTTAAAGCGTATTTACATTTTTTAAAAATCATTGAAAAATTGATGTTTTAGTCACCTTTTGTTTATTTTGTATTGAATCGCTAGAATTAACATATTTTAAATTTTTCTCAAATCATTCTATCCTTGTTCAATAGTTTAAGGGAATCGAATATACTCTAAAATTATTTTCCTTAAAATTACACGGAAAATAAAATTTTCTGTGAAAAAAAATTTATATAATAATTTTTCAACAATAAACACAAGTTTACAAAATAAAACGAAAGTCGTTAACTTCTGTCAACGACCAAAATTTTTGAAGCACAATTTAGTGCTGATTTCGAAACAGACCTTCAAAAAATTTTAAGTAGAACAGTTTTCGAGTTTTGGCTCAATATCGAGTTTTGCAACTTTTTAAAATATGTAATTTACCAAAATCCAAATATATTGCGTTTTGTTCAACCAATTTTAAATCTTAAATCAAAGCTGAATACAATACCATTCGATCATCTGAATACATGTTTTGCGTCAGATTGATGAAATTCAAGATATTGGCGAGTTTTAGGGACGATCTTCTTAAATTTTAGCAAAATTTCCAAAAATTTTTAGAGAATCGTATTTTTTTTCAATAAGATAAAACCAACTTAAAAATTCTTTCCCGACGTTTATTTGACATATCATATGTAGGCGAGTTACAGTAAAAATTTCAGCTCAATCGGAGCATTGATTACGGAGAATGAGATGTTTGAAGTGAGCGACGTTGCTTAAAAATAGAACAAAAATCGATTTCAAATCATCAACCTTGTATGGAAAGTCGAAAAAGTTTCCGCTCTACTGTTATTTTTTTTCTCTCGCGTTTTTGAACTCAGGGCATGATTCTACACCAAAAATGATCATCAGCTTACCGAGTTCAAAAATGCTGTAAACTAGTGTAATCATAAAATCTCAAAATGTTTTCATCTCAAAAAATCCTTTCCCCAAATTGGCTTCCAGGAAAAATATAAAAGTGTGGGATGTTCAAAAATAAAAATTAGAAAAATCAAAAACTGAAATTCACGAAATCGAGAATTGAAAAGAATCATCTTCCAAAACATGTTTAAATCGATTTTAGATGACTAAAAATGATATTTAGATCAAAATAAAAAATTTGGGTATTAGAGGGTTAAGCTTTGATCGCTGAAATTTTTGGAATGCACTTTTTTTTCGTTCCTGAGTTATGACCAATTTTGTGAAAAATTACTGTATAACATAGGCTAATATATTTGAGAAATATTTTTTCAAGATTTTCCATGAATTTGGGCATAGTTTTTCCGACTTTTCTTTATGAATTTTTTCAACGGTGGAAAATTTTGTGGAAACCTTTTTCCACTTTTTTTTTTTATTCCTGAGAATCGTTCTTGAGTTATAATTTTTCAAAAAAAGGCTTATATGGCACATTTGGACATTTTTCAACAAAATTGGCGATAACTCAAAAATGAAAAAAAAACGCATTCCAATTTCAGCGATTAAAGCTTATAAAATACCCTTCTCTCGACATGAATGCACCTCGGTGTAAAATGTCGTTAATAAAATCCAAAAAAAAATACCCTTCTCAAAAATATTTTTTTGAAAATTTTCCACGAGTTCGGGCATAGTTTTTCCGGCTTT
Organism: Aedes albopictus; assembly: GCF_035046485.1. Taxonomy (NCBI): domain Eukaryota; kingdom Metazoa; phylum Arthropoda; class Insecta; order Diptera; family Culicidae; genus Aedes; species Aedes albopictus. The sequence continues at coordinate 351,191,480 of NC_085138.1, forward strand.
TCTTTACGTATTTTCTCGACTGTGGAAAATTTTGTGGAAAACTTTGTCCAGTTTACAATTTCCTTTTTTTTGAATTTCTGAGAAAATTTGCTTTTATTTCCTATAAAAAACTTTGTTTCTACGATGCTTCGTTCTTGAGTTATGTTTTTTTCAAAGTAGTATCAGGGGAAAACAAAAAATTTCCACCTGAGTTTTCCGGGAAAATAGGTGAACCTGATTTTTTTTTTTTTTTGTTCATATATCTATGAGCCCTGCCTGTGGAAAAAGTTTCATGAAAATTTGAGACCTTTCGGTCCAATTTGTACGATACTAAAAAAAAGCCCTTTACTGGGATTCAACCAAGATACCAGTTTCAAATCTCCATTTCGCTGCAAGCTTCGTCCATTGAATGGGAGGAAGTCAATTTACGCTACCAGATCGCCAATGGCCACGAACTGTCCAAACCCGGAAACCGGCTTCTACGCTTGGGGACCATACCGTACCAAGCTCGTTGCACCGAAAATGTTGTTGTGTGACCACATGGGAGAGTCCAACATCCACATCATTTCGGTTGGTGTGTCATTTCGATGCAACGAACCCACTGACTGCTGCTGAGAAAACACGCACCCGATCATCATAGATCGCACCAAGGAGATTGGTGGACACACCGCTGTTGCTGCGGCGCTGAGCTATGCGGTAATATATTTATGGTTTGAGTGGATGGCGGCGGACCGGATAGAGTGTGCGCGTTCGCGCAAAAAAAAAAGTGTGGCACACGCACCAAACGAAAGGGAGAAAAACCGCGCGATTATGCATTGCATGATTGGAAATTATCTCGTCGAGGCTTCGCTCGGACTCATAACAACCGCCGTGAGTGTGTGTGTGTGGAACACGGAGCAACCGGAAGACCGCGAGAGGTGAAGTGATTGATGAATGGTATTTTAAATTTGATAAATGAGTGATTTTGCATGGGGGTATCTGCTCTTTGGTGTGCAATTTTCGCACTTCCATCAGTTCCGCATTGGGGATGGCAAGCCCGGTGTGGGGAAATACAAAGAAATTGGGCCAATTTGATGGGCCAGTTTTCGTGGGAAATGGATTGGAATGGATCGGTTTAATAGATGGAAGATTTTAAAGGTCCCACATTCGTTGTAAATTGAGAGGTTTTGAATTTGTAACAAAGAAGGGCCCGCATGAAAATGCTTGTGAGTGTGTGGGTTTTCAACTACCAATACGGTCCTGCACCTATGCGTAATAATAAAATTATTGGTCCTTAGGAACATGGTCCAAAGTACACAGGTGGGGTAAAATGTCCCACACATGAATGAGTGAAGTCCTGAATGTGATTGGATCATCACTATAGGTCCTTTTAGAAGCCAGGAAGGCAATCCCAATTCTTCTGATTTCTCAATTAAAATTGGCAACTTCCGGTTTTTCGTGCTTGCCGCCCAGCGTCCTTTAAATAGGACAGTCCTTTTGATGTGAATATCTCCAGAACTATGCAAAATTTTAGAATACTTTCTTCAGAGAAGATGTTCTCCACATCCATACATTGCTCATGGTGGACAATAGAGTTTGTTACTGGTTCACTAGGTGGCGTAAACGATGCTGCAAAGAATATATATTGCCACTATCTATGAGCCTTATTTCCAATGGGAAAAAAATATTTCCCTGCAATGGTTAATAATTTACATAATTTACATTTACATACAAAAGTCGATGTATGTATGATTATATGTTTATATGCTTGTATGTTTATATGTTTGTCTATTTGTATCTTTACATGTATGTACGTACATATGTATGCCGAAACATAGGCATAACTCTGGAATGCGTCAAGAAATTTCAATCAAACTTGGTATACCATTCCTTAGGATGTGGAGGTGGTAGTAGAGGTATTGGAATTTAAGATGGCGGCTTAGGTTTCAAGATGGCGGTCAAAACTCCAGAATATATGCTGCTTCGGGTACTATGCAACATGGGTATCTATCGATCGGGCTTCATAAGTACTTAGAACTCAACAATCAATATCCGACGACATTTTGAAATCCAAGATGGCGGCCACGGAATGGTAGTTTGAGCTATGATACCATGCAATATGGGTAGGGTATCTATCGATGGGGCTTTATGAAAAATGGGTAGAGGGTCATGGTAGATGGTAGGGTAGCGGGTAGGGTGGAGCAGACGGTCCGGTAGAGGATTTGGGTGAAGGATAGAGTAGAGGATAGGGGAGACGGTAGAGAAGAGGGTAGGATAGAGAGTAGAGTAGAGGGTAGGAAAAAGGTTAGGGTAGAGAGTATGGTAGACGGTACGATTAAGCACAATATAGACTAGAGGGTTCGGTAAAGGATGGGGCAGTGGTTATGGTAGAGGATAGGATAGAGGATAGGGTAGAGGGTACGGCAGATGGTAGGGTTGAAGGTTATGATAGAGCGTAGGATAGAGGGTTGGAATAGAGGGCAAAGAAGAGAGTAAGAGAGTAAGGTATAGGCTAGAGTAGGGTGAAGAATTGAGATGAGATTAGATGAGCAGGGTTTTTTTTTTTTGAGATACCTCCGGGAATTCTTTCCATGATTTCTTCAGGCATTCCTTTCGAGAATCTTCCCAGGTTTATTCCCAGGATTCCTTTAGATATTGCTTCCAAGATTGCTGTACGGATTGCTCCAGAGTTCTCTTCATGGATTTTTGCAGGGGTAGCTTTGGAAATTCCGGAAAGGATTCTTTTAGTTATTCTGTTCTACATTTCTTCAGGGATTTGTGCTGGAATTCCTTCAGAGATTCCTTCCAGGATTCCTGCTGTGATTCTTTAAGGCATTCCTTCCGATAAAAAATGAAAAAACATAGATTTCTTCCGAGATTTTTTTCAAGCCATCCTAGATCATAGAGACATTTTCTATGGTTCTTGCAGGAATACCTGCTTAGCTTCTGGCCAGCATTCCTGTCATGATCTCTCTAAGGATTCCATCAGGTATTCTTTACGGGATTCCTTCAGGAATAACTTCAGAGATTTCTGCCAGAATTGCTTTAGAAAATCCTGAATGGATTCTTTCAGAAATTTTATCCAGCATTCTTTCATGGATTTCTGCTGATATTCACAGATTCATTTTAGCCCTTTTTCTATTATTTTTGAATGGTTATAATCTCTCTCACTTGTTCAGAGCTGTATTGTATCTATACGAATCAGAATATAACGATAGAGTAGAAGTTGTGCTGAAATAGAACTCGAGAAAATTATCAGATATTGAGGACTTACAATGAATATTTTTTTTGGAACTACATCATAGACTTCCATTTGTTTCCAAGGAGATTGAGGAGAACCACATGGAGGCGCCTAGTTGTTATTGCCTATGCTATCAGTCCATGTTAAGGGGTAGTTAACCCCATGGCAGATGGCCTTTTTGCACAACTTCAGTTTCACAAAACAACTTTTAACAATCGATGAAAATGCATTGAAGTCGTGAATTTTTCCACTATCAAGAAAATGTTGTTTAGTTGCTTAGTTGCACTTTGAATGCCTTGCAAATGAGCCTGTTTATCATTGAAAATGACGATAGTTTGATAAATGGTATTGTACCCCATCTTATCCTTTAACGATCCCCTTTAGAGAAGTTCCCGAGGAATTCATAGAATAGCTTCTGCCGTAATAACTAATAAAATTCCATAAAAAATTCTTGGAAGAAAAACATGTAGAAATTCCGTGAGTAAGTCATGGTGAATTTCTGAAGGAACTCTTAGGAGAATCGATGTAGGAATCCGAGAGGAATAACTAAAATTTTCTGACAAACTTCCTTATAAAAATTCATGTAGAAATTCCTAGAAAAAAAACGTTGAGTGGCTCCTAGGAGAATTTCCGAGGGATTTCAAGGAAAAACTTCTTGCGATATCCAGATGTATTTTCGTGAGAAATTCCAGGGTGGTTCTTGAAATAACTAGCATTCCGGCAATAATTATTGGAGGAATTCGTGAAGCTATACTAGTCTAGTCTACACATGCAGAGCCATTCATTGAAAGAATTCTGGAAAATGATAGGATCGACTACTCCTATCATTTTTCTTGCAATTATTTATGGTTGCAGTACATCAGAGATGCATTACAAGCATTAAAGCGACCAGGCCATTTGAAGGTCCCTATGCCTATGCACATGCACTTTCATAATGGCAGTATTATTCAGTCCACAGGATCAGAGAAAACTAACACAAATTGCGAAAGTGTACACCGCAAGGTAATACACGGAGCAGGGCCACCTTCATTCGCGGAAAAAATAGTAGCTTGGTATCAAAACGTAGCACCAGCTAAATTGCAAAGAAAGAAAAAAATCACTTTACACCACTGCCGCATAAATGGAGAGAGAAACTCATTGATTGTTCTAACTCTTCGCATAGGGTAAGAAATCAAACTTTGAACTAGTCAAATTGTCATCTTAATTTGAACCATTTCGAAATTCATTAAAACGACGTACTTTTTAGGCAAATATTGTCCCGAAAAAAATGTTAAACAGCTTTCCGTAATATAACCTGATAACATGAACTTTGAAAGCATTGGAAAAGCGTTTTTGTCATGGAAACATGCAATTGAAAAATCACTGTGATTTCACCCATTTCTCCCCAGAGAAAGCATATTTTCGGTGCACTCGTACAGCTCATGCATTGTATCACACGCAATATGTGAACACGTCAAATGGAAGCTTATTTATCGTAGAATCGACCAACCGAATAATATTCCGCATTATTTGTCATAAAATTATCAAATTTAAGTAATTCTTACTTGGAGTATGTTATCTTAAGTTGAACCATTTGTAATCTAAATTTGAACTAGTAAACGGGGGTGAGCTTCCAGTGTTGGCCAGCAGACTGCGCTAGTGGTTGTTTTGTTTACTCTTGGGGGATGAAAAATTCTGAATTTAGTTTCCAAATTCCTGAAGAGTTTAGTACAGTATTAGTTGAAATTCCACTGCCTAATGGAAAATAGTTATGGGAATTAGCAGATCCATGTGTTTTTCTATTGTTCAGCACGAAATTTGCTGTTGTGGGGGATGCTCGAGCTGCTGCCGCCAGTAGTTCCAATTAAGATTAAAATTGGTTATTATGATTACGATGGTTCAAATTAAGATTGTTGACGAATAATCGAATTTTTCAATGAAATTCGGTGCAAATACAAACTTTTTACCACTTAACAGAAAGCTCATACCTGTGGCTTTCATGTACATAAGACTTTGCCGTATTAAATTATTTCCATGTGGGAGAAAAAATCACTCAAAATTTGCGCTACTTCGGAAAGCCGCATTTTGGTTCAACTTTTGATATCCTACCCACCCTAATCCACCCGGCAGAATCACTTCTTGAAGTAACTATTTTGTTCTCTCCTTGATGGCGTAGCACCGCCAAATATTTTGGTGTTGAACCAGACAAATCAATGATAAACGCGGAAACGAACAAAACATTGGAGGAATTCGTGGATCGATAACTGAAGAAATTCCTGGAAGCAGGGCGCAAAATTTTCGAGCAGATGAGCTGAAGTTCACCGTGCGGCAATTTTCATTCACTTGCCTGCATATTCATATTCAGCTGTGCTCGATACTCGTTTGTCAACTGAATAAAAGTCAATGAATATTTGTAAACATCTTAAAAAGTGTTCAATTGCTGTAAAATATCAACGTTTCGATAACATTTAACGGTGCTTTACACGGATCTTTTCCCATTTGATTGTTGTGGAGTGTTTTTGGAAGGAATCGTAATAAACGTAGGTAATTATTTTTCTCGATCGGCTTCATATTCAATGGCTACGAATGAGTGATGAAGGAGTTCCTTGAAATAATTCGTGTTAAAGGATTGAAAAATAATATCTAAATGATTTTCTGTGCAGAATTTTGGAAGAATTTTGGAAGAGTTTCTGGGGTAGCAACTACAAATTGTGCGGTCATCTATGCTCATGCTCATGCTCAGAATTTTGGAAGAATTTTTGAGATAATTCATGACGTAATCCCTGGAATACTACGTGGATTAATTCCTGGAATAATTACTAAATAAGTTCCTAACGGAAATCCTAGGGAAATTCCTGGAGTAGGGTAGTGGGACCTATTTTGGGCACTTTCCCCTATAACGCAGTAAATTTTTAACCAATTGAGCACACGGCGAGGTACCTACAGTATCTACCCATATACAAGAATTGAAGTCAATTGGTTAAAAATTGACTGAGTTATAGCAGCAAGTTCCCAAAATAGGTCCCCCTGCCCAAATGGTCCAATGCCTTATGTTTTGTCAATGTCTTGAATAGTTACAGGTGGAATGCTGGGAGGAATCTTTGGAGGAATTCCTAAAGAGGTTCCGGGAGAAATTCAAGGAGAGGTTTCTGTAGAGATTCCTTGAAGTTTTTCTGGATGGATTTATGAAGGAATGTCTGGAGGGATACTCTGAAGGAGATCATGGAATAATTCCCGGATCATTTTCTGGAGGTATCCTGGTAAAATGCGTATTGGAATTCCTGATTAAATTCCTTGTGAAATTTTTGGAGAAATTGCTTGTAGAATTTTTGACAGATTTTCTGAGAGAATCCCTGAAGGACCTTCCCTGCAGACATTTTTGAAGTTATTTCTTGTGTAACTCCTGGGAGAATTTCTTAAGGAACTCCAGGAAGATCTGAGGTAATTCTTGGATGATTCACTGGAAAGATTTCTGGATAAAGTCGTGGAAAGAAACTTGGAAATGTTTTTGGAGCGAGGAATTCATGGTGCATTTCCTGGTAGACTTCTGAATGAAATTCCTTTTCGAATTTATGAAAGAATTCCGTGAAACATTTTCGGGAAAACATCTTGAAAACATTCTTGATTTTTTTTTTAAGTTTGGAAGTAAAATAATTCCTGGAGAAATTTGCAGAGGCTTTACTGGAGTAATTCATGGATAAATACCTGGTAAAATTCACTGTAAAATTTATTAGAGGACTTGTTTTGGAAAATCTCGAAAAAATACTTTAAAAAAAGCTTCTCCTGGGAAAATTTTGAAGCTTTTATGAGAACTCCGGAAAGAGCTCCTAGAGAAATCCTTGGACAGTCTTCTGCAGGAATTAGTGATAGAACTCCTGGAGCAGTTCCACGAAGAATCCTCTGAGAAATTCCAGGAGGAATTCCTGAACAAATTCCTGGGGAAATCCATGGAAGAATGTCTGGACGAATTTATGGAGGGATTTTTTGAGAAATTTTCAGATATTTTACCAGGAAATCTATGGGAAAAAAATCTGGTGGAACTACTGTGGAATATGTATATATATGATGGAATTATTGGAGAATTAATTAATAGAATTTGTGGAGGACTTTTGCAGAAAAAAAAAACTGAATTCAATCCTCGAAGAGTAGCTAGACAAATTCCTGTAAAAACTTCTGTTGTAAAACCAACGGAAATTTTCAATGGATTTCCTGGAGGAATTCCTGGTAAAATTATTTGTCGAATATATGAAGAAATTCCTTGTGGAATTCGTGGAAGAATAGCTGACATAATTCCAGCAGAAAGTCCTCTAGTTGCTGCAGGGAGATTTTTTGAAGGAATTCCTGGACGTATTCCTAAACAAATTCCAGGAGAAATTTCTGGAGAGATTCTAGGAGGAATCCAGAGAAGGATACCTGGAGGAATTTTTGGAGGGATTTGAACTGATGATTTTAATCTTTGACGACGATCCGGTCCGGAGAGTGGACCTTCTTCAGGACCTGAAATTTCAGTATATCTTACTAACATTGCGCATTGACATTATTGTAGTGTATCGGAAATTAGTTTTAAATGTTCAGGATGCTCTATTTCTAAGTAAAGTTAGCCTTTTCATTTCGGTTCTTCTATCAAATCTCCACAATATAGTCAAGTTTAGCACAGCCTGAAGAAATTGGGAAATCGTTTAGTATTATTGAAAATATGGTTGAACGCCACACAAAAAAAACAATTTGTACAAAAGGTTATTCTTCAGATTCTTTCAGCGTTTGTCTGAATAGAATTTGTACAATGAAAAATCCTTGAAAAAATCTGTAAAATTCTAACTATTGTAAACAGTTATGTATCAACCATAACTTAAGTGTATAATGTAATTGGATTTTTGTTTTCGAAATTGTTCCAGACAGAGTGGACCATATGTAATCAGTTTCTTGAAAGTCGCTCGGTATTAAGCATAAAATTAAGATTTTTTGTTATTGCTTGGCAAATAATTCAAGCCTAACTTTACCAAACACCGTATGTAACATATGTTAACAAAAAAGAGATTTTTACATGAGGCGCTGAATTTCGTTAAGGACTGCTTGTATCATGATTTGTTAAAAATACCCGGATTTTTCACGTTTCTGAAATGATCAATGTATGAGTTGCTATGGGAACAACGAACCTCCCCTTCAATTTTCTCTGTTCGTTGATTTTATTAGATACGGTGTTTGTTTGGCAAAGTTAGGCTTGAATTGATGAAAAGTAGTCACGATTTATGGGAAAACAACTTCGAAGAAAACCCGAGTTGTGAACTTTGAAGTTGTTTTTCTCGAAATTAAGAAAAGGACACATGGTCTCTCTGACTTAACGCCGACCAGTTTTGCATTTTTTTTATCTTGTTACCTATCTATTATCTAATTAAACTTATCAAGTAAAGCTTTTAAGCCCTTTCGTTTAGTTGAAGGCCCAAAATCACGCAAAGCCCAACTGAACTATGATTATCAGTCTTGGTAAACGTTAATAAATTATCTTTCCAGCAAAAGCACTAACTGCACCCTTTTTCTTGCATAATACACCACCAAAATTAATTAAAGTTTACTTTTCACGGTGCAGTCACTCCAAACGAAGCAACAACAACGGTATACCGAGGAGATCCATTACCGTTACCATTGCATAATAACAGGGGCGCTAAATTAATCGGCAAATAGTCGTTTGTTTTATACCTTTGTTTTCACTGCATCGTCGCCGGTATTCGTACGGGTGATGTACTTTCCCATGATTATGCAGTTGAACTAAAGTAAATCAACCGTTTCATTCATCAACGACTCGTTTTTCGGTGGTTTGCCTTGGAAAACAATAGACCCACGTATTTTTGTCTGGCGCTTTATGAGCCGAAGAATACAATACTTTCTCCACAGTCAACTGTAGGGCATGCGATCATAACGTGTTTTTTTCGCTTCTGTTCGTTCAATGAAAAACACGAAAAAGTCCAAACATTTCCCTCTCATGTGTTGTGGATGGGAGGAATTCATCGGCTCACACTCCCATCTGATGGGTTTCCATTTCAAACGAAAGTGATTGTTATGGTTGATCATCTGCCGCTGCCTCGCCACCCTTGTAACAACTAGTCTCTAGTTGTCTTGCATATTGCACGAATGAATGGTGCTAGTGTTTCCAATGTTGTTTGGAATTTATGATCCAAGTATCGTGCGCTTCGTTTGGCCGGGTTGGAAAGTGAAACAATACCTCTTCTATCTATAAGATAATGATGTCCACTATCGGAGGTAGGTATGGTTAATGAAAAGGAAATTGATTGAATAAAAAGGGGTGTTAGCCAGCAAACAACGAACGGATCAATGACGGGCAAAATTATGCAAAATGTTAGGGCGTTCCGGTGAATGGGGCTTAAATTAGGAATTTCATATCCCTGGGATATGAACATTTTAATTCTCTCATTATGAGACGGAAACATAGTTTCGTGGAAGGTTTATGTTAATGGGACACTCGCTGGCTGTGTTTGGTGTGCATAACAGACCTATTGAAGGTACGTGCAATGCACTAGGCCTGTCCACTTTTTCAAATATGTTCTCTGATTCTCAAGTTCACCTCCATATTTTAACGGGCATCCAAAAGAAGTAACAGGTCAAATTTTCAGCCAAATCCATTAAAATTAAGAGGTTTAATGTTTAATAGTTGTCGGCTACAGTTAATAGGTGCATCAAATCAATTTTGTGTTTTCGACTATTTTTGATCTTGAAAAAAAATCATAACTACACTAAAAAACTTCATTAAAAATAACACTTTTTTCACGAACAGAAAGAAATACTTGTCTGCTGCAATTTCTACGAACAACGTATGCCAATGAAATTAGAGGAAACATGTGTGTAATCATCTAACTTGTTATCCAAAAAACTTTAAAACGAATTTTTGATGGAATTTGTTCTGCTACACTCTAATGTACGTAACCAAGTAACACACCTGTCACAGAAGAGTCACTGCGGCGCTGGTTTTTGTTGAGCAGAAGTCACAGTGCCTTACTTCTAACAAATAAATACGTACTTGCTAACGTAGACGCACCATCCAAGTCTAGTCTTTACTGCCACTGGCGATGTACCGTCACTCTCGCCGCACCTTCAGCGGAATGACCAGGCTTGTAATTGCCGAAAGCTTGTGAGCGGAATTCCCTTCAGGTGGTCGTGCTTCTTTACCGCTTTATCCACCTCGAAACTTTGACAGGGCAGTCCAGGAACTCAAGCCGCTTACCCTGGCCCATCCCATGGATCTCGATCGAGACCTGCAGAGATTCATTTTCCTCGCGCGATGTGTTCCCAGTTCACCGAAGGCATAGTGGGAACCTAGTACCTTTCTCCACGTGCGAAGCAACCAACTCGATTTCCAAAAATGCCAGATCGAATCCTTCATCCAGAAAGACGAAGGTATCGATCAAACCTTTAGTCCCGTGCAAAGTAACTGGGATGATTCAAAACAGCATCGAGGAGGTCTGCTGGAATATTTCAAGGATTCTTTTAGGAATTCCTCTTGCAATACATCTAAGGACTGTTCATTAAAGAAAGTGGACATCTGTTTACCAATAGTTTAGAGTTAAAACTAAACAAAAAATTGTGAACTTTTGCTCAGTGTGTAAAAACATTGTTCACTTTGGCAACACACTCAAAGAAAACGGAAAAAAGTGAGAAATTTCGAACGATATGTTGGATTAGCTTAGCGACTAGAAGATTAATTCTGCACAAATGGTGTTCCATGTCGTTTCGAGAATTGGCATACTAGTACACTTCCGGGACCGCAATTTTTCAACGCTGAGCAGGGGACAGAAGTGCTGGATAATGTAGGGAACCACAGAACTGAAAAAATTGGGAAAAAGTTTTTGTTGTGGCAAGCCAATTGTTTATCCGGCTTAAAGAGTTCATCGTATTTCGCAATGGGAACAATCAACGGTGAAAATATCAGAAAGGAATGCGTCAAAAAACGACTTCTACCCGTCTACCGAAAACATACGGATCCTCCATTGTTTTGGCCGAATCTGGCATCCGCTTATTATGCTTCTTCTACACTAGAGATGCTCAAGAAGGAAAAAGTCGATTTTGTCTGAAAATGGCAAAATCCACCAAACTTCCCTGAACTGCGTCCTGTCGAAAGATACTGAACAATAATTAAGCGAGAACTCAAGAAAGATGAAAGAGAAGCCAGCTCTGTTAAGGTGAATATATAACGAAGCCACACCTCGAATTTTTAAGAGCACAAATCTGAGGAACCAAAAGACGGATTGCGCTGAAAGGTTGATCGATTGGTGACCCGCTGGTGGTGACCAATCGATCAACTTTTCAGCGCAAATCAACCCTCGGTTCTTCAGATTTGTGCTTTTGAAAATTTGAAGTGTGGCTTCGTTATATATTCACCTTAATTGCTTCAAGAAAATTTGGTCTACGGCACACCAAAAGGTTACGGAGAAAGTTGTGCAGAATCTATTGGGAGGTATCAAGAGGAAAGTCCAAGCATTCTTCAGAAATGCGAAGTAAATGTTCAAACTCAAGTGAATTCGGTCACATATATGTTGATTGTCACTTATAAAAAATAAACTTATGAATTTGTTCGAAAATAAATATTTTCTATTGAAAAACAGGTGTCCACTTTCTTTAATGAACAGTCCTTAGTAATTACTCCAGGGATTTCTCAGGCCGGTACGGGTTACACCTAATTCCAGATAGAAAAGAAGGGATAAGGAGACTCCTATGAAATAGTAAATAAAGGGGTTTACGTTCTCAAGAAAAGAATTTGTTAACGTTTACATGCATTCGCCCATATCCCCTGGGTTTGTCAGATGCCTAAGGAAAGGCTTGTGTGTTTGAATCAAACAGAGAATGTAGAGAATCTTTGTTTCACTGTGAAAAGCAGGAACCATTAGAGGACTTAAAGCGAAACTTGTTTGAAGTCATGTAAGAATTTATAGTTTAATTTTCCAGGTAAACGATTTGTTTAATCTGATACAGCCGAAATAAAAAAAATGTCGTCCAATATTTGAACTCAATGCACTCAGGAGTGAAAAGTGTAAGTACGATTCACGGTACAGACTCAGAAAACTGTCACAATTTTTGTATTAGACCTTATTTTTTTTTTGTATGGGTCGTCACGTTATGCAAAACCCCCCAACCCCTAAAAGCGTGACGTAATTTGTGCATGCCCCTTATCTATATTTTTTTCTTTCCTTCTAGTTTTCTAAAGAAAGATAAACCCGAAGATATGAAGATAGAGAGATTGGAAGAATGAAAACAAGATTCTATCCTCTTGTATTTCTATCTTCCAGTCTTTCAGCTTCTCTATTCTCATAGCTATGCATCCATCTATTTACCTAATGTCTTATTTTACTATTTCTATTTTTTTTTCTTTTCATCTTATCTTTCTGTCTTTGTATATTGAAACCCGACTAGAAAAATATATCAAGTTTATAACACATTGTGTTATGATGATATGAAATTTTTCTATAACTTATTTTGTTATAAACTTGGATGATGTTAAAATTACTAAAACTGTAACAAAAAGTACACCGGTCTAATCAAAATAATAACCTATTTTGTTAAAATCAGAACAAAGTTATAACACAATATGATATAAATATTAGCTTCAAGAAAACTAGTTTCTAGTGGAGCGGACCTGGTGTGAGGGTTAGAACACTTGACTATCACGCCGAGGACCTGGGATCGAATCCCACTCTTCGGAAGCTCTTCGGAAGGAAATAAAGCGTAGATCCCGAGATGAACTAGCCTAGGGCTAAAAATCTCGTTAATACAAATAAAAAGAAAAGAAAAAAACTAGTTTCTATCATATTTTGATACAATTGTTTAAAATGATGTTCTGAATGTCAAAGAATCAGAACTAAAATATTCACAATGAGTTATTGAACAACATTTATAACATAATATGATACAATTGAGTTATGATATTTTCAAACACCAATGACGTTAAACATGGTTTGTGATGATTATGTTATATTTTTGTTAGAATATTCTAGTCGGGAACCTCTCTATCTCCCGAGGACCTGGGATCGAATCCCACTCCCGACATACTCACAAAATTTGGGTTCTTCGGAAGGGAAGTAAAGCGTGGGTCCCGAGATGAACTAGCCTAGGGTTAAAAATCTCGTTAATACAGATAAAAAAAATCCTATCTCCCTGGCATTCTATCATCCTATCTTCCTGCTTTCTGTATTCCCGTTTTCCTATCTGTTATCGCTTCTTGTGATGTATGGGTTTATACTAACATTCGGCATACTAGCATTCCACTATAGGATATCAGGCGGACAAAAATCAGAAAAGTGACTTCCACTAATGCTTGTTCTGAAATTTTCTATCGATAATAAGCATATAAACTAAGAGAAATCTAGAATTTCAAGTTTCTAGCTGATGTAGTTACAAAGATATTGAGTATCAAAGTTGAGTAAAGCTAAAAAATGTAATTTTCGCAAAAAAAACAACACATAATTTCAAATCGATATTTTCTAATTATTATCATCATTATCTATTGGTTTCAATACATCATTGGTAAGATAATGAAGCAAGCTTTCCAACAAACACGTGGTTTTGTAAAATAATTGAACCATTGTATGAAAAAAGGTACAAAAAGAAGAAGAAGTTGAAAAAGGCATGAGATTCAAATTTTGATAATCGAGGGGGTTAGAAGCAAAGGGGTGTAAGTGACAAAAACCCACTTTCGAGTAAATGAGGTTTAAAGTTTTTGACCAATTTTTCATCCCATACAAAATGTGTGGAGCTTCAAAATCAACCCAATTTTCTCTGATTTATTGTAATTTTTTCAATCATCGTAGAAACAATCTTGAATAAGTTCCTGAAAGCTTGAAATCTGAAGAATTTTATGATATGCTCAGCTCAAAATCGACAAAATGGTCACTTACACCCCTTTTATTCTGGGCCCCTCAATCGGCATCTTTTTTTCCCAAACATTCCCAGCCTCAAAATCAGTTTATGGTCAAGCTTTAGGTCTACTCTAATGATTTTGTATGCGAAATGCTGCGGTAAATTGCGGTCTTGGGAGATTCAGCGTTTTTTACGCACGAGACCGGGCGCACCCCTTGAGATTAAACGACGATTCTCAAACATTCTAAGAAAATTCCCTTGGAATTCATTTTTGAAAGTAACTACACAATAGTGTTGATCATTATAAGCACAAAAAAAACAAAATAAAAATTTAAAAAATAAAACAAATTCAAACTTTTTATATATTATCAGTTATTTGACCATATTGAAAATACGCCCTTTTCAAAACTTGGTCGTGATGTTTAAAAATGTTCATAAACAATATATTTTAGTCGACCCAACTACAGAATACTAATAAATCCTCGAAAATATGACGAAAATATTTTTGTCCGCCTGCTTGTATGGGAATCCCCCATAGTGCATTCTACCGAACTATCTTGCTGTGTTCCTGTCTTCGTTTTTTTTTTCTAATAATATACTATCACTCTACCATCATTTCATTCTATAATTCTTTCTTCCTATCTTCCTACGTATATAGTTTTCTATCTGCAATATTATGAGACGCAAAAGTTATTTTTTTAATTAAAGTGTTATTACAAGTTTTGTTTTTGTGTCACATGTCCCATTTTAATCTGTAATCATCTCCTCTACACACTTAATTTAGAATGCCGAGATTTGCGCAGCCGAGTAGTCAGCTAAATGTTTTAATGAGATCTCAGATTATAAATGCCAAGAATCAGTATAGCACGCCTTGTTGCTAGGCAACGTACCACCTTATTAGCTGAGTCTCGGTTGAAATTCAGAAACCGAAATTCGCACAGCCGAGGTCGGCAAATAAAACTGAGTGTGTAGTTTAATACACATTTATAGCACTCTGGTGTCTTAGAGCATTATGAGATCTCAGCACAGCAGTCTTATTTCTATGACCTACTTTCACGTTCTTTCTGGCAAAAATCAACTATCAAATATGGGTATCAGGATGCCCCTTAGAATAATAAATTCCTTGATACAAGCAATGAAAGCAACTCACAAGGCAACTAGCCATAGAAAATGCTAATACAGGATTAACTGATGGACCAACGATCATTTAGGGCCGTGGTCACCAAAGTGCGGCCCGCGGGCCGCACGAGATCTCTTGTTTTCTCTGTTGCCGATAAATTCTTCTCAGTCTTTCTTATGGAGATTGTTCTACACTCGGAATAATCAAGGATAACAGATTGCATATTTGACAAATCAATTCTGATATTAGGATACAGGCAGTTGAAAAAATAGGCTTGAGGATCACTGATTTAGGGGATTCACTAAACAGCGTAAACTGATTAAACATCGCAATCACCAAGGCAATCTTTGATTATTTGTTCCATAATTTCATGAAACATTTCAATAATCAGATAATCATGGCTTACGCAGTTATTTAATCTGTTTAGTGAATACCCTTAATATTTATTAAACCTCGTCATCCTGGAATCGGAAATTGTTATTCTCTAGGGTAAAATTTATGTTGTTTGTTGTATATGTCCAAATGTAATGTCGTATTTTATTGCGCATTTGTAGTGTTCCACTATAATATGTTATATTTCTAATATGCATTTGTAGTGCTTCATTATTTTTTCTTAATAGTGTATTATACTGTGTTTCTAGCTCAATCTGGTTTACGAAAGATCTAAATCCATCACTCGCAACGCTATGGTTATTCAATTCAGCAGCGTAGGCATTTTACTTCTAGCTCAACCATCCACTTTCTGCAAATTTTTCGTCAAACTTGGACTCGGATAAGTCCTTCGCCGGTGATGAGTGCAATAATTGAACAATCAAGCTGTTCAAAATTCATTCAAAATTTACCTGAAAACACCGCCACCACCGGCTTGATTTGTGCGTTCGTTCAATTTCCTGCAATTGAACTCCAACGCGCTCAGCTGGCTGAGGAGAGGACTTGCCTCTTCAAACTTGAGCTCGGTGTGTTTTCGTTTTCGCCTACCATCATCATAAAACTATGGTACGGTGTGTACACTTATACGCAAAGGCTCGTTCCTTAAAGCTTAAAAATAATAACCATTTCAATTGGCTAAACTAGACAACAACTTCCGCGTCAAAAGCAGCTGTGGTCAGTCTCTTCCAGCTTGGTGCCGCCGCCGTGTCATATAAAATGGAAAGTTCGACTAGCACATCTCCGCATCCATTCCCATTCGATTTTTATGATTAAACGAAATTAATTTTTATTACGGAATCTGCCAGCGTCTACCATGCCGTCTAACCAACCTTCGGGATGCGTTGCTTTCCCGTTTTCAAGCTGCTGGCTGCCACGTGACACCTCTAGCTCTAACGGGCTGTACCCACGGATGTTTATGTTCGGATGAATGTTTGGTGCGGTACCACCGACAGACCGTACCACCTAGTCAGAGAGGAGAAAAATACGGCATCATGCAACAACGCGCATCATCTCACCTTGTGCGAGGCGAAGTGTTTCGTAACAAGAAAAACGTTAAGCTTCAGGTGATCTCTGTCTGGCAGGGGGACGAGTTTGTGGCACGCCAGATGAAGGGGTAAGTTGCTGTAACTTTCACGATATAGATGTTGCCATAAAGATAGAGTGGATTTTTTTGTACACAACTATGTGAGATATTTGTACAAATCTCATAATCCTAGCTGGAAAATAAAACTTGCAAGATAGAAGATATAAGTAAACTGATTTAAGATAGGAAACAAAAGAACCTTTAAAGTAGAAAATAGAACAAAAAGGAGATAAAAGAAAGACAAAGAAGAAACAAGGATTAAGGTATAGAAAGAAAGTGCGCAATATAAAGAATAAATGGTAGAAAAAAAATTAAAAAAAAAACCGAATTGTTTCACCTAGCGGTAATGATGCTTTTTTCGTGCCTTAAAATATCCTTTCTACAATACTCATGTCATTTAGGATTTTCTGATCTTCATTTTTAGACACCGAATATCTTCCCCAACTACTAAGAAATCCATATTGTATTCCTGGACGGATTCTTGGAGAAATTCTTAGCAGAAGTTTTTAGGAATAACTGAAGAAATTCTTGGAAAAGTTCCTGGAGGAATTTTTGGAGAAATTTCTGGAAAAGTCTCGAAGCAGTTCCTCTGAGGAATGCCTGAAGTTTTTTTATTCTTCAATCACTTAACCTAATTTACAGCTCTATTGTCCACTAGGGCACTGCGTGAGCGATTCCAATTGGAACATACACTTTGTACAGCGCCCAAATGTATTCTATCTCTAATTGTACTACATCGAACTGGTGGCCGTTGCGCTGCTTTCACTTTCTACCCTATCATGGTAGAATGATGAGCTCGAGGATGTTGATGTGTGGCTGTTGGTTGTTCCTGTTTCCAGTCCGATTGGGGTTGCCGTTCGCCGATGTCCAAGTATCCGGGTTCATTTGAGCCATGGGCTCAGAAGAAGGTCAGTGTCAGCTGCTCTCAGGGGGAAAGAGCAACTGACAAAAGTGCCGGGGCTGGGATTGAACCCA
The DNA here is from genome assembly GCF_035046485.1 of Aedes albopictus. Classification (NCBI taxonomy): domain Eukaryota; kingdom Metazoa; phylum Arthropoda; class Insecta; order Diptera; family Culicidae; genus Aedes; species Aedes albopictus. Next base: position 351,209,129 of record NC_085138.1, read on the forward strand.
TGACCATTTGCTTATGAAGCAAACGTGTAGCCACTACGCCACGGGCCCCGGCTCGACTGCCTGAAGTTGTCCCAGGAGTATTTTCTTGAGGAATTTCTGAAGGTTTCCTGAAGAATCTTGGATATACATGAATAAATTGGTGGTAGATTTTTTAGATGAAACCTGGAAGGAATTTCTTGAAAAAAAATCTTTGAGGTATTTGTGGAGAAATTCCAGAAGGGATACTTGGCAGAAGTTATAGAGGGACCCTTGCGAAATTCTTGGGGAAGGTCCTGTAGAGTTTTTTTTTGGAGGAATTCCTGGAAGAATTCTTGGAAGAATTCTTGGAAGAATTCTAGGAAGATGTCTTGGAGCAATTCCTGGATGAATTCTTGGAGAAATTTCTCGAGGAATTATTGGTGGAATTCCTGGAGGAATTCTTGGGGGGAATTCCTGAAGATAATATAAGAGGAATTCCTGAAGAACTTCCTGGTGGAATTCCTGGAAAAATTATCAAGAAATTCCTGGCAGAATTCCTGGAGTAATTCTTGATGGAGTTCCTTGAGTAGTTTTGGGACGAATTTTGCCGTAATTCCTTGAGAACTTCTGGAGGAATTTCTGAGGATATCTCTGCAGAAATTCTCGTACAAATTCTTAGAGTAATCTCAGGAGTATTTTATAGTGGAATTACTAAAGGTTTCCTGGAGGTATTCATGAAGGAATTTCTGGAGGAATTCTTGAAATTTCCTAGAAAATCCATGGAGGAATTCCTGGAAGATTTCCTGACGTAATTTCTGTTGGAATTCCTTGAAAAATTTCTTCACGAATTCCTGGTGGAATTTCTGGAGAAATGCCTGAAAGTAATCTCGGATGAATCTCGGGAGTTATTTTGGAAGAATTTCTGGACGATTACCTACGGATTACTGCAGAAATTCTTTGAGGAATTCCTGAAGAAACTCGTGGAGGAATGTTTGGAGAATTTCTTTGCCGAGGTCTATGAGAAATTCTTTGAGAAATTGTTGGAAGAATACCTAAAGGGATTCTTTGAGGAATTCTTTGCAGATTTTTAGAGAGAAATTCGGAGAAATTCTTGAAGAAATTCCTGGTGGGATTCTTGATTACTTGAGGGAATCTTGTAGGAATTTCTGGTAGGAACTCTTGGAGGAATTTTCGAGAAATTTCTTGAAAAATTCCTGAAAGAATTCTTCCAGGAATACTTGGAGGAATACCTGGAAAAAAAATTTGAGGCATTCTTGGCGAAAGTCTTGGAAGCATTCCTGAAGAACTTTTTGGAGAAGCTACACCGATAAAGTAAAGAAATGCAGTACAGCTTGTGGAGCTTGAAGGTCTTAATTCCAGAATAATTAGGATGACCTAAACTAGATCAACAAGTGAATGTTGCTAAGTTATCAGAATTGTCCTCCGAGGCTCTAAGAGTAGTGAAGATTATATTCGGCGAACATTCGCTACAATAAGAATATCATAAGATTTACAGATATTGCGATCCATACTACAAAATATATTGGATCTATTTGAATACCAGTGGACACCCAAATAGCAACACATAGAGATACTCGAAATATTATGTGGTGCAACAGACACAATCGTTAAAGAATTATGCCGATAGAGGGAGCAGAAACAAGAGTAGAGCCTGTAGACCTTGAAGGTCCTAATTCCAAAATAGTTTGGAAAGCCTGGAATATCACATGAATGTACCAATGTAGCAATATAGTTGTGCACTGAGGGTGCATCAGCAGTATAGACTACATCTTACGAATATTTTTTTTACAATTAAAGCATGATACAGTATGTAGATATCGTAACCCAAAGTGTTTTGGAGGCCATTTGTATTTCACGGAATGTCCAACTACCACAATATCGAGTTGCTCGTAGCATTGCGAGGTCTAATTGACATCAACATGACAAAATTTCATGAGCAGAGTGAACACAAATGATGGTAGATGTTGTAGATCTTAAAAAATGAATTCCAGAGTAGTTTGGATGACCTAGATCACCCAATTTATGTACCATGAATATTCTAGGAGCGTTTTGAGGCTTTCTGAGTACCGTAGACTATGTTCTATGATGATTCATCGTGTATAAAATTTGGTATAGAATGTTGGATTTGTGACGCAAACTTCGGAGTACTTCGGAGGTCTTAGAATAGCTCTGGGATCAAAACTTCAACAGACTATGATGGGTAGTAATACATTGCATGTCAAGGATCAGGGAAAACTATTGATGATTAGCAAAGAGATGAAGTTTGAGTGAAAACATGTGGAATTTATAAAAAAAATACAAAAAAGCCACGTATTTTCGGCTACCAGCAAAGGGGGGGGAGGGTGCAAAGGGGGGGAGGTACCATGCATTTCTTAGCACAACTATTCCCCTTGACTATACAAAAATTCCATAGTGAAATGTTTAAAAACAAAGAAGATATTGCATTTCTGCCAAAAGTAGATCGTCCCGGGTGTTTACGGGTCAACTCTGAAAGTCTTTCCCATACATAATAGCCCCCAATTGTATAGTTTTAGAATTCAAGACTCCATTAAACAACCACCAACCATCTTGAACTTTTGTTCGCCATTTTGAATTTGAGACCACCATCTTGGATTTTCTGGTCATCATGTTTAAACTCCGAGCATCTGTCCAAATATATTCATATTTCATAGTTTTAGCACAGACAAACAGACGTAACACCTTGAACGATTTTCATGGAAATCCATCGCCCAGTTCACACTACCATCACCTGGTGGAAAAGTTGCACGAATCACTGTGTTGTGCAATATCGTCAACAGAAGGCGCTAGTGTGAAACGTCAAACGCATAGAAAAACGATGCGCGCGCCTCTGGTTGTGAAAGCAACAACTATAAAAATTTAAAATGATCGTTAAAAGCGTGGTCGATGGAAATTTCGCAAGTGTTACGTCTGTTTGTCTGTGGTTTTAGTACTCAAAACTCCACAAAACAGCCACCATCTTGAATTTTTATCCACCATCTTGGATTTTAGACCGCCATCTTGAATTTCATGGTCACCATGTTTGGACTATGAACAGAATTCGTCAACTATGAGCAAGATTACTCAATTTGACGTGAGTTGATATGGCCAGTAGTACACAGGGACAAATATTTGACAAGGAAAGAACTCAAGAAACAACATCAGTTTGACACTAATGAAAATTTGATCGAGTCAAACAAGATGTTTGAGCATTGGTTTCTTTTCGGACAAATATTTGACCCTGTGTACTAGCAGCTTATGTCGCACGATAGGGTTTTGTGCATAGTTTCACATTTGCCCACTTTCGTCGATGCTGGTCCGGTTCACTGAAATGACCATAACTACGGAACGCCTGCACCGATCCGAACCATTTTCAATAGCAAACACTGGGACAAAATTTCGGCTCGATTCGGCCAAATAATCCGCCAAAATCGTCCAATGGGAAGTGCCTAAAAAGTGAGTGACCTTGTGGATTCGTCAAACTGTATATGTGACTTGACCCTCCGAGCCTTCTATCAAATTCAGTACACTTTGGTATACGAGAAAGAAAAAAATAGAAGATAGAAGATAGCAGAAAGAAGATAGAAGATAGAAGCTAGAAGCTAGAAGCTAGAAGCTAGAAGCTAGAAGCTAGAAGCTAGAAGCTAGAAGCTAGAAGCTAGAAGCTAGAAGCTAGAAGCTAGAAGCTAGAAGCTAGAAGCTAGAAGATTGAAGATTGAAGATAGAAGATAGAAGATAGAAGATAGAAGGTAGAAGATAAAAGATAGAAGATAGAAGATAGAAGATAGAAGATAGAAGGTAGAAGATAAAAGATAGAAGATAGAAGATAGAAGATAGAAGATAGAAGATAGAAGATAGAAGATAGAAAATAGAAGATAGAAGATAGAAGATAGAAGATAATAAAAGATAGAAGAAAGAAGATTTAAAATGTAAGAAAGAAGATTGAAAAACGAAGCAAAAAGATAGAAGATAGAAATGAGGAGATTAAAAAGGAGTAAGAAATAAGTCAGAAAACAGAAGAGGGTCAAAAAAGGATAGAAAAAAAAGAAGGAAATAAGGAAGATAAAAATGTAGAAAATAGAGATAGCAAATAGAAAATGGATTATCTAAACTTTAACGGAAGAGATGCTCAACAAACCACCAACACTTGCATTTTATTTGCAATTCATTTCAAAATTGATGAATAAGCCCATTTGCTGTGGATCAAACCACCAAGGGTAATAGGCTGAACCGGCATGCAAAAAAGCGTCGAGATTGAGACCCGTGGTGGCCTCTCATCGTTTTAAGCCAATTGAAGATTGATTCGTCGTTGCTTGTCAGGCAGCAGTCGTCGTCGTCGTTTCACTTCCACGGCAAGGACACCGTTGCTGGGGTCAACCAAGTGGCCACTGTTATTCGCGCTTAAAGATTAGGAGATGAACAACAGAAACGCTGTTGATGCGGACTAATAACAAGTTTCTTTTATTCGGCCTCAGGCAGGCTCCGAAAAACCATGGGATTTTTTCGAGGGGCGGTCTGCGTATAATTACTACTAAGTTGAGAGGCTTTAGGGGACGGACAATGTTATAAGCTGGACCATTAAACAGCGATCACTATTTAATAGGATTTAACTGATCTTGGCGGTCATCAACTGGATGTCATTCATAGATGTATCAATGATTAATATATTTCCATCGAAGAATTACACATTTGAAAACTGCAACCTGACAACACAAGTAGGTACACGCAAGTCAACATGAACACCATGGTTTGGATTTTACAGCACACTTGCAACACGACGCTCACTCCATTCCAATATCATCGGTCGGTCAATAATGAAGTGCAAGCAAGTCAAGCCCATAAACTTGAAAATTTCTCCGCCTTCAGTAGTGCTCACAGTCAGTGCAGTGGTCAGTTATTTTTTCGAGTCGTCGTCGGACATAGACAAGTTGTCTAGTGGTTTGTCCGTATAAGAGCTGACGTGAGGACTGTGTTTCGATGGGTTTGCTACGCTCATATGATGAAAATGCTGTTTGGTGATAGATTGTGTATGTGTTCTGACTTTTCTTAAAGGGAAAGGTTGCCGTTAACTGCTTTAAAAATGAGACTAGATATCTCTGATAAAACACTCTTTTAGAAAGAAGATCGAAGGTTTTTTCTCATAAAAGATAAATGATAGAAAATAACGACTTGAATAAAGTAAAGAGAAAATAGAACGAAAGAAGATAAAACGATAACAGAAGACAGAAGATAAAAGATAAAAGATAGAAGATAGAAGATAGAAGATAGAAGATAGAAGATAGAAGATAGAAGATAGAAGATAGAAGATAGAAGATAGAAGATAGAAGATAGAAGATAGAAGATAGAAGATAGAAGATAGAAGATAGAAGATAGAAGATAGAAGATAGAAGATAGAAGATAGAAGATAGAAGATAGAAGATAGAAGATAGAAGATAGAAGATAGAAGATAGAAGATAGAAGATAGAAGATAGAAGATAGAAGAGAGACGATAGAAGATAGAAGGTAGAAGATAATATGTAGTGTTTGGTGTTATTTCAAATTTAACAAAAACACGACGCAACTCCCCTTCTAGGTGAATTGATCCAGCGGAAAATTTTGTACCGTCATTCGAGTTTCCATTTCTCTGATTACTGTCTTCAAAACCTGATGCTTCCCGTTTCTGCGAACTTCGCAGCAAAGGCGCGTTCATACAAGTACGACCCACCCGTCATGGAGTTCCACATCGCGCAGTCAACCATTAGTGCTTGCAAGTTATGAGAGATAGATAAACATTTGGCGAGATGTTTTATTATCAGCGACGATGGCGGCTGTGCTGTGGTGATGCTCGATCACGACACAACTCCAAATTCAGTCATCAGAGGTTGTCGATCGAGATGGAATGGAAGATTCCACACTCTTGTGCTCACAGTCAGTCAGTCAGTCAGTGATTAAAACTGACAGCTGGGTGTAAGGTAAAGAGTGCCGCCACTGACGCCATCCAATGCGCATGTAAAACATCGTATAATAACGCACTGATCAATCTCGGTGGTGTTGTGTATGGGAAATATGTAGATTTTTCGCAGGGCATGAATGCGTTTTGCTGTTTTTTATTCATTTTTCATTTTTTATTCAATTGTGCGTGTATACTAATTAGATTAATGAGGTGCGTAAGTGCATATTAGTATTCATTTTGCAGAACGCATCCAAAGCAAATTGAAGATGAGATCATAATGGTTAAGTACACCACATACTGTGAATAAGCAAAACAAAATTCTGAAGTCAACAAAAAAAAAAGTTTCAATGGAATCTGCTTCGAGAATCTATGAGGAAATGTGCCATTAACCACTTGGAAATAAATCTCCACGCAATGCTCTTCTTATGTAATGGGTAAACAACCTCTCACAGTTAGAAAATATCACCGACTTCGGTAATGTTTTTCCGAAATCTCAACCGTTAAGTTTGTTTTACAGGAAAAAATCGATAAAGGGAGCAACTTTTATTGAAATTCGTTAGACTTTGACAGATAAACGATATAATTTTACCGAGATTTGGTATTTTTTACAGAATTTCGTTATAAATCCATTACCGAACGCTCAGCGATTGAGATTTCGGTAAAAATTACCGAACGCGATTAGCAGTCCTATGTACTGAGGCTGGTTTTTGTCGACATTTTTGTTCGGGATGTAAATTATTTCAACTTGATCGAAGTTCCGATAGTAACTTTGTTACTCATCAGGTGTCGCTTTTACATATTTCCATTTTTTTAATTTTCAATAGTTTGGGTCCTGGGGGCGAACCAACCTCAAGCTAGGTTTCCTGTTCCCAAGGAGAGCGCTCAAGTAAAATTTATCCTTTTTCCGCACGTAATTTTCACAACTGATCCATATGGGGAGAAATGTCACTTTTCCTTACAGAATAATAGCACGGACTATTTTTCCGCACGGAAAAGTGACAGCTTCATTTGATTTGCATGGGAAGCGTTACTGGCGTTACACTATTTTCCTTACTTGCCATCTGCGAACCTCTCAAGTAATTTTGAAGTGGAATCATTACTTGATCATTACTTGTCCTATATTTTTGCACAGTACGTACGAAGTAGAAACTAGCCATCAGGCTGAAAGTTTCCCTCATAAAAGAAAAAAAAAACAGTTTGGATTCGTCGCCTGAACTTTCCAGTCATTTTGGTCTTCAATACATGGACATGGAAGAAGGAGCGCATATCATTACCAGGGGGCCCTTCACAGTGTTTTGCCCTCACTGCGCTAACCGGAGCAATACTTAGCGCAGTGGACCTTGTGTTTCTCCGAGACAATCAGCTGCCCTTCTTTAGTTTCAAACTTGAGGTTAAATATGGGTGAGATTATGAAGATGTTATTAATTAGTTTACATTTTCGCCTATATGGTTTCACATTATGTGATTTACACAATGTATTCTGTTTATTCTCGTTTTTGGCGTTCTCCAATCGTTACCGATCTGGTTTTATTGTTGCTGTTCTTTGTTGTGCTGTGATTGTAGAGAGTTCAATCTTGCCTAGTTTGGGTAGTGACTACGGTTAGGATAGCTCTAGATCAATCTTCAGCATAAAAGAACAGCAACGATCAATCTTTGCAGACTTATGCAAAATGGTACAGCCCAAGTGGTCTTAGTCCAAAAATCTTACTTTCGTAATGGAAATTTCTATCTATGAAACCTTGTTAACCCGGTGTTTGCTACTTTCAGTAAAAATGAAATGGCAAACTCGCGTGTCATGCCTCGAGCCAGTGTGCTTGTCAACAACGCAATCGTACACTCGTCTCTGAATTAACCACCAGAGATGTATGTGCTGTCACAATTGATGTATCTGTTGGAAACCTCAACAGGAAATACGTCTATTGTTCTGTTTATTTACCGCATGATGAACCATCCCCTACGGATGCTTTCAAGCAAGTCATTGCATACTGCACTTCAAAAGGCCTTCTGCTAATTGTTGGCAGTAATGCTAATGCTCTTCATATAATCTGGGGCAGCTCAGACATCAATTTGAGAGGGTTCAGTTTGATGGAATACTTAAGTAGTACAGATCTTGGATTACTTAACATAGGCAACCGCCCAACCTTCATGGTATCTGCTCTTGCTCTAGTAGAATTAGTCACGAGCTGACCAATAATTGGCATGTGTCAGATGAAGAAGCTTTATCTGACCATCGCTAGATCTTTTTTGAACATTTAAATGTTACTTCGCAAACATTGCGTTTCAGGAATCCCCGGTCAACAAACTGGGATCTTTTTACTGATTTGGTTGCGGCCAAATTTCATGGATACTCACCATCCATTGACACTCCTCCAAGTGATTTAGATGATGCCGTTGATACTACAACGACCTGCATCATGGAAGCTTTTGAAGAAGCATGCGCTCTCTGGTCTGTGAAGATCACAAGAGGAACCCCTTGGTGGTAGAAAGAGTTGGAACAGACGACGTTCTGCTGGCTAGGAGGCTTTCAGGTCGGCTCGCAAAGCCTACAACAAAGCTCTCCGGTCTGCTGAACGATCCGGTTGGAAAAACCTTTGTACAAATGTTTCCTGTTTGAGTGAAGCCAGTTGGTTGAACAAAATCCTTGCAAAATCTAAGGATTTCCGAGTGAACGAACTTCGTTTGCCAAATGGCGATCTGACTTCCTCTAATGAGGAAGTTCTGGAATGCTTATTCAGCACACACTTCCCTGGATGTGTGGATATTACATCTTCGGATGAACCTGATGTCTTTTCTTGTAGTTAAGATTCCCTGGCTTCGGCTCGGAGTATTGTAACTATAGAATCGATTGAGTGGGCACTTAATAGCTTTGCTCCTTTCAAATCTCCTGGGGCAGATGGGATTTATCCTATTTTGCTTCAGAAAGGATTTGATCATTTCAAACATGTTTTAAAACAACTACTTGTTTGCAGTTTTGCTACAGGATATATTCCCAAATCCTGGCGGGATATTACTGTAAAGTTTATTCCGAAAGTGGGTCGTGCGTCGTATGAAGAAGCAAAGAGCTTCAGACCTATCAGTTTGACCTCTTCTCTTCTGAAATGCTTAGAACGCATTGTGGATCATCACATCCGTGATGTTCATCTGGCCAACGTGCCTCTTCATGTGAGCCAACATGCCTACCAATCTGGTAAGTCCACTGTGAATCTTTTACACAAGGTTGTTTACGATATCGAGAAGGCATTCGCTCAAAAGCAATCTTGTTTGGGTGTTTTATTAGATATCGAAGGCGCCTTTGACAATGTGCCTTTCGATGCCATATTGGAAGCCGCACGGAGTCATGGTATATCTCCAATGATTTCCAATTGGATTCATCAAATGCTCAAAAACCGATATCTCTTCTCGACATTTCGTCTAGCAGGGATTAGGAAATTGAGTGTTTGTGGATGCCCCAAAGGGGAGTCTTGTCACCGCTTTTGTGGAATCTCGTAGCAGATACGCTATTGAGGCAACTCAATAATAGCGGTTTTCCCACTTATGGTTTTGCAGACGACTACCTAGCATTGTTAGTTGGTATGTGTATCACCCACCACCCTTTTCGACCTGATACAAGGCGCCCTTCAGGTAATTGAGGGTTGGTGTCGCCAATATGGGCTTTTGGTTAATCCGAGTAAAACATCTATTGATCTTTTTACGGAAAGGCGAAACCGTAATGGCGTTCGACCTTTGCGTCTCTTTGATTCTGAAATCGATGTGACTGAACAGGTAAAGTACGCTGGAGTCATTCTTGATTCCAAGCTTTCCTGGACACCTTACATTGAGTTCAGAATCAAGAAAGCTTGAATGGCCTTCGGGCAATGCCGGCGAACCTTTGGTACAACTTGGGGTCTTAAACCCAAGTATATCAAATGGATCTACACAACTGTTGTTCGGCCAATATTGGCCTATGGATGTCTTGTGTTGTGGCAAAAGGGCGAAATGAGAACGGTCCAATCAAAGTTAGGCCATCTACAAAGGATGTGCTTAATGGCGATGTCTGGAGCGCTCGAAGTTCTCTTTGACTTCGCTCCACTACACATTTATCTCAAACAAGAAGTACTCTCTTGCACTTACCGTCTACGGGTACTCGGCCTAATAGAGGAAACTCCTGTGAACCGCACATCAATACACATCTCGTTGTTTCCACTTTTGGTGAATTGGGACAAAATAGTCCTTGCTCCAAGTGATCATACAATTGCTTGTAATTTCCCATATAGGACATTTTTCACGAAATTCCCTTCCCGGGAAGGGTGGACATCTGGATATCTGGAAAGAACTACAGTAGACGTTCGCTCGGTGCAAATGCTTTTTAACTGCAAGTCCGCTAAGTGCAACAATTTTGCAGTTATCGCACCGCTATCCGCCAAAATGAAATGTCAACAGCGATGCGATGTTTTTCGTATGCACTTTTGTTGCAATGCGATGTTTTTCATATGTACATTGGTTGCATTCTGTAGCACCTGACAGTTATGTGACGACTGTCAGTTGATGCAGTTATCGAATTTCATTCGGTAAGTGAAACGTAAACATGTTGCACTTATCGAACGTCTAGTGTATTTCAGACGGCATCGTATGTTACACTGAAGGCTCCCTTCTCGAAGGTCGAGCAGGTGCTGGTGTTTATTCTCGTGAGCTAAGGCTGTATCTGTCCTACTCACTTGGTATGCACCGCATCGTTTTTCAGGCCGAAATCTTTGCTCTTATGCGCGGAGTGCAATCAGCACTTAAGCAGCACGTAATGGGCAAAGTTATATACTTCTGTTCAGATAGCCAGAATATTATTAAAGCACATGCTTTGGCCAACTCCAGGTCGAAGTTAGTTAACGCTTGTCGAACTCAAATCGAGGAGCTGAATTCAGCAAATGCTGTTCACCATGTATGGGTGCCTGGCCATTCTTCCATCGCTGGAAATGAATTGGCTGATGAATTAGCTCGCACTGGAGCATCACATGACTTCATAGGTCCTGAGCCAGCTATTCCGATATCGAAGTGTTGGGTAAAGCTTCAGATTCACACCTGGGCTGCCACTCAGCACAAACAATACTAAAATAGCTTGGAGTCATGTCGTCAAACCAAATTGTATTGTACTGAGCCATCTCCAAGGGTGGCGAAGTATCAAAGCATTGACTGGTCAAAGCATTGACTGACCACTGCCGACTCAGCTATCACATGGCGAACATTCAGCAAGCTGATTCATTTGCATGTGATAGCTGTGAATCCGATTATGGAACTTCGTATCATTTGATATGTAACTGTCCAGTTTTTGCGCAACTGCGTTTCCGAGTATTCGGTAAACACTTATTAAGTGAAACCGACTTCAGAGACCTGAATATTCAGGATGTTCTGTTGTTCTTAACCCGCTGTGGTAAAGAGCTATAGGCTCTCTTTCGCTTTATTCGTTATTACAGTGCCCTTTTCAGGGCGCTGTTTGAACCCATTGTAGTATGCTTATGCGTTAGTACCCTCTTCCAGGGTACTTTTCCTATTTCCCTACCTGTCCTTATCCACATCCTTATCCTTATTTCCTTCCTTTTCCCTCAGGTAGATGATGAAATAGGCTATTATTTTGGCGATGGCACAAATGTCCCAAATGGAGGATAACGTGCCTCTGGAGCCGGCCTTCTAATACCTGATACCAGCATATTGGTAGTTCCATGTCAAAAATTGAGCTCAATCCATCAAAGCAAACCATAGCTACAGCATGTCAAACTTGGTCATTCTGTACAAAAATCTGCGTTTGTCCGATCAATTATAGGGTCTGGGACCATTTGGGCAGGGGCACCTATTTTGGGCACGTTCCATAAATCAGTCAATTTCAATTCAATTGACTTGAATTTTTGATCATGTGTAACATTAGTGTAAAATTTTGTGGAAAACAATTTTCATTTTGTATTTTTTTTTTGGTTGCTGAGAAAATTTGATTACCAATTCACAAAAAAAAACTTTGTGTTTACGATGCTTCGTTCTTAAGTTATGATTTTTCAAAGAAAACTGCTCATATAGCACATCTGGACAATTTCCACATAATTGGTCATAACTCAGGAACGGAAAAACCACATCTTGTAAATTTTACAGAATATAGCTTATAAAATTTCCTTTCCTTTGTTTTGAGATTTTTTTCGGACTTTGAAGATAGTTTTCCAACCGATTTTCCTCAACAGTGGAAAATTTTGTGAACAATTTTTATTTTGCATTTTTTTTTAAAAAGCTGAGAAAATTTACTTATGATTTCACAAAAAAAACAGTGTCTACGATGCTTCGTTCTTGAGTTATGATTTTTTAAAGTAGGTGGTGTCTGTGGAAAATTTTTGTTTCCACCTGAGTTTTCCGGAAAATTAGGCGACCCTGATTTTTTTTTTCAATTTAGCTACGTAAATAAAAATATATAATTTGTTTAGTAGAATCGAATAACAAGACCAAGTCAGATTGTATACGTTTGAAACAATTTGTGAAAGTTTCACAATTATCGCAGAAGTTTTCAAGTCACGGCATTTTTTTTTTTTTTAAGTTTTCATATCTATTGAATTTGAAAACTTCACGGTTCTGTGAAGAATTAGCATTAAGTTAAAATTCACAAATACAAAAAAACTTCACGGTCCATTTTCTCAATGCCTACTTTTTACATATTGGACTGACTTGCGCTTCACGGCAGTATAGGTGAATGGTGTCATGGCGATATGTTTGCATTAAACATTCTTCTAGAAGCTAAGCCGCCAAACCTACGGAAAATCTTTGGATTTTCCAATGAAAATTGGCAACTTCCGGTTAATCGTGCTTGAAATTATGGTTTTCTGGTGATTTTATTACCAGCCATGTGTTTCCAAGGAGATTGAGGCACACATGGAGGCGCATGGTTGTTGGTCTCTACGCTATCCATGTTAGGGGTCATTCAAATATGACGACCATCTTTTAGCGGGGAGGGGGGGGTGACCCTCCATAAATAGAGTATACGAAGAAAGCGGGACAGAGGGCGAAAGGGAGTCGGAAATGCCCGAAAAATGATGTACGTAATTGTTGAACGTTTTCATGAAGTGGCATCTTACCCCACGGCAGATAGCCTTTTTGCACCACTTCCGTTTTACGAGAGATTTTTTTTAAATCGCAAAAAATTGATGAAAATGCATTAGTTTAGTGAATATTTTTGCTGAAGTATCGAGCAAATATAGTCTAGTTGCTGTTACCACTTTGAAAGCCTAACAAATGAGGCTATTTATCATTGAAAAAGATGAAAGTTTGAAAAATGGCATCTTACCCCACTTTTCTCTATAACGTCATGTTTTCAGAAACGGTAGCCCTTAGAATACTATGCCCGATGGTGCACTGGCCATCAACTTATTAAATACCATGCGCCGCCATCTCCTTTTATAACTCTTGAGATAACTTCGATGGAGCCCCAAGGTAGCTCATTCCTAGAGCAAAGCGAAAAATGCTTGCGATCATATTGCCTTGCTCAAAAATCTTTTTACTTCTTAGATTTTTTCCAGCACTTGAAGGATCACCAAAAAACTAGATGACAATGTATTTTATGAGACATGACCGTAATATGAAATATCTCAATAATGTTGCAAGTATTGAATCGAAATTCATATGGGAAATAGGTATGTTAAAACTAAAAATCAGAGCTGAGAAAAAAAACTAGAGCAAGTAGTTTACATCTAGTAAATGGTATATCGTCGAAAAATGTTTGAGATTATGATCTCGCTTACGCAAAGTTATAACTTTCTGAGTAATAAGTTGAACATAATGCATCGATTTTTTTGTTACATACCTTTGGAAACTGTACTCGTTCGAATCTCACTGCAAGCTGTCGTAATCCCTTGTTTTTGCAAATTAGATGTTCACCTAACTCAATCACCAATTTCGTTCGCTTGTTTTCTCTGCTTCTATTCAGATGTCAATCAGCGGTTTTTCTTCTCTCACTCTCTCGTTGATCGGCGGTCTGATCAATTTTCTGCTTTGCAAAAAAAAACGCAAACTGAAACTAAAACGAATGACAAAATCACACCGTGTAGTTGATTCACATGCACAACTCACTAACTCACTAGCAGCAAACTGGATGCGAAATTTGACCGTTTTCGCAAACTTGTCTTCGTGCGAAAAATTTTCTGGGAAATTTCCCTCACTTTCGATTTCTACTTTTCGAACCGACTGAAACCCTATTCATGAATTTCAAAACGATTAGCATATGCCCACATTGGAATTGCTGTTTTCGGTTGCTCTACTCGGTGCTACTAGGAAATTATAAGCCCCCAAAACGGTGATTTCACAACGCTGCTGGTTGACCACCACGAAATTTTCACTATTCGCACTTGTTCCTCTGATCACCGGCGGCGGCAGGCACACAGTTGTTTCAATTCAACGCACTCTTTCTCGTACAAAGGTACTCCATGTTTAAAAGATATGGGCAACTATAAACAACTCGAGTTTGAGGCACATTCCCCATGCGTTTCGGACCAGAAAACGCGCCAACAATCCAAGCAAAAGCAAATGAAAACAACACTCAAAGCTGTGCAATCACACATCCACGCGGGCGTAAAAGTAACCGAGCAGCAAAATGATGGAGAAAAGCTGAAGCTTTAGGAAAACTGCTTTTCACGCTCTCCCAATCACCACCGTTTCGTCTCGAATTGGTTTGATGAGAGAGAACTATCGGCGATCTCCGCGTGTCGAGCGGTAGTGGGTGGTGGCCATGTGAGAGGTCTAACAATTCAGAAGGTCGTGTGTGTGATCCGGTGAATTTGGTTGATTCGCCTTTGTTTATGGTAGTCTGCTGTGATACTGAGAAAACTTTAACTGCTGTTATCAGAACAAGTTTGATAGTTTTCAATCCACAATTCAATTCACTAACACGTAACAAATCTATAACAGCGAGGAAAAAAGATGAATGCAACAAATAGGAAACTCAAAACAAGAACAAAAACGAGAATTACAATGATTGATTTTCGGCCTTTGATACTTCGACCCTTCGAACTTCCGACGTTTTGTTTTTTGACCTTTTATCCGTTACACAACCATAGCGAAAACAACGCACGACCTTTTGAAATGTTACTCTCACCACAAAACCGCCAGTTCAGTAGGGAAAGCGCGCGTTTGACCACATCCGATCGATTCACCCACGTTTTCCACCAAGCGAGGAGGATTTCCACCCGCGAAACGTGCCGTCGACTCGGAATAGACCTATGTGTAACTTGTTTAGCCTGCCTTAGGCCGAACGGGCACAGTAGGTAACAAACAAACAACACAAGCAACAACGATTCACCGTCTCCACCGTGTGAGTGTTGAACGCGAACTGCCAGACCAGCAGCTGGCGATAATCCGCTTCGGCTCGGCTGCCCCAGCTCAGCTCGGTGTGTGCTGTAAGTCCGCCGCCACGGACGCCAAACCAAAACAAGCTGCCGAGCCTATGTGGACTCACGGGGCGGCATGGCGCGCTCAGCCAGTCAGCTGAGCTAAGATGAGTCGAGTCAAGTTAGTTTGTGTAAAACGTACGACTAATGGCTCGCGGTTTGTAGCTGTGACGTGATGGTCCGGGTGAGTGACTACGACTAGGATCTTCAGCAGTCACACAATGCACGTGCTATCGGCATATGCTGTAAGTTGGCTATCAGTTTGCTTTGAGTAAGGTACTTACAACAGACATCTAAGGACAGACTTGTTAGAATCGCAAGATGGCCGCCACAATGGCCGACTTTGGCACCTACTCACGATTTCGAGGGCACAAATCTCTTCGTAAACAAAACCAGCGCATTTGATCTTCTTATTTTAAGCTTTTTACAAGTGAGCAAGAACAGAATAATAAAATGCACTGATGTTTGAAGCTTAAGCAATTGCATTTTGAGATTTGTGAGTTTTAAGTTCTCATGCAGTTTTGATGCGGGATTTGAAGACGTTTGTCCCTAATCGAGTTCTTATAAAGCGCTGATGTCTGCTGTCGAAGAAAAGAGCTGAGGCAGCAAAACGCAAAGCATTGATTACACAGAGCTTAGAGGAGACTGGGGAGACTTGATCCCTTTTTCTTAATTTACCTGAAACTTTAAGAAAAAACACAAAACTAGATCCGATTTCCGTACAAAATGGCAGGTAAACATGTATTGCAAGTTAATATACAGTTAATACACAGAAGGCCTTAAAATTATTGTTAAAGTTCTCAAAACTGTGTTTTTATGGAGGCATCCCAACTAACATTTTCAGCGCTATAAGCTTCAGTCATTTGCTTTCTGTTGTGTAACCATCGAGTAAAAGCAGTCAACGCTGAATAAAAGGAAAGCTAGTCAAATATAAATCGTAAGCTAATACACGACTGCAAAACAAGCATCATACAGCTACCAAACTCGGTTTTCAGAAATTCATTGCTTGTCACTGGGGCTGCCTTTACTCCACCGTATTCCAACTCCGGGAGATTTCCCGGAAGATGTGAAAACTTGAACACATCGAATAGGAGTCCCCACTAACAAAACAGCTGCTACTATACAGTACAATTCGTTATATTGACAAATGCCCAAACCAGCAGCGCTTTAAAGGCCGTTATGCGATTTCATTACGGCTAGAAGCTGTAATAAAGAAACTGTTAGTTTACCAACACGGCTTTGTCGGATATAAACATTATTGTCAAAACAAATTTTAAGCGGGCACAACCACACAGCTTGTTCAATGTAAACATTATTGCGATTGACGTTTCACAAGCTTTTGCAGCAAGATGAAGTTGGGTAAGGTTTCTTGTGGCACAATTATGAAGCCTTGTCTGGAGTAAAACCAAACGGGCTATAGGGTGTCCCAGAAAGTATGGGCACAACTTTGCCGCTCTGCCATTTGGGAATGGATGCATAAACAAACTTTATTTTCACACATATCCTGCCTTAATATGTCAACATCAAATGCCAATCATTAAAATTTGCATTTCACACTTCGTTTGAATACGGTAGAACATTTCCTGAAAGACCTTTTAAAGCTTCTGCACAAATTGCTATATTTTTCAATAACATCGCTTAATCAATTGTTTTCTACGCATGAAATTAAGCTCGATAAAAATTTAAAAAAATATATACGTGTATTTCAACATGCGTATCTATTATACAACCCTAAGTTCGAATTGAAAACATATACTTTTGAACCTGAAAAATGAATTGAAACACCAAAATTGATATTTTTGAAAACCCGTTTTTCTAATAGTTGAGAACAAGCTTCTGAATATGTATCAAAACATGCAGAAAATTACATTTTAATTTCACTATAAGTTCAATAAATGCTCCAGCTTTATAAAGTGTAGATTGAATTGTTTTTATTCTCGACAAAACATGTTTTAAAACTCGAATGTCTGTGGGCATGTCTAATCCAGAAATAGAAAAGGCGAATTTTTCAGTTTTCTCAAAATTATGATTTATCCGTACGCACAGTCAAAACATATTTTTATAAAAAATTTCAATCAACCATCTGAGGAAACATGTTTTTGAATGTATCATGTGAAAAGAATTTGAAAAAAATGTTTCGAATTTAGATATTTGGCAAAACCGTAAAAAAGGAGTTTGTGCAGAAGTTTTAAGAGATGTTTTTCCATTTTAATCATTCTGCATATAGAAACCATTTTTAATGTATAAACTCTTCACAGTTATCAATCAAAATGCTCTGAATAATAATACAAAAATATACAAATTGTTGTTTGTTAGGAAAATGATTGTATTTTCGCTATACAAAGTTGTGCCCATACTTTCTGGGACACCCTATATTTAATATGCTATTTATATATAGCAGTGTGGCAGCGAGGACATCATCGGGACCAGTGGATATGGAGATCGGACGTTCAATTCCAAGTAGCGGCAAGTACTTTAATTATTCAATTTGAAAAGTGATAATTCCAGTTCCACATGTATTGCGTCACGATATCCATAACCTAATTATATTTAATCGTTTAATTTGGGGATGCCGTATAACTATTATTTAACAACTGCGAAAAGGCTGAAAAAGCGCCTTCTCAAGATGTTATTCAGTTAGTGGTTATATAGGAGCCGAGAAAAGAGCTATGACTAGGTGGCATAGAAGCTGCTCGCACAGCATATACATGTGGATTAAGTTCGCCAGATTCATTGGTATAGGGCTTGCATAGAAGCTTCCGTCCATATGTACAACACAGTAACTCAGCATCAAACCGTATTGAGGACGCTTGGTTGACGTTTACATTCACAATAAATGTCAGTTGGGCAGATTAAAAATTTTCAAACAGTTTGTACATTTTTTTTTGTAAATTTTTGCCGTATTTGTCTTAAGAACTCTCATAAATATTTTGCAAAATCAATGTTGATTTCTGTTAATAATTTCTTTCTGCAACACTTTGAAGATCGCTTACCTTAACGGTTTGGTTCTATTCTCACGAGGTCCATTAACACATTCCTTTACATACTCATGTTATATCCCTAGGAAGATTGCCATTCTTGGAAGATATCCTTCGATATTCTTGAGGGTTTCGCCTTTCTCGTACACCAAAGTGTACTGAAAGGCTATATATTCACTCAAAAAACGAATTTTCGATAGAAGGCTCGGAGGGTCAAGTCCCATATACCAATCAACTCAGTTCGACGAATTGAGATGATGTCTGTATGTGTGTATGTATGCCTGTGTACAAAAAGGTCACTCACTTTTAAGGCACTTCCCATTGGCCGGATTATAGCTCGAATCGAACCGGAATTTTATCGCATTGTTTGCTATTAGAAATGGTCCGGATCGGTCAAGGCGTTCCGGAGTTATGGCCATTTGAGTTATCCGGACCAGCACCGGTAGAACTGGCCACATATAAAACTGAAGTCCCCGACCGAGCCCCATCATGCGACACATCAAACTGCGGCGATTTTTGTAACTTTGAGCATGGTTGACAAATTTTGTGCGAATATTAACACAAGAGACCGAAAATTCTACGTCCAAAATTCAAGATGGCGGTCTAAAATCCAAAATGGTAGCTCCAAATTCAAGATGGCGGTCTAAAATCCAAGATGGCTCCTCCAATTCAAGATGGCGACTGTTTAATGGTGTTTTAGGCACTAAAACCATGTAACATGGGTATATTTTGTATGGGGAAGATGTCTGGAGTCCATGAATGGCAATCTGAGTATCCAAGATGGTGGCCTAAAATTCAAGATGGCGGCTGTTTAATGATGTTTTAGGCCCTAAAAACATTCAATATGGGTATATTTTGTATGGGGAAGATGTCTGGAGACCATAAATGGCGATCTGAGTATCCAAGATGGTAGCATAGCATAGCATAGCATAGCATGAATACTTGCACAAATCTTGGATGGAGTTGCAAAGTTGAATATTTCCATTGACATTGCTGATGTCGCTACTATCTACAATGTCATAGATTCACTCAGCTCCACACACCTGGCCAAGTCCTTGCAAGCATTTATAAATCCCTTCATCAACTTAGAAAGAGCCCAGAACTGAAGCATCTTCCAATAGATAAAAGGATGTTGAAAATAGCGATTTTTCAACTTACACTCCCGTTCAAAAGTTTGGGGTCACCCCCTCAAAAACATGTCATTTTTTTAGGCCCATATCTCCGCTAGTTTGCGTCCGATTTCAAAACCCTAGGTTTTATTCAAAAGATAATAAGTCAAAGAAACTTTGAACATGATTTAAAAGAAACTTTTTCAAAAAAAAATTGTATGTAAACTTAACCCAAAGTTGCCAAATTTTCTAAAAAATGAATATAAACTTACGGCAGTGTCGCTGGAAGTTGGGTCGACCAAATTTTAAGATGAGAGCGGTAATGTGACCCATTTTCTATTAGCTTTCAACTGCTTTTTACAGAACTTAGCTAAAAAATCTAGAAAAAAAGTTATTAAGTAAATTAATCTTTGATGTCATCGACCAAAAGTTTGGGGTCACCCCTCAAAATGCTGTATCGGCCAAAAGTTTGGGGCCACTTTCGTAAAACATGGAAAAGTGATTTGTTGATATCTTTGTCATCTTTCATTCAATTTTAATTCTTCTTGGCTTATTTGAAACAAAATGAATGATATTTACTGCATAGACATTGAACCAAACATATTTGTTGAAATTTACATACTAAAACTTAACGTAAAGTTGCCTCATTTTTTGAAGCATGGTAAAATGTGCTAACTTTACATAACATTTTTATATACAAAAATCGTTAAATACGTTAAGTTGAAGACATCAAATGAAAATTTAGTTAATTATCTTTGAAATGAGCCAAAAATAATTTAAATTGAACTATAGATGACGAAGATATCACCAAATCACTTTTCCATGTTTTACGGAAATGACCCCAAACTTTTGGCCGATACATCATATTGAGGGGTGACCCCAAACTTTTGGTCGATGACATCAAGGATTAATTTACTTAATAACTTTTTTTCTAGATTTTTAAGCTAAGTTCTGTAAAAAGCAGTTGAAAGCTAATAGAAAATGGGTCATATTACCGCTCTCATCTTAAAATTTGGTCGACCAACTTCCAGCGACACTGCCGTAAGTTTATATTCATTTTTTAGAAAATTTGGCAACTTTGGGTTGAGTTTACATACAATTTTTATTGAAAAAATTTCTTTTAAATCATGTTCAAAGTTTCTTTGACTTATTATCTTTTGAATGAAACCTAGGGTTTTGAAATCGGACGCAAATTAGCGGAGATATGGGCCTAAAAAAATTACATGTTTTTGAGGGGGTGACCCCAAACTTTTGAACGGGAGTGTATATGCAGTTATAAAGTAAATATACTGAAATAGAAGTATTTATAAATAAATAATATTGGAAAGATCTCACCAATTGTTGTGGGGTTTTTGTGGTTCATTGCCAATCATCTAATTGTCTTGATTAATGTTCTTCTCTGTAAAGAACAACACAATACTCAGCAAAGAACCACACAATACTGAACACTAAACACCCGCGCATCTATTGTTTTGATTTTCACTCGAGACAATAGCGAACGCGATCGATTATGCTGCCATACTCACCTCTACAGGAGTGATGCATGCACAGCCAAGAACAACACAATACTAAACACTCGGCGATCTGAGTATCCAAGATGGTGGCCTAAAATTCAAGATGGTAGCTCCAAATTCAAGATGGCGGCTGTATAACGGAGTTTTAGGCCCTAAACCATGCAATAAGGGTATATTTTGTATGGGGTGGATGTCCGGTGTCCAAAAATGGCGACCTGAACATTCCAGATGGCGTTCTAAAATTCAGGATGGTGGCTTCAAATTCAAGATGGAGGCTGTTTAAAGCAGTATTGTTGAGTTCCGAGAGAATCAGTGAGAGAACCTGATTATTTTTCTCTGTTTGAAACAACCGTTCCAATCGATGTGTTGGTACAGCCTACACACACTGCCACTGGGGAAATGAACACATTTGCACGTTTAATGGATAAGTTCATTCAGCCGCACCAACTGAACGAACAGTCCGGCAGCAAGGCCATGATAGACGAGTGCACCGATGAACTGAATTCATCGCGGTCCGAGAATTTTGACACTAGAGCGGGGTCGCTTCCAATCAGAAGTGAAAGATTTCCAATCAGAATTGAACAATTCTGATTGGGAACGACCCCGCTGTAGTGTCAAAATTCTCGGACCGCGATGAATTCAGTTCATCGGTGCACTCGTCTATTCTCTCACGCATTGATCGAAGTCGGTTGTAAACATTGCGGCGCTCAATCACTTTGCGATAATTTTCGCAAAAGATTGCTGAGTGCGTTCATTTTGATCGAATCAATACGACCCAAAAGTTCTTGTTGATGTAGCAATTAGGCAGCAACCGAAGGCATTTTTCACGTTTCCAATTGCATTCGAAGCACTCTATTTTCGCATTGGTGGAACTCTAACCAGTTGTATTTTGAATTATATTTCAAAAGTCGTGGGGATGTTTGATTAAATAAAGAAAGGAGGGGTTCCAAAAATGCCACTATATGTTCGTATAAGTCCACTCAGATGCACACCAGAATTTTCACTTGAATCCACCTGAATCCCGAGTGTCCCTAGAAGCCAAATATCAAATCATAAATTATAACACTTTTTCATTATTTACAATCGGTATAATTGACTGGCATCCGATCATTAAATTTACACCAACCCCAGCATCAGTCAAGAAGGCTCTCTGACGTCTGATGACCGGCACATATCATTCAAGTGTGCCCCAGCTACCAAGCATAAGTGGTGGCGTTGTAGGTTAAACGCTTTGTTCATCATTGATGACGTCAAACCCGAAATAAACGTGTCGTTGACCTGTTTTTATGTTGGCCTCTTAACCCAACATTGACCCATCCGTTTTCGACCTGACTTTGACCCGACATACGATATTTATTTAGTCATGCGGAATTTTGGTGCGCTTTGCTCAGCTAGTCACGTAAAAACAATTCTTTCAAATGACGAGGAATAGCCTGGATGCTCTGGTTGACTGAAATCATTCAAAGATGACTAGCAGCAAACATGAGTGAAAAAATTTGTTGGTTACTGATCAAATGGATAAGATAACTTTTTGCAATACTAAGGGGTGCTAAAAATAATACATGTTGTTCCTCGTATAAGAAAAAATCAGCATATTCGTAGTTCCGTGTCAAAACTTGAGCAAACCAAAGCTAATATCTTGTGAACAAAATGTTTGAAAATCAGCGTTTTCATGATCAATTATGAGCTACAGAGTGTATTTTAAGTGATATTAATTTTGAAAATCGGTCGATAAATGGCTGAACACTATGCTTCCGAAAATTATCAGACTGTGATAGAAATTGATTCGATCAAGACACAAAACATGAAGGACGCAATCGGATCGGAAAACGATAATGAATTACCGATTGGCATACACGACTCTATCAGTCCATAACAAATACATGCGATGATGACCACTCGTTAAAACGACAGCAGTTCAAGATCACTCAGTATTCATTCACAGCTTGAGTTGCTGTACCGGTTTTCAAACAGAAAGGTGATGCCAGACCTCTTTCCCTTGATTGAGTGGGGAAAGAGTGGTTACTGATCGGGTTTTGAACTAAGTGAAAACATCCTTGGTTTAAAGGAGTTTTAGACCCTAAAACCATGCAATATGGGTACATTTGTTATAGCGGTCTAAAATCCAAGATGGCGGCTCCAAAATCAAGATGGCGGTTGTTTAGTCGAGTTTTTGGCCTAGAACCATGCAATAAGAGTATATTTTTTATGGGCATGATGTCCGGAGTCCAAAAATGGTGACCTGATTATCCAAGATGGTAGCTTCAAATTCAAGATGGTGGTTGTAAAGTGGAGTTTTTAACTCTAAAACCATGCAATATGGTTATAATTTGTATGGGGAAGGTGTCCGGAGTCCAAAAATGGCAACCTGTATATCCAAGATAGCGGTCTAAAATACAAAATGGCGGCTCCAAATTCAAGATGGCGGCTGTATAACGTTGTTTTAGGCCCTAAAACCATGCAAGAAGGGTTTTATTTTGTATGGGGAAAATGTCCGGAGTCGAAAAATAGCAACCTGAATATCCAAGATAGCAGTCTAAAATTCAAAATGACGGCTTTAAATCAAGATGGAGGCTGTTTAATGGAGTTTTAGGCCCTAAAACTATGAAAAATAGGTATATTAGGTATAACGAAGATATTCAGAGTCCAAAAATGGCGACCACAATTTTCAAGAGGGCGATCTAAAATCCAAAATGGCGGCTCCAAGTTCAAGACGGTGGCTGTTTAAAGCAGTTTTAGACCCTAACTGTATCTAATATGGGTATATTTGGTATAGGGAAGATGTCCTGAGTCAAAAATGGCGACCGCAATATGCAAAATGTTGGCCCAAACACCAAGATGATGGCTCCAAATTCAAGATGGTGGCTGTTTAATGGCGTTTTAAGCTCTAAATCCGTGTCATATGGGTTTATTTGATATAGGGACGAGTTGTGGACTCCAAAAAATAGTGACCAGATGGTGGCTGTTCAATGGAGTTCTGGGCTCTAAAACCATGCAATATGGGTATATCTGATATGGGGAAGAAATGTTAAGTCTAAAAATAAAGACCAGAATAGATCAAGATCCAAAATTGCGGCTCAAAGTTCAAGATAGCGGCTTTTTGTTATGGTGAAATGGGAGAGCGTCCAGGTGCATTTTTGACTCGCATTTTTGAGAGTTCCGATCTCGTCATCCACAAAACGCCCGAAAACGAAAATGATACTCAATGTTTATCACGAGTGAGCAAGGCTACTCAATGCTTTTTCAGCTCTGTTTGTTGTTTAGATGACGAGATCCGTGCTTTCGGTATTTGCAGGGCAGCCACTGTGACGGTCATCTTAAGATTCGCTCATATATGTCCTTAAGACTTATAGGAGCAAACATCACAGCTACATAAACGATATGATTTCTGGTGCCATGTAATGGATTTTTGTTTAACGTATGAAAGTGCGATATTCATCTACATGTCACTTGAGTTTTGTTGAAATGTGTTTTCGAAAGCACGAGGAAGGCGCCATCACCGCTAGGTGGATTAATTAGGGTTTTTTTTTCAGAATTTTTCCAGCATATTTTCGATGAAACGGTTGAAAGCTTGAATCGCCTATCTGATAAGAGCTGATTCGTTTTACTGAATATTTTTTCGAATAAGAAATTTTCGAATTCTACGGTATAGGTTATGCTTGCACAACCAAATTCAAATTCATACAACTACAGCTGAAGAGTGCTCTTTATTTAATAATTTTACTTTTCTCAGAATACTCAGAAGAAGAGGTACCTAGGTTAGTTTCCGCCGAGTTTTTTGTGAGATCCATACTACCACCCTACCAAATATACTATTTAAATATATATTTATTTGTTATACCTTCAAAGAATGTTTAGGGGTCCGTAAACAAATACAAAACCACTGAAAAAAATCAGAAATTGAAAAAAAAATTACGAAAAATTAGTTTTTTTTTAGAGTTTTAATGATTTTTTTTTCTAATTATCTATCAGGGTAACCTCGTAAGTTATTTTTTGAAAATCTAAATTCAATTTAATTAGGTAACATGCTGTATCTTCGTACGATAAGCGAGGTTTTTTGATAGTATTGTACTTTTTACAACGGCGCGCGTCCTGAAGGCTTAAGAAGAAGCAGGCACTATTCTGTTCGAAGAATAATACGCCAAGAAGAAGAAACTAACGAAACCGTTTTGCACCTTAAATTCACCGTATACCATACAGCCTCCAAATCCAAAACGCAACAGAGTCATATTTGCCGATGGCGCAAACTCTCTTCGAAGCAGAGGTACGTTATACTCTTCAAAACAAACCAGCCTTGTTGAAAAGTTGGCAACAAATAAACTTTAAAGCGCGCACAAACAGTAGATGTAACAAAGTCAAAATGTGCATAACAGAGAGCGCGAGCAAAGCTAAATGAAAAACCATCCAAAAATAACTTCAAATTGAAGAGAGCTTCGTAATAAATATGTGCGTGCATGAGTAAAGACCAACGAAGAGGAACATCTTCGAGCATACAGCGCAGCGCCGTTGCCGAATGGATCGTTCACAACTTATTTATCATTGCCTTTCTCCATCAAGCGGTGCAGCGTCGTCGTAATGATATTTCACATTTCACGGCTATCGACACTGCTGCTGACGAGCGACAGGCCGCCGCGTGTCGGAAAAGCTAGCTGTCGGAAAATGCTCTTGATGAATTAGTTTCAAGTAAAGAGTCTACATTTATTTTGATATAACGTTCAAAGAAATATCCTTTGTTGTGAGATTGTTAACCGATAAATTGATTTGTTCATTGAGTTTTGTATTATATTTCTTATCAACAACAAAAAAATAGCTTCGACAATGCAATCAAAAGTCAATTTACAAATCGAAACTTGCACACACCCAAGCAAAAGCCGCGTTCAAGTTCAATTGCAACAGAGAACTGGACTGTAACTAATGGCGATCGTACCCATTCATCACTATACTTAACCATGAAGATACGATACCTAGGCTGACAGGGCTGGTAGCGGAAACGAATCTTAATAAAATGATTTACTTTAGTCATCCTAACGGTAGAAATGTGACACGAAAAAAAAAACGAAATGTCCAAGCACAGGCAAATTCTTTGCTTAGAGACCTTCGAACACTTCCACAAACATTACCTGAGAGTTTTCCCGGTCAATAGACCATTTTTGTGGCATGTGGCAGGCTCAAAGATGTTCTATGCCCAAACGATGTCAGCAAATTTACATTACGAAAAGATGCTGGACCGGCGCGGAGTCAAAACAGTTGAGTCTGCACCGCTCAGCTCCATACGAATCAGAAGCGGTAGCCATTAGACCATAAGACTACAAAACCTGTCATTACTGAGTGTATTTTCAGTAATATATCACAATCCGCGACTCGCTATCAGCCCTGTAATAGTAATGTAGCCTTACCTAGAGAAGCCGAGGTGGGAAAGTGCAAGGCAAGTATGCGTGCTTGTACACAGAGTTTAGGTCAAAACCGGCGCGCGGCAAGCTAAACAAAACAACCGAACCGCCCGAAAAAAAAAAGATCAAACGCGAGCGCGCACCTATCCGAAGAAGGTATTATCATCAGTCGCAAACCCGCACCACCGCACCCTCAATGCAATGGGCGGGCGTTGTTGTTGGTGAACTGTGCTGTTCAACCGCCCCTGGACTTGGCCCACCGCACAGCTCGCCAAGAAGCGCGCGCGGCGCAACATTTGTTCGCGATCGCGACTGCATCGTTGTTAATTTAATTGCTAACTCCGGTTTCGGTTTCGCGCGCTCTGCTGGACTTTTTGCACCATTTCAAGTAGGATGTACCTGCCCCTTCACAAATTGATGTACAGACACCATCAGTGGCCGCAATTTGAGCCTAAAAGTTCAGCTACTCTGCTGCGTTGAAAAGGTGTAAATGGAAGATCTTCAAGCATGATGTAATTGCGACGGGTACCGTTAAAGCTTTGAAAGCTTTTAAAGGCATACAAGGATACGTATTCGCGTTAATTGATATGCGGATGCGTTTGTCAGTGTTCCGTTCAAGAACTCATGTTTTTTTGTGAATAATGCCAAGACCAATTGAACGAGTTCATCTAATTTTAAAATTTAGAAGCCATGTTTTGAAACGAACAAAATAAACTAGAGTATGAATTTGAGACCTACAAAAAACATGTCTTAAGCAGAAAACTTCATAAAACAATAGTTTATTATTCTCCTTCCGTGAAGCCACATAAAACAATCAACCAGTCTTATCTTCTCCAAATCAGTTTGGTTACCCCGAACTGCTACTCATCAATTCCAGCTCCAACTCAGTTCCATTGACCTAACGCCCCTTCTCTAGAACCAGTGAAGCGTCTTGTTATCGTGTTTTCAAACTAGGTTCTATCTAGCAGCAAACACATGATGGTGTGCAGCCCATCGAATCGAGACAGTGTACTTGAATGGAATTTCAAGGCTATCCACTGGCTGACTGACTGGTCGTAGTTCCTTCTTCATTAGAATTTCATAGTAGAATGAAGTTGGTCAACCGCAAGAAACCAGAAGTTTGGAACAATCACTCATAATTAACAAGGTGTCATGTTTCGTGTGTTCTAGTTTGGACAAAAGGCCCATTAGGATGTGCCAAAAATGAAGCTGTGTAGGAATTTTTCACTGTCATATCGCACATAGGCGTAAATGGACTAAATTCCTGGCCATAATGGTGGATCACCAATCCGGAGACGTCGAGTTCGATTCCCTTGCCTCACTGTATACAAATTAATTCATGCGATTGCAGGTAAAGAAAGCCCAATTATTAAACGGTGGAAGTGCTCAAAGAACACCAAGTTGAAGATAAGGCAGACCAAATTCCAGTGGGAACGTAGATCCACAAAGAAGAAGAAGAAGATCGCATCGATTTGAATGACAACGACGGACGGCAGCTCGCCTATAAGCCAATGAAGTTTTTACTCTAGTGATCGTGCAAGTATCGAACGATTTCAATCACCTTTCAAGCGACGAACCTTTTATTTTGCTTTGAAATTAACACATATCCGCTTAGCGTCCTATAAATAGGACAGTCCTTTTGATGTGAATATCTCCAGAATTATGCACAATTTTAGAATACTATTTATGTAAAATGTGTATAACATCATAACACAATGTGTTATAAACTTGATAGATTTTTCTAATCGGGATGGCCCAGTTAAACGATGTGATGCTATATAGTGAACCGATTTGGCTGTAAATTTGAAAGTCGCCATGGATTTACGTGAATTTTGATTTGTATTTAAATGGTTGAGTTCTGTTACAGATATACGAAACGACAAAATAATAGGACCACTTCAGATTGCCATTACGCAAGGATATATGAGAGTATCTGATACTTGATGATTGATAAACAGGTACCAAAATTAAGGATGCCATTCAAACTTGGGGGCATTTTTATTGAACTGACCACAAATAATGATCATAAAAATCTGGTGTTAGAGTTTTGTCGCATCGTATATCTGTAACTTTGGAAATAGTGAACAGAACTCAATCCATTCAATACATGTCAAAATTTCCGTAATTACATGTCGGCTGTCAGAATTTCATCCAAATCGGTTTGCTAAAAACGGAGTACCATATCGTCAAACTTGGTCATTTTGCATGAAATAGGACCGGTGGTCTTATTGTTTTGTATGAATTAGGACCGGTGGTCTTATTGTTTTGTCCGACTATGTATGTATGTGTGTATGTAGTGTATGTTCCGGCATAACTATGGAATGCGTCAAGAAATTTCAATCAAATTTAACATACACTTTCCTTAGGATGTGGAGGTGGTAGTAGGGGTACTGGAATTCAAGATGGCGGCTTAGGTTCCAAGATGGTGGTCAAAACTCTAGAATGTTTGCTATTTAACGGCAATGCTGCTTCGGATACTATGCAATATGGATATCTAAGTATCGATCGGGCTTCATGAGTAGAATTCAAAAATGAATATCCGACTCCATTTAGAAATCCACCCAGTCAACACAAAATCTTATGATGTTGAATAGGATGCTAAACTGGAGGCCATATGCGTACCTGTTCCCATTTAACCGCGTATATCGCCTCCACTTTAGCATCCTATCCAACATCATATGTGTTGGCTGGGCAAGATGGCGGCCATGAAGTTGTAGTTTGAGCTATAATACCATGCAATATGGGTGTCTATCGTTAGGGCTTGATTAGTAGAAGTCAAAATCGATATTTAACGCTACAGTCAGGTCTTTTTTTACGCGGTCACGTAAATGAAAACTCCACACAAAAAACATTTCATCATCTTATTTTTGCTTGATTCGTCGAGAAATGATGTGACTTTTTTTCGCGGTTTTTGGAATTTTCAACTGGCTGTATTTTGAAATCCAAGATGGCGGACCATATCCAAGATGGCGGCTATGGAATGGTAGTTTGAGCTATGATACCATACAATGACTCCGAATTCCATTACCCCGAATGACACTACCCCGAATTCCATTACCCCGAATGACCCATTTCCCCGAATTCCATTACCCCGAATGACCCATTACCCCGAATATTGTTTTTCTGAATTATAAATTTCGTATTTTCCAATACGAAGGAAAATCATTATGTTCATCCCGGAACGAACTAGTTCGGTCGATAAAATTTTATTCTGTCTATTTTTTGCGGTGAGAATACCCAAGCATATGAAGCTCCTGAGTCCCTTTGAGCAGATCTCTTACCACTTACCAGTATGTTTAAAAGAACAGGCAATAACAAAAAGAAGGAAAAAATCTCTACTGAATAATTAGTTTCGGATCATATGGACGAAAGAAATAAACTAATGTGATCATGTCACTTTTCCATATAACAGTATAACTTGAAAGAACAGCCGATGATTAAAAGAAGGAAAAATCTATATATATATAAAAATGAGTTTGAAGTTCCTTTGAGGCAACAAAACTCAAGAACGGATGAACCGATCAGCATGACTCTTGCACGGTTCGGTTCGTATTCGTGGTGGCTGTGTTTATATGTAAAAAAAGTTAGGAAAATGAACCAAAAATGTAAGAAGTAGACAAAATGCGGATTTTTTATGATCTGGGAAGGAAATCAGCACGATCGAATTGAAACCAATCTAGAGTGCGGTGCTTGAATTAGCTCAAAAGCTGTCAAACATCCACAAGATTGGCAAGACAGAGTTTGCCGGGACAGCTAGTCTCTGATAAAAATAATAACAGTTGCGACGCCAACAAATTGCTTAAATTAATGATTAAAAAGAATAGCCTATGTTTGAAAGAAGGATATATATGTGACTAGCTGTCCCGGCAAACTTTGTCTTGCCAGGTTGAAGTGGTTTGATAACTGTGGAGGTCATTTTAGCACAGCACTCTAGATTGGTTTCATTTCGATCCTGTTGAATTTCTTCTCGATTCATGAAAAATCATTACTTTCACAGTTGTTCTACTTTTTAGTTGATTTTCGTAACTTTTTATTACATATAAACACAGCCACCACGAATACGAATCGAACCGTGCAAGAGTCATGCTGATTAGTTCAGCCGTTCGTGACTTTTGTTGCCTCAAAGGGACTTCAAACTCAGTTTTATATATAGATAGATGACCACATAGTAGTTAGAATGTCCTTGAATGAAAGTTCTTTGGTAGTAAGGTCAGAAAGAACTACATATGCTCAGAGAAGGAACATTTTTGTTGAAAATGTGGTGAAACACTTGGTGTACCGATAACTACCCATGGCGGGTCCCGAGGTAGACTTGTGGATAAATAATTCGCATATTGGGCCATTCGGGGAAATGGGTCATTTGGGGTAATGGATCATTCGGGGTAATGGAATTCGGGGTAATGGAATTCGGGGAAATGTCCTAAAGCCCCATACAATATGGGTATCTATCAACTGGATTTCATACACCACAATGCGCTGCTGAAGATCAACGAATAAACCCTCATATCCCATCCTCTCCCAAAAAAAGATTTGTTCTCCCTAACCTCGACTAAACCGCAAGTTTTACGGTTCCCCGAAATTTTTTAAAATAAAGTAGTAATTTAAGTAAAAATATGTATATTTAGTGAACCAACAAAAGTGAACTCGGCTCCGTTATGCCTAATGGCGCATGAGCCTTAAATAAAGTATTAATTTAAAAAAAAAATAAAAATAAACTGGACTTTATGAGTAAAGTCAAAAATCGATATTTAACGTCATTTAGAAATCCAAGATGGCGAACCATATATTCTAGATGGCGGCCACGGAATGGTAGTTTGAGCTATGATACCATGCAATATGGGTATCTATTGATCGCACTTCATGAGTAGAACTAAAAATTGAATATCCGACGCCATTTTGAAATCCAAGAAATCGGACCATATTCAAGATGGTAGCAACAGAATCGATCGGGCTTGATCAGTAAAAGGAGGGTGAGATAGAGGGTCGGAGTAGATGGTAGGGTAGCGGATAGGGTAAACGGTGGAGCAGACGGTCGGGTAGAGGGTTTGG
Organism: Aedes albopictus; assembly: GCF_035046485.1. Taxonomy (NCBI): domain Eukaryota; kingdom Metazoa; phylum Arthropoda; class Insecta; order Diptera; family Culicidae; genus Aedes; species Aedes albopictus. The sequence continues at coordinate 351,240,460 of NC_085138.1, forward strand.
ATGATGGATAGAGTAGAGGGGGTGGAGTAAAAGGTTAGAATAGAGGGTAGGGTAGACGGCGGTACGATTAAGCACAATATAGAGAGTATGGTGAAGGTATAGAGTAGAGGGTACCGTAAAACGGGGTATCATTGATCAGCGGGGTAACATTGATCGACTTGACCGACCTCATGAAATGTTCAAACAAGCATTTTACATTGAATCAGTTTCTACTCACGAATGATATATCGTTATCTGCCATCATTTACCTATTAAATGACATGTAATTCATAAAAATTGAATTTCATAAACATTGGAATAGTTCGATTTTTCCATAACTGTGTTTTGTAACTCAATCAGATACATTGTCAAACATTCATGCTTGGCGTGAATACAAGATACAATATGAGTTTCGAAATCACTGTATTACTTCAATATGACATCCTAGAGTTGGATTTAATAAACGAAACTTTTACAAAAATACGCTTTTTCAATGAAATATACGATTTTTTTAAAAGTAAGCTATCAATTCCTAAAGCCTTTGCCTACTTTTAGGCGTTATTCGCGATTAGGAGGATTTTAATCCTAAAATAACTCAAAAAGTACATAACTTGTTAAAATTTGGACAACATATTCGAAATTAGCGACCCCAAATTTAGTTAATAAGGGTATTTTCAACACAAACGAACATTGATCACTGACATGATCAATGTTACCCCAAATCAACCAAATAAAAAATTGGATTGAAAAGTCTATTTAAACATGTTTTAAAGTTTTACAATACTTTTTCAATTAGCTTAACACATACTCAGAGGGCCAGTACTTGTTTTAAAAATATAAAACATGTAACGTTTGCTTTAACAAGTGAATTATTCAAAAAAGATCGAAAATTCTGATCAATGTTACCCCGGATTACGGTACAGTAAAGGATAAGGCAGTGGTTATGGTAGAGGATACACACTTAGATAAAATCACCGACTTCGGTAATATTTTACCGAAATCTCAACCGTTAAGTTTTTTACCGGAAAAATTCGGTGACGTTTACCGAACTTCGTTAAAATCTGACAGATAAACGATAACATTTTAACGAAATTTGGTAATGTTTACAGAATTTCGGTAAAAAACCATTACCGAACGCTCAGCAGTTGAAATTTCGGTAATTATTACCGAACGCGACTAGCTGTGTAAGGTAAAGGGTAGGGCAGATGGTAGGATTGAAGGTTATGAAAGAGCGTAGGATAGAGGGTTGGAAAAGAGGGCAGAGAAGACCGTAAAGTAGAGGCTAGAGTGTAGGGTGAAGAATTGAGATGAGATTAGATGAGACGAGGTTTTTTTTTCGAGATACCTTCAGTAATTCTTTCTGGGATATCTTCAGGAATTCCTTTCGTGAATCTTCCCAGATTTCCTCCAAAGATTCCTTCAGATATTGCTTCCGGAATTGCTGTACGGATTGGCCCGCAGTAGCCCGGAGTTCTCTTCAGGGATTTTTGCAGAGGTTGCTTAAGAAAATCCTGAAAGGATTCATTTAGTAAATCTTTTCCGCATTCCTTCAGGGATTCGTGCTGGAATTCCTTTAAAAATTCCTTCCAGGATTCCTGTTGTGATTCCTTAAGGGATTCCTCCCAAAAAAAAATATGAAAAAATATAGATTTCTGCCGATATTTTTTTTTATCAGGCAATCGTAGATTATAGTAACATCTTCTATGGTTCTTACAGGAATTCCTGCTCAGCTTCCAGACGGCATTCCTGTCATGATCCCTCTAAAGATTTTATCAGGTATTCGTTACGGTATTCCTTCAGGAAAAACTTCAGAGATTTCTGCCAGAATTGATTCAGAAAATCCTAAAAGGATTCTTTCGGAAATTTTAGCCAGCATTCCTTCATGAATTTCTGCTGGAATTACTTCACAGATTCATCTTAGTCTACTTTCAAAGTGTTCTGCTGAAATTAATTCAGAGAATCCTAATGGAATTCTTTGTACGAGCCGGGATCCTTGCTGGCATCACGGGAGTTTTTCAGGCATTTCTCTCGGGATTTACACAGCAATTCCTTCCGGGATTTCTTCTGTGTTTATTTCAGGGATTGCTACCAAGCTTTAAGCTGAGATTCCTTTCAGAATTCTTCCAAACATACCTTTCAGAATTCCTTTAGTAAATCCTCCCGGCATTCCTTCAGGAATTTTTACCGGGATTGTTTTGGAAAATCTTGAAAGGTTTCTTCCAAGTGTTCTAGTAAGCATTCCTTAGGGATTACTGCTGGAGTTCCTTCGAAGATCCCTTCTGAGATTTCTTAAAGGATGCCTTTAGAGGTTCCTGCTAGGATTGCTCCAGGAATTCCAACTTGTACGCTTTCAATGATTTCTGTGAATCTTGAAAATATTGCGGGATTCTTTTAGATATTCATGCCAGATTTCCTGCCAAGGTTCCTCATTTTTTGACATTCCTCCCGGGATTTCTTCAATTGTTCAGGGAGTCCTGTAACTTTCCAAGATCTACCAGTATTCAAAATAGTCCTGAAGCGTTTCAGCTTAATTTCAAAATAAAGCCATCAAGGAATTATTAGAAATTTTCTTCCGAAAGGTTGGCTGCCAACTCTCTTCGAAGAACTATTAAAACTAACTCCATGAGTTCTGAAGAAACTTATTCCAGAAATGCAAGCAATGACTCTATATATTTCTCCAAAATTTGTATAGAATTTGTAAGAACTTTGTATTGATCAAACTCAAACTAGTTTCAATAAAATTCCTTACTTTCAAAAATTCCCTGATAATTCTAGGTTTGTTTTCCAGGGTAAATTAAATTTCCTGATAATTCCAGGTTTTTTTACAGGTAGTAGACACCCTGTATGAAATTATCAAAAAGACCAAGAACACGAAAATTCAGACGTATACTCAACTAAGACTTTCTTCAAGAGTTTTGCAAATTTTCCAAAAAAAAGGTAATCCTGTAGTTTCTTATTGCCAAATTTTACCCTTCCACAAGCAACACCTAAATTCCCATGCCACCTAGGCCTGAGAGGTGGTTGAGGTGTCTATACGCTTCTTAGGTTTCCAACTAATCTTCCTTTCCCATCTCTCAGCTGTCGTAAAGACGTGACCAGGACAGCACACGACCGTTGGGGGATTGCATCAATCTTGTCTAAGAGTCAGAGATTAGCCCCAAATCTCTGTGCTTTAATGAAGGACGGCAAGGATGCAATACTCATAAAAGCGGTCTAGGACTAGCATCTAGAATTTTGAGAGACTTACTTAATGCTAATGGAAATGTTTCATGAAGTTGCGAATGAAATAATTAAACTTTGCCTTGGTGGTTTAGCAAAGTTTACGCAGGATAAAATTTACGCAGTGGTTTACGCTATTTAGTGAATTCCCCTAATATAAAGTATACGAATATAAAATTAGTTTTTGTGGATTCACGCAAAATAGCACGCCCCTATTTTAATAGTGAATTCTTCACATCTGAAAAAAGTTATTTTGCACTCTGTGATATGATAGGAGTTGCTAGTTTATTTTCGAGGATGTAACTTTTTATGGGTCATTCATCCCGTATATGATGGAAGTAAAAAAATACAATAAAATCAAAGCAAGGAATTCGGATACTGTTTATGCTCAACCAAGACGTATCAAACCTGGTATCAGTTATAAAATATTCTTGTATTTTTGCTATGTATTTCGGAGCATTTACTTCGTAACATGTAAATAGACTATTTCCGGTCAACCGGCTTTTTTCTTTAGTTCTCATTCCGCTAATCAATCATGTTTCAAGGAGATTTTGATCACTTCATTTTGGCATACATCTGATCCGATGATCGTTCTATTCAATGAATGATACTTGCGATACGATGATGGGAAGCTACCGCTCAGCTTGTTCCCATTCAATACAACAAGTGGACTTTTAAACGTTTTAAGTGGACTACTATTAGGTAGAGGCATACTTTGTGTGTGTAGCGGTCTTCAATTAAAAACCTTTCCTGGTTCTAACTGTTCTAATTTGGTTTGCACCACCGTAACTGGAATCAACAACAATTTCCTTCATTGCCAACAACGAACGCATTGGAAACCATATGCAGCAGACCTAGCTAATTTTGTTTTAAATCGCGGTCAATAAAGATTAAAAGCTCTTCCAAATCGTTATCTCCCTTTTGAGGGTGCCTGATACTTCATATCTTTTTTTCTTCTGCGTTTTGAGCAGCTCATTCCCACCACAGACGGACAATGATGATTGATGAGAAAAGTGAGTTCGTTTGCTCTGCCTGATCGTTTGTTTTGAGGGTTATAAATACCTGAATGCGCCTCTTCAAAAGAAGTGGCGGGTGTCGGTTAGCATTTCAATTAATAAGTCGTTATTATGTGCATTCTTACTGAAGTATGCATAAGTTGATGAGAAGGGTGTGAGAGAGAGCTTGAGAATTGTTTTGAGTTCATTTTAATGGAGATTCCTGTTTCAGGGTTTCACTGGAGCAATTAACGATATCAATCTTTTATTAATATCGTGCAATGAACTTATCGAAAACTATAGAACTATTCATTCGGAAGATTGCTTCACGATCTGGAGATTACGATTATTTGTACAGTGATAACAGATTATTCAAATCCTTGGAATACTATGTCAATATAAATATCTATACATTTGCCAAGTAGTAAACAGTGCTGGATTGTAATACTCAACGGATTGGGTCGATGGGCCGCCGCCAGTGGTTTCCCACCGACGACGACGACGGTTTCAGTGTTCGTTGTGTAAAACTTAAAGATGATTCTTACCTATAAAAAGAAGCTACATACATCGAAAGCACGACGCGCCATAAAACACCGTGTGACTGGCAGACAGGCAGGCGGAAGCGATTAAGTCTCCAGCAGTATCGATGCGGCCAGCTGCACACTCCAGCCCGTTTTCAGCAGTGCCTCCTCGCACTTAGTTCGGTTGGCCACGCCAAGCCTGCAAATGGAAAATGTGAAAAAAGAAATAATTTTTTATCAATACTAGCAATAACAGTGCTTTATTCTATTTTATTTTTTTCAAAAATTATTCTATTGGATAAAAATAATCTATTGGATTAGATAAAAATAGAAAGATTTCCAAACAAACTTCAAGTTTCTTGAGCAACCCTAAAATTCTACTAAAATTGTGTTAATGATTTGCATAATTTTTTTTTTAATTTATCCTAAGGCAACACGTACTTTTGTTAGATTAACGGAATAACAACGGTTCAATTATGGAATGACTATACTATAGATCTCAAGGCCTTTACTTGTGGAAGTTCTTGGAGGTCCTAGATCATTTTTGGAAATTATTGCTCTACAGAGCAATGCTCTCTGGACCTGTAGAACACTACAATGTGGTAACAATCCATTGATAACGCCTGTAAATCTTCAGGTATTTACTCGTGGAAGTTCTTGGAAGACCTAGAACATCTATGGAAATTAGTTCCTTATAGAAAAATGGTTCATGGACCTGTAGGATGTTACGAAGTTTTAGAAATGTAACAACAATCCATTGATTACGTTTGTAGATCTCAAGGCCTTTACTTGTGGAAGTTCTTGGAGGTCCTAGATCATCTTTGGAAATTATTTCTCTACAGAACTATGCTCTATGGACCTGTAGGGCGCTACTCTGTATCAGTTATTTGGCAACAATTCATTGATAACGCTTGTAGATGTTCAGTTCTTTACTCGTGGAAGTTCTTGGAGGACGTGGAAGTTTTTGGAGGTCCTAGATATTAGAATAACTAGCCACAGAAGTCCAATGTCGCGACTGTTCGTGTTTGCCACGCCCTTACAGCGTCAGTAGCGGTACTAGAAGTGTAAAATAAATTTTGTTTACCAAAACAAATGATGCTCTTTAAGCTGGACACCTCAAAACAATCAATTGTTGCAATAAAAGTTATTGATTTAATTAAATTGGAAAAGTGACTACAGCGCCATTGGAGTTCTAGTGTATTTCTATTTCCTAGATCATCTATGGAAGTAAGTTCTTCCCAGAAAAATATTTCATGGACCAGTAGGATGTTACAACGTATCGGTAATGCAACAAAAAAACATTGATTACGCATGTAGATCTTCAGGCCTTTACTCAAGGCCGTTCATGGAGGACCTAGATCATCTTTGGAAAGTAGTTCTCTACAAAACCATGCTCCATCGATCTTTAGCATGTTGCATCGTAACAGTCATGTAAGAACAATCCATTGAGTACGCTTGCAGATATCAAGGCCTTAACTCGCGGTAGTTCATGGAAGACTAGACCTTTGGAAATTAAAACTCTTCAGTACAAAGCTCAATGGACCTCTGGGATGTTACAACGCATCGGTAATGAAGCAAGAAACCGTTGGCTATGTTTGTAGATCTTCAGGCCTTTACTCGCGGAAGTTGTTGGAGATCCAAATTGGAGGTCATGTTTTAAAATTATTTATTTACAGAACAATGCTCCATACACCTGTAGGATGTTAGGATGTTGCACCGTATCAGTAATGCAACAACAATCAATCGATTAACCTCGTAGATATTAAAGCCATTACTCGTGAAAGTTCTTGGGTGTTCTGGAACATCTCTCTCTACACCACCTTGCTCCATGAACCTGTGGGGTGTTGACAGGTTCCTTGATCCTTCGCTTCGTCCGTCTATACAGTCCTTCACCTCAAAATATCCTCTGCGATCTTCTTTGGGAACAGTATGCACTCTGCTCCCCATAACCCCATTGTCTTTTTCCCCACTAGCCTCTAGATTCAACCCTTACTACTACCCCCCCCCCCCTCTCTGTTCTTGTTAACTCTCTAAAACAATCCTCGGATATCTGAAGGTGAGGACATTTCAAATATTTTCAGATTTCCCTAAGTTTTTTTTACACGGTTTCGCGAATTAGCACGGTTTTTACACGGTACGTAAAAAAGATTTTAGTATACATCCATTTGGTAAACTATGATGTTCGAAAAGTCCAGAAATAGTCAAAAGTAAGGTATCAATCATCGTTGGTTCAACGGGAAACCCGGAGGAGTCGGCCATTAATTATACTTAGTAAGTACAACACGCGACCAACTGAAAAGCGATGATCCGTCACCGTTCGGTTCAGATTGGTTGGTTCAACGCAGGCTGATACTGCCGCTGCTGCATTATTATGCAGCTACTTAATGAATTGTGTGACTATAATGCCCGCCATGGACGATTGATATGTTTCCCTCGCGTGTACTCCGGATCACGCTACTGGATGACTTGGATCATTGAAGCGGTAACTTTGAAAGTAAAACTCCTCGACAATAGCTAGCGAGCGCATTGCCATGCGATTAGATTCGGTGATTTAGTTTCTGATGAGTTCATTATTACGGAGGGCCTGGTACTTTCCGATAGGACTGGAGGAGAGAAGCCTGAGGGCTTTCAGTTTCAACTAACTGATTGGAACTTTCGTTCGTTTGGTAATGGGAAGCCATACACAACCAGCATAATCCGAGAAATTTTAATCAATTTCGCAGCTTTTATTAACCATTAAAAAAGGAATTTGAATTTATAAAAAGCCTGAATAGAATAAAGGAAACTATCAATATTTTGCAAACGATGCACAAACATTCATGAAGGTACTTCCGAGTTTTTTTTTTACATTTCTATATGGTATTTTAGCCCATAGTAGACCCTTACCCAAGAGTGGACCTCCTGCAATTATTATTACATTACCTGCTCAAATCTATTTCTAATGGTGAACTTCCACCGGGAACTCATGGCTCAAGTTCCTAGACAGTACAATTTATTGTTTCTTTTAAGCTTTGTGGGTCTTTATTACACCGTATCACATAAACTTGTTTGCTCAATCAGTCGAACAAAAACGGAAAAGAGGTTCAACGATACAGAACCCGTGACTGTACCGGCTTAGGTATCGATTGAAATTCTACCCATTCATTAATTTTTGACATATCATTTGTCGCTGTCGAACAAAGTTCATAAAACGACTAAATAAAAACGACAAATTAGAGTTTTTGTTTCGGTTGTTTACTACCCACTTGTACCTGTATCTGTTACGATTATGCGATCATCTGTGTTCAGCAGTATATGCCCCAGTGAAACGAGCGGCAGCGGTCAAAATGAACCACAACGATCACTTTTGATTAATTGCACAGCATTGTTCGCCGTTGGATTTTTTTATGATCGATGTCATTCGGTTCACTAATAACGTCTAATCATACTTCGATTTTGATTTTTTTTCTCTAACGATTGAACATTAAAAAAGCAACAACCAATCATGTATGTATCTGCGATGGATGCTCATAAGACTCGCATCGTTTCACATGGTTTGAAGAGTTTATGTAAATTCGCCTGGATGCGATTGATATTTTAGCCTCATTTTTCGATGTGTAAGCAATCAAAGAGGGTAAACCTTTCGAACAACAAAACAAACAAAAAACAGAAGTTGATTGAGGTTCAGTTCAGGTAAATAGATGTTTGCTATTGAGATGGTAGACTCTCCATTAAAACCTATTGACACCACGCATCGTTGCCATATACCCGAAACGGTATACGCGTGGGTGGAACCACAGATAAACAGACGTAACACGTAGTACAAATAACAGTTGAATACATCGTCACGAAAACGGAACCGCCCAATGCTAATCGTGTTCTGTTTGACCGAGCAACCACTAGATGTCGGTAGTGAGCAAACGTCAAACAGGAGCAAAAACGATGTGAACGCTGCAAGTGGCTAATTGACCAACTACCAAATATTTGAATCAACCGTTAAAGATGTGGTCGATGGAGCGCGACCAGAGTGTGACGTCTGTTTCTCTGAGGTAGAACCATAAAATACTCAGAAGATGAATATCGTAATCTCTATAAATAAAAGTGAATTTCTACCTATCCTTCTGACGCTTAATTCTTAATCGCTTAACCTAATTAACAGATTAATCTTCCTCTAGGGCACTGTGTGCGAATGAGAAATGAAGAATTTTTAAAAATCGATTTTACACACGTTTTGAACGGAGAGACTTTACTTGAAATGTTAAAACGCAGTAGGCAACACAAAGTTTGCCGGGGACAGCTAGTTAAAAATAAATACAAAGATATGTTTTTTCGATTCTATAACATTCCCCAGAAAACCAATCCCCAGAATTCCATTCCCCAGAAATCCATTCCCCAGAATGTACCATTCCCCAGAAAAGCTTAATATACTCGGCTAAAAAGTTTAATTCGATACACAAACAGTACAATGTTGATCATAATGATATGTTATAGGCAAGGATTTTAACATTATAGTGTTATTACACATCTATTTCTTATACGGTATATCCATAAAAATATTCTACAATGGTTCAAACGTTTAATTACCATTGTACACAGTTGCATGTTGATCTTTAAACCTATCTTGAAAGTTCACAAACTGTCATCATTCCAGTTGCGTTGCTATAAAATGTTTTGTTTTTGACAGATTTGTGAAAATTGTGCAGCACTTGTTTCACGATGAATAAAGTTTTAAAAGTGACGTGCAAAATTTACAGAGAAAACGCATTTTCTTCTGATGTTGTTCAGTGTACAAGATGCTAATGGACCAGTCTATGGTCGGTTTATATTAAAAAAGATTTTTCTGTCGAAAACTTTGAGTTACTCGGAAAGACTCAACTGACCACGTTTTTCTACGCAAATGGTTGGAGGAGTCCATCCCAACGGCTGTTCCTAATTATTCGCTTCAAAGGCCCTTCATTCATGCGGTATGAGAAGGGCTTATATCATTATTCCAATACTATGGAATAGAAAAAGTGAACATATAAGCAGTTTTAATGCCAACATTTCTAAATATTTTTAATGAAGAAGGAAAAAAGTATCATTGTTTTCCTTTTGGCATTCAAAAACCCAACAATGTTCCTTCTTTTTAAACAATATTTTTCTTAGAATTAAGGCAATTAGTAAAATTTTTGAAATTATAACTGCTTACATTTTCAACATAGATTCTCCCTTCTTTTCTACATAGGCTGTTCTTTCGAATTGCACTTTTCAGGAAATTATGGGCATTATTACAACCACCGGTGTAAATTGCTGTTATATTTATTATATATTTTTTCAAATTTCTAAACATCTGTGCTTGTGGTGCCGATAATTACCTAAACATTGTAACTCGAAAGAACAGCTTATGTTGAAAAGAAGGGAAAATCTATGTTGAAAAAGTAAGCAATTGTGATGCCGATAATTTCCTGAAAATTGCAATTCGAAAGAATAGCCTATGCAGCAAAGAAGGAAAAATCTATGTTGAAAATGAAAGCAGTTATAATTCCAATAATTGTACCAATTTCCTAAATTCTAAAAAAAAAGCTTGTTGAAAAAAGGAACAGTGTTTGGTTTTTGAATGCCGAAAGGAAAACAATGTCACCACAGACAAACAGACGTAACCCTTCGACTTTTTCGATTCAAATTTTAGTCTCGGAAACAGGTTCGCTTAATTCTAAAAGGACTGAATTTGGCCAACCATCGACTAGGTGGCAGTAGTGTCAAACTCGAACAAAAACGATGCGAGCGCCGCGGATTGGCAGTTGGTCAACCCTCAAATAAACCGTTCAATCGATGTACGATGGCAATTATCAGAGTGTTACGTTTCCTTCTTCGTTAAAAAAATGTTTGAGTCGTTATAAGAATTGTTGGCATTACAACTGCTTATATGTTCATCAACAATTTTCCCTTCTTTTGCATAGGCTGCTCTTTCGAGTTATACTTTTCAGGAAATTATCGACATTGTAACTGCTTACTTTTTTAACATAGACTCTCCATTCTTTTTTGAATAGGCTGTTCTTTCGAATTGCACTGAGTCGGTTTTCTCGGTAGGGCGATGGAAGTGCGAGTGAAAAATCCGGGTTCAGAATCGCGCTACAATAATCGTAGATCAGTCGGTTTCCACGGTAGGGCGATGGAAACGCGAGCACGAAATCCGGGATCAGTGGTCATCGTGATCAAATAAATCATAATCGTGATGAAGACCGCGACGTGTATTTCCATATAACTAGTGGATCATATCACCTAACAGAGGTGGCTCCTAGATCCACACCTTACCCTACCCTACTAACCACCATTCCTTCCCGTGACAACTGTGGGGATGCTGTGGATTCCACGGTTTCTAGTAGCAACGGTTGTCGAACTAACATTCCTTCCCTTTCCTGATGACCGTAAGGACGTGGCCAGCGCCGTTATTGACTTTAAATAGCTGAACTCTCGAATTGTGCACATTGAGAATGGTTAGCTAGTCCCAAGCTTTCACATTCATTGGCTCTCTGTGCAACTTCGATTGTTCTGGTCAATCACGGAGTAGCAACTACGATGTGTACGGTTATCTTTGCTTTGCTTTGTTTTGCTTTGCTTTTGCTTAGCCTGTGTTTCATGATATGTTATGGGTACATAACTATAGTAACTATAGTAAACTATATATAGCGATTCTGCCTCGGGTATACGAACAGACGACAGTCGTGACGACTACGATCTTCTAAATGTTTCCAAAGCTTTTCTGGGCGACAGTTCACAAACGTGCTCAGTGAAGTACATACTAGATTTTTAGCTGTTTTTTTATGGCTATGGACTTATCCACCGATGAACCGAATTCATCGCGGTCAGAGAATTTGACACTAGAGCGGGGCCATTCCCAATCAGAATTGTTAAATTCTGATTGGAACGGCCCCGCTCTAGTGTCAAAATTCTCGGACCACGATGAATTCGGTTCATCGGTGGATAAGTCCATAAGGTAAATTCTCCGTTTCTGCAACGAAATTATGCAGGGGGCGTGGGTATTATGATTCCTTGCCTTATTTGGTGCTGTTGGAATAAAACTTTGGAAAACTTTGTTGTAAGAAATGGAGAAAACAATAACACAGTTGAAGTTTTGCTCAAACACCATTAGGTTAGGCAAGGAATCAGGCAGGAGCCAGGCTTTTTGCGTCATTTCGTTGCAGAGATTGAGAATGTACCTTCTCACCATACAAAAATTCAGCTCATTACTACATTCTAGTACTTCACTTATTGCGTCCTATTGGTGGAAATTCGTCCTGGTTTTAGGCGCAAAATAAACTAAACATGTTTCTACGCATATCGTTTTTAAAGTTTGGATCACTAGCTTTGTTAACAATTCAGAGAAAGAGCATAAAATGTGGAATCATCTAGAGAAAAGTGCTCTCTTAGTTTAGGAAAATATGCAATTCCTAATTGAGCCTTAAATCATTTTTTTTCCATACCATCACGTCAGTTTGCAAATTTTGGGTGTAAACTGCATTGATATTCTGCAATAGAACATTTATCATTGAGAAATCTTAAAAATACTGCTCAAGATCAAAATTAGCTCTTTACATTAACATCTGCAACATCCAGAAATCGAAAGATCTGAAAATTACTTCTCAAGATCAAAATCAGTTCTTTGGCACATTCATCTATAACATCTGAAAATTGTACTCAGCCAAATAACCTTAAGATTTCCATAAGGCCCAACTTATGAAACGGCCTTTAAATCATTCATAATGATTCGGATGAATTTCATCTTTCACTCTATGACGTAAAATCGTCTCACAGCTTGGCTTTTATTCATGTTTAGCAACATGGTATTCTCAAGCGTCGGTAGCCGTGCGGATAAAACACGGGCTTGGTGATCCCGACGTTCATGGATCGAATCCAGTCTGCATCATTTTAAGATTTTTTTGTTTTTTCCATAAGTCTATCTTATGAAATTTGTCATAGCAAACACGATCAATTTTCATAAGGTATTCTTATGGATGACATAAGAATTAGTTATAGCAAATTTTCATAAGGTATTTCGATGAATTTCGCTAGTTTTTTTCGCTGAGTGTAAGATCTGAAAACTACAATTCAAGATCATAATTAGTTCTTTCACACACTCATCTACAACATGGCGCGACCAAACCAACGCAACTACCATTAACCGCAAACATCTTGGAAAACGTAGAAATTGATGCTCTTGTTACCTCCTATTTTCAGATATGAGTCGTAGTGCAGTGGTAATGTCACTGCTCATAAACCACAAGGTCATAAGTTCGATTCTGGTCGCGGCCATTTTTCTTTTTTTTTTTACTCTAATCCATCTGTCAGATCATATTGTGATACATATTGGTTAGATGTGCTACAGCCTAGATCTCCCCAGATTTTGGTCTGATCTTATAGCATCAAAATGAGATATTATTATGTTCTTCCCCATACTAATTTTTGATCTTTTATCTCTCATGTTAAACAAACCAATAGGGGCTGTCCATTAATTACGTAAGGGATTTTTTACGATTTTTCGACACCCCCTCCCCCCCTTGTAAGATTTTTTGTATGACAACCCAAAAATTTTTGTATGGCGCGTAAGATTTCACAAACCCCCCTCCCCCCATAAACCCTTACGTAATTAATGGACAGCCCCATAGCTAATTATGATCTTGAGTACTTCACTGAGGAATATCAAATAATGATATTGTTCTGATTTTTACTTCTACTCGGGAAGCCTTCAGTCCTTCAGTACACGCTTTACCAAGTGTGCAAATTTACCCGCACGCATAACCCAGCAAACCAACAACGGTCGCAACATTGACAAAACATCGATAATGTCAAGCGTTTGCTTTGATGTTGGTTGATGCGTGCGGAAAAGTTTGCACACTTGGCAAAGCGTGTACCGTAAACCGGGGTCAAATTGATCTTCGGGTCGAAATTGATCACACGATTTTCGGTTAGGTTTAGCATATTTAAAAAAATTTCCTTTCAACAGTTGGGAACCGATACTAAACGATATTTGCTTGGAAACTACACTATGTTTCATAACTATAGATTCAAACAATATTTCTGGATACTCAGATATGTAGAATGAATTCGAATCATATTGTTCTCCTGTTTAATTCATTTTTTAGAGTAGACATGAGAAAAATAATAATTCGATATTACATGTGTTCTCTGAATCTGATAAATAATCTCATATAAATTCCCCTGTTTCATAACAATAGATCCAAGCACGAATTCATTCTAGTTAATTCAAGCGACGACAGCGTTGCGAATATATACAGAGGAAAATTGATCAGCATCAAAACAACAGCAAAGAGTTATGGAAAATTTTAAAATCTTTGCTTAAACCTAGTAATTGTAAACCGCGGTCTATAACTTTTAACGGCACATTAGAAGATAATGAACAAATAATAGCATGTAAATTTAATGAGTATTTCATCAATAGTGTTTCAGCAATTAACCAATCCATTGAGTTAGTTGATGAACCTGATGAAATAAAACAGCCGATAAACAATAATTGTAGATTTGAATGTTTTCACCCAATAACGATTGAAGAACTTAGGAATACTTGCTTTTCTATGGGAAAAACTGCTGGCGTAGATAATGTAAATGCAAAGGTAATACAAGATTGCTTTGATGTCATCGGCCACAACCTGCTGGACCTGATAAACGAATCACTGCAAACTGGGCACGTGCCACAGGTTTGGAAGGAATCTTTAGTGATTCCTATTCAAAAAGTTGCTGGGACGATTAAATCCGAAGAGTTTCGTCCTATCAATATGTTGCACACATTAGATAAAATTTTAGAACTTGTAGTTAAAGGCCAGCTATTAACGTATTTAAATAGTAATAACTTGCTAATACCAGAGCAATCGGGATATCGGGAAGGTCATTCCTGTGAAACCGCATTGAATTTGGTATTAGCAAAATGGAAAGAAAGCATAGAGCGAAAAGATACGATTGTTGCTGTATTTTTGGATCTGAAACGCGCCTTTGAAACAATTTCTCGGCCCTTATTGTTACAAAAAATCAGGCGATTTGGAATTTCGGGTTCTGCATATAAATGGTTTGAAAGCTATCTGTGTGACAGAACCCAAAGGACTGCATTTAACGATTCTGTTTCGAGTCCCGTGAACAATAATCTTGGTGTTCCACAGGGAAGTGTATTAGGGCCCATTTTATTTATTATGTACATTAATGACATGAAACGAGTCTTGCGATATTGCAGGGCTGTTACAAAAGTGTCGATTTGGAAACCGCAAAATCCGCGCCAAGCCATTTAAAATCCGCGCCGAGGTCATCAAATCCGCGCCAATACAAAAATATATGATTTTGATGACTCAAACTCATAAGAAGCCTGAATTTTTCAACTTTGTGTGATTGTATGGCTTTTGTTGCACTCCAGATGAAGATCAATTCTAATGTTCTTCCATATCAACCAAGAGTTTAAAAATGTTGCAAACAGGTAAGTTTTTTAAATCGGAATTAAAAAGTTTTGGAAGAACTATTTCTTTGATTTCTGGTCAATCAGAGAGACTGCTTTTTTACGAGAATGTAATTTCCTGAAACAGTTCCAAAAAGGAGCACTCTTGACGAATCTTTTGAAATAATTATAACCAACATTATGGTAGAAATCCTGCAATAAAATCTGTAGTACGTCGCAAAAGATCGTTCGAGGGAACTGCAAGAAAGTTTTCGGTTTTTTTTTGTGTAGATACAAATTGAGTAATTGATTCTAATATAATCTATTGATTAAATAAATCACCAATACCAATAGGAATAAAATTTAAGGGAGATATTTATTAAATAGGAAACATTACATAAAAAATGTAAGGCAAATGTTCTTGCTTTTGAGCAAAAGGTATGTAGAGAAGTAATAATAATAAATAATTTATTAGAAACTTAAGATAGGAGTTTCTGGCCACACCACAGCATTGGAAATTCAGTAAAGATTTCAGCAAGAATGTCCTCCATAGGATTCCAAAGCTTCAAGTTTTCAAGTAAAAAATATCCTCCAAAAATTCTACCAGGAAACCCTTTATTAACTGTGCTCGCTACTCCCCTCTTAACGAATGCTCCGATTGGAAATCAAAGATAAATTTTACCCTGACAATAGAAGTTTACATATTTTTGGGATAATTCTACCAAAGTTTTTAATAAAAATCGATTCGACAGAAGTTCTGCAAGTAACACTGTCTGCAAAATCAATCATTTTCTTTACGAGATTCTACTAATTCAACTACAGAATTCAATCAAATTTTTATCCAAAGTTTCCAGTGACGTATTTTTGAAAATTCCATAAAAAAAAACAGATTTCAGAATCACCAAGAAACTCTATGAATTTTTGCAGAAATCTTGCCATAATTCAGTGTTTTTCGAACCTCGGACATTCCTAAATAAGTTTCGTCTAAAAAAAAATTATAGAAAAATTTAGCCGAATTGATGTCCGGGACAGAAATGACTTCAAGAGGTTAACTACGAAATTCAGAAGAGGAACTTCTCTGTTTTCAGAAATTAAACTATCTACCACTCCAAGCTAGCGACTACTAACATTATTTTTACTCAATCACAAAATTCATACCTAACTCCAATTTGAAAATGTTCTTTATTTTTTCTAATTGTGTTGAGCTCAATGTCTCAATATTTCATGTAAGTGCATTAAAAAATCATTTCCGCAAAAACCGCGCCGAAATTAGCAAAAACGCGCCAAATCCGCGCGAAACGCAAAAACCGCGAAAAACGCAAAACCCGCGCCACCTGTAACAGCCCTGATATTGTGATATAAACCTTTTTGCAGATGATACTGTGCTATTCATTGCAGCTAAAAGTTTAGGCGAAGCCATATCCCATTCGAATCAAGATTTGCGTTCTCTGAGTAGATGGTTAAAATACAAACAGTTGAAGTTGAACATAGATAAAACTAAATTCATGGTAATTTCGCGTATCCGAGTAAATGAGAACGTCTCAGTTAAAATTGATGATGAGACACTTGAACGCGTTCGGGAGATTAAATATCTTGGCGTGATTATTGATGATAGATTAAAATTTGACTCTCATATTGACAATGTCATCAAGAAAATAGCCAAGAAGTATGGAATTCTTTGCCGACTCAAAAACGATTTAACTATAGCTAGTAAGATACATTTGTATAAATCAATCATCTCTCCCCACATAGACTTCTGCTCTTCCATTTTGTTTTTAGCCAATGGAACACAAATATCGAGATTGCAGCGATTGCAAAATAAAATAATGCGTTTGATTTTGAGATGCAATAGATTCACATCCTCCTCTTTCTTATTGGATGCCCTACAGTGGCTATCAGTGAAGCAAAGAATTGTGTTTTTAACTTTGGTGTTCATTTTCAAGATAGTTAATGGTTTGCTGCCTCGATATTTGTGTGATCGAATTGAAAGAGGAAGTGACATTCATAGGTATAATACTAGAAACGCGGATGATGTAAGAACACCACATTTTTTAAACGGTGCTTCACAAAATTCCCTATTTTATAAAGGTATTAATGTCTTCAATTCGATGCCTACACACATAAAACTAGCACCAACATTATCACGGTTCAAGAGACTATGTATTTCACACGTCAAAGCTGCCTTTTGAACAGCTACCCTGTCAAATTTTCAATACTTGACTAAATTTGTATCTTGACGAAGTTCCTGCAAACGGATATTTTTGTGTGAACAATTTTGTATAACCTTTTAATATTTATTGAGGCACCAATAAACTATGATGTTCGCCTCGATGATGATGATGGAATTTTATTGTATTGACGTAATTTATTCTATTTTTTGTGTAGTCTACAAAAGTTTGAGTCTCGCGCGCGGTGACAGGTATAAATGACTTTTTTGTATTTATTTATCATATGGAATATTTGTACTGTTGAAGGATTCTGTAGAGTAGTAGTGAGTTGTCTAGTTGAATGTCGGGAATTTCTTGAGAATGAGAATATTGCCGACTGTTTTGACATCGCGCGAACGTTATCAATCCTCGCAATATTTTTGATTTTCTGATTTTTCATGATCACTAGTAATGCTTGCAAACATCTGTAGTTGAGAGCATCAGTATTTTAAAATTTATGTTTTTGCTGTATAGTGTGACAAATTATTAAGTTGTTTATATCTGTGAAAATAATCAGACCGTATTAAGTTTGCAAATCTGATTACATTGTTTATAATTAATAATTATCTTAAAGATATATCGTCTAGCTCAAACCTTTGTAGGGGTATGTGGCGGGACCATCATCATCATCATCAAAACATTCAACATATCAATAATAAGTAATCTCTCTTTTGTCGAAGACCACGTTATCAAGAAGACTTGCAGCACTGCTGAAAATCGGGAGTCACTGCTAGTAGCGCCACCCCGGATGAAGGTGGCACTATTAATGATAGTGTGTGTAAATTTTCATACTCAAACCAACACACTCTTACACTTTTACACAAAAGTGACGCTCGCCGTCACTTCGGTTCGGTGACGCTTGCCGTTAGTATGGGAAAATAACAGAATCGCATGTCTTCTTGATGAAGTAGTCTTCGCTTTTGTTCTTAATAAGCTCAAACAGCCTATTCAGGACACTTTCAATTAACTTTTAATGGATTTTATTCCACGTTCAACAACTACACGGTTTAGATTTAGAAAACACCCGTACGGCATATTTAATTTCCACACTGCTCTTATAATCTACCCTACAAATTCTCAATTGGGTTCTGGTCAGGGTAAGAAGCCTACCATTCTTTAATCTGGATAAGCTTTTCACGAAACTAAGCCATAGTTGCTTAAACCGTGTGCACAAGTGTATTCATGATCTAAATGAAACGTTGTCTAATTTGTTTAACGGCGTTGCTGCAAGAAACGATAGTATATATTTTTCAGGTTCAGAAGCTCGGCACATCCCTGAATGCCCGTTCATTCAAGTCGACAGAACCCTCTCCATACTACACCAAAAGTAACCATTACACATTACACAATTATTTTGTCTTATTAATGTAACAAATATTTATACCCGTAAGAAATTCTAGATGTATTTCCTAGTAAATTCCTGAGCGAATCTTAGAAATACATCTAACCCCGACTAAATTACAGCAACGTTATGAATAAACACATAAAACCAAGCATAAAACAATCACTTACCGACACAACCGCTCGATTTTGAAGTGCCGCACCGCCAGCGTGTGATCCCAGTTCACCGCCGCCAGCGAATCCCTAGCCTCTTCTTCGTTCGCTTCCTCACCGAGCTCGGCCATCAAGGCAGCCACCTGTTGCTCCTGTTGAGCCAACCGATCCAGCCGCCGCTGGATCTGCTGGGCGGAAAGTGGCGCCGCCGGTGCAGCCCGGATCGGCCTCAGCAGGTCGTCGTTCGATACCTCGTCATAGATCACAGGTTGTTGTTGTTGTAATTGACTGTTGTTGACGATGTTGTAGAGTTGTTGCGGTTGCTGGGACTGCGAAGGGATTCGTTCGTAGTACGATGCAGGGGTGGCAGCGACCGTGTCGTATATGTCGCTCCCTATGGTGGAATAGACGTCGTTTCCATTGTAGACACTGTTATAGATGTTCTGCAAGGGAACGGCCGGTTGAGGACCTGTGGCAGATTGCTGTTGTAGCTGTTGAGCAATAAGGTTGATGGAATTGACATTGGGACTGGACCCGTACAACCGGGTATCGTTCTGGATACGAGAGAGTGGCCGGTTGGAAACGGCCACATAATTGTGTGATTTTTGGGATGTCTGATTGGGGACGTTTCCATAGGTCAGTTCGTTGCTGCTGAGCGAGGTGGCCGCGTTACGCTCCATCCACATTTGAGTTACCACGTTGCTGGTGTCCGTTGATTGCGCGTTATTCTGCTTCTTCGGCGAGAGCATGCTTTGTGTGCTTTCATAGTTCTTTCGCTGGAAGCTTTCAGACGCCGCGACTGCAGAGTTGTTCGCATAAATTTGATGCAAGTTTGCGTTCAAGTTTTTGCTGGCGCCTGCACCCATAACCTGGCCACCGTTTGCGTAGATCGCTGCACTACTTTCATACTTGGACAGCGAACTCATAAGACTAGAAAGTTGATTGACAGAACCGTCCTTGGTATTTGATTTGGCAACATACGCCTGGGAATGGTTCACGCTGCTGTTGGTATCGTTCTTGTAGATGTCCTTCTCCAGTTCCGCCAGGAATGTCTTGTCGAGCTTTTTCGGGGTCAAATTCAGTACACTCGTATCGGACGTATCCAACGTGAGTCCACTCAGGTTGACGTCCATCGAGTCGTTCAATCCCTGAGCACTTCCGTAAGAACTACTGCCGGAAGTGTTTAGCGCCGAAGAATTCATACTTGCCATCAAGGAACTGGAAAGCTCACTAAAATCAGTGACTTTTCCATAGTTTGAGTCAATTTTCGAAATGGCTCCTCTATTCACGTTACCATAAACGGCTACGGAAGTCGTCGGCATGCTTGGTTCCGCAACATCCAATGTTTGCTGCCTCTTAATTGAAGCCATCAACTCCCTAGAACTCACACCACTTGATGGGCCGCTCTCGTAGTCGGACGTTGCATTTGAAGCAACCTGACTTTCCATGGTGAAAGGTCTCGTATCGAAAGGATCCGGTTCGAGACTGACCTCGTCGTTGAACGACATCGTATTGGTATATTTTGGAGGCATCTGATACGGCGGAGGTTGCAACCGAACTGGTTGGATCTGCAATTCTTCTTGCACTTGAGCCACCGCCGGATATTGCAGGGACTGTGGAGAAATAGTCGAGAGAAAATGATAACTCAAAACTTGTAACTTCACTTCAGGAACAAATATGAAAAAAAATTGCTTACCGGATTCTGTTCGGGCAGCTCCTGTTGCTGATGCTGCTGTTGATCACCCTCCGTCGGAACATCTATGGGTTCATCTAAAATGCTGGTGAACTGTCGACTGACGGCACCGGTCGTGGTGACCGGTAGACTTGCAACACTTCCCGCATCTTCACCCGGCGACGATAGATCGATCAGAATTCCTTCCGCAGATGACGATCCCTGAGGCAGGTTGTGTGGTTGAGGCGGCCGAAGAGGTCGATTTTTG
The DNA here is from genome assembly GCF_035046485.1 of Aedes albopictus. Classification (NCBI taxonomy): domain Eukaryota; kingdom Metazoa; phylum Arthropoda; class Insecta; order Diptera; family Culicidae; genus Aedes; species Aedes albopictus. The sequence continues at coordinate 351,261,211 of NC_085138.1, forward strand.
CTGTCTTTGACCAACTGTTGTTGCTGTTGCTGCTGTCGGTTTAGTTTTTGATGGTTTTCGTTGACCAGTTTGTTGTAGGAAAACTGTTTCTGAGCGTTGCTTTTGCGTTCTTTGGCGAACTGTTCGGAGATGCACTTGCCGCGACGGTCGGTATTCAGGGTGTTATTTTTACTTGCTGGTAATAAAAAATAATCTCAGTTATCAGAAACTTTGTATGAAATTAAATAGGATTACCTCGCAACTTAACATCTCCGTTCATTTCCAGTGTGCTGGGATTACCCCAGCAAGCTCCAAAGGCAGCTCCATGGGCCGTGTGCCGGAAAGAGTCGTGCAGCGGGCGACTGATTGTACCAGATGCTCCACGATGCTTCGAAGAATCGATTGCAACATTACTGGAATAATAATAACAAAAAATAATATGGAAAATAGATTAAACAAACATTAAACTCTCACTCAAGTCGACTTTTAGAGGAAGCTTCCAAAACTTCACGTAGGATTTACTGTGGAAAACTTATTTGTCCACATAAAAATGCCACCGTGACGGAGCACTCCTGAAAGTTACCCTAGGAGCGATATTTCTGGAAAATTTAACCAGGAAAAAGACCTTCGAAGACTCCGAAGCCGACGATCTCTGGCATGTTGGAAATACCTCAGCACATTGGGGACTACGAAGGTGATGATTTTGTTTGCGGTTTTCTGTGGGAAAGTGAAGGAGGGAAGATTTTTTGCTTTTTTTTCACTCATACTCCCATAAGAAACCCCGTAGGAAGAAAGAGTGTTTCCCGGCTCATCAACCTTCGTAGTCCCCAATTTCTTCAGTAACACATCCCTTCGAAAATATTTCAAGAGATATCTTCAGGAATTTCTCTATGGATTGCTTCAAGAATACATCCGTCATTTTTTCCAAAGATTTCCTTAAGAACACCTCCAGAAATTTAGAACTCATACATATTGATTTGTATGGATCCATGAACAACGTCTCTCCAGGAGGAGTAAATAACGGACTAAGACAGTAATAGATCACTTCACCCACAACTGATGAGTACTGAACCGTGAATTTCCTGTGAAATAAGTCAGAATTCACAGAACGAATGGAATATTAAGTATGTTTGAATGGTACAGGGTTCAAGAGCAAAGGAGAAACGAATCCACCGTAGTAAAAAAACGGCAACAGGAAAAGAGTGTGATTGCTGAAGCAGAGTATAGTATGGACAGGAACGATATGCGGAAGTTTTATGCAACTGTCAATGGTTCGCGGCACAAGACTGCGCTAGTGCCCACCATGTGCAATGACCGGGAAGGAAATTTGCTGACAGACAAAAGAATGGTGGCAGCTAAATTTGTAAAGGTTATAGCCGGTCGCCGAATAGCGCTGTCTGAAACATCTAAACTAGGCCTTGGATAGGACAGGACATAATCCTTCTGAAGCAGTTTGCCAGACGTACACGGATGGGGTGGCATCCAAGACACTATTGCAAACTGACCCGGAAGGTTACGGTAGAAAGTGTGAAAATTGTGTTTTGTACATATTATATTTCCAAACAAAATAACAGTCCATTTATTAAAAAGATCTTGTAAAATGTGACAAGTTAAGAATAGTCTCCAATAACTATCAATTTCCCTGCAGATATGCTTGGAGTAAACCCTGTAGGAATCGCTGGAGGAATTTCTGAAAGTATACATGGAGAAATCCCTGCATGCATCCCTGGAGGAATGCTTAGAGCAATTATGGAAAGCAATCCCTGGAGAAATTTCTGAAGAAGTCGCTTGAGGAATCCCTGAGGAATTCCTAGACAAACTTCAGGAAGAATCCTTGGAGGAGTTTCTTGACGCCTCGAGGAATTTCTAGAACAATCTTTGAAGCTTCTAGAGGAATCACTGGAGGAAATCCTGGAGGAACTTTTGGAGGAATCGCTAGAGGAATTCTTGAAGGAATCCGTGGAGAAATTTCTGAAGGAATAAGTGGAAGCTTTCTTGGAGGCATCTTTGGAAAAAATCCTAAATCAATTCCTGGTGGAATCTCTAGAGGAATTTTTGAAGGGATCTCTGGTAGAATACTCGGAGCAATTCCTAGGTGAATTCCTAGAGAAATCTCAGGAGGAATTCCTAGATGAATCCGTGGAGGAATTCTTGCAGGAGTACCTGAAGGAAACTCAGGAAGAATCTCTGGAGAAATTCCAGAAGAAACTCTTGGAGGACTTCCTGGAGAAATTCCTAGATGAATTCCTAGAGCAAACCTTGGAAGAAATCCTTAAGGAATCCCTGGATGATTCCTTGAAGGAAGTCTGGGAGGAATCCCTGTAGAAATTTCTGAAGAAACCTGTTGAGAAATTCCTGAAGGAATCCTTATTGAACTTTCTGGAAAATCCCTTGGGGAATTCCTGAAGGAATCCCTGAAGCAATTTCTGGAGTAACCTCAAGAGGAATGGCCGGACTTCTGGACAAATTCCTGGCGGAATCTCTGGAGGAGCTCCTGGAGAAATCCCTAGAGAAATTTTTGGAGAAATTCCGTGGAACTATCCCTGGGAGAACTCCTGGAGGAATCACTGTATGAATTCCTGGGAGAATCTCTAGAGGAATTCCGGGAATCTCTGGAGGAGAAACTCTTTGATAAATTCCTGGAGGAAACCCTGAAAGAATTCCCGGAGGCATCCCTGGAAAAAAATTCTGAAAGAATTTGTAAAGGAATCCATGAAGGATTTCCTGGAGAAATTCCTGGAGGAACTGCTGTAGGAATTTCCGAAGAAATTTCCGGAGAAATTGCCGTAGTAATTTTTGAAGGAATTCTTGGAGGAATTTCTGGATCAATTCCTGGAGGAATTTCTGAAGGAATTCCTGGGGTAATTCCTGGTGGAATTCTTAAAGGTATTGTTGGAGGAGCCAAGGAATGAAATCCTGGAAACCCGGAGAAATGCCTGGATGATATCGTGGAGGAATACCTGGAAGAGCACCAAGAATAATACCTGGATAAATTCCTGGGGAAATTTCTGAAGGAATTCTTACTGTATTTCCTGCAGAAATTTCTGGAGAAATTGCCGTAGTAATTTTTGAAGGAATTCTTGGAGGAATTTCTGGATCAATTCCTGGAGGAATTTCTGAAGGAATTCCTGGGGTAATTCCTGGTGGAATTCTTAAAGGTATTGTTGGAGGAGCCAAGGAATGAAATCCTGGAGGAATGCATGGAGGAGTTTCTATAGAAATCCCTGAAGGAACTCCTGCAGGAATGCCTGGAGGTATTCCTAGAGGATTTCCTGGGGGAATTTCTAGAACAATCCCTAAAAGAATTTCTGGAGGAATGCCTGGTGGAACCCCTGGAGAAATTCGTTGAGAATCTTGAGAAATTTGTGGGGGAATCCTTGCATAAATTTCATGAGGAATCCCTGGAGGAATCCCTAGAAAAGTCCCTGGAGGATTTCCTTGAAGAACCACTAGAGCACTTTCAAAGAGGAATCCCTGGAGGAACCTCTAGAGGAATTCCTTGATGTATCTCCAGAGCAATACCTGTAGCAATCTCTGGAAGAAATCCTAGAGGAATTCCTAGAAGAACTCCCGAACGAATCCCTGTAGGATTTTCTAGAGGAATTCATGCGAGAATTCCCAGAGGAATCCTGGAAGAATTCCTGGTGGAATTTCTGGAGTAATCCCTTGAGGAAATCTTGGAGAAATCCCAGAAATAATTCCTGAAGAAATCTAAGGATCAATTTCTAATGGAATTTCAGAATGAGGAGTTTCTGAAAAAAATCCTGGAGGAATGTCTAGAGAAATTCGTTGAGAATCCTGAGGAATTCCCTGCATAAATTTCAGAAGAAATCCCTGGAGGAATGCCCTAGAGAAGTCTCTGGAGGAATTCCTGGAGGATTTTCTTGAAGAACCACTAGAGCACTTTCAGGAGAAATCCCTGGAGGTGTCTCTAGAGGAATTCCTTGAGGTATCTCTAGAGCAATACCTGTGGGAATCTCTGGAAGAAACCCTAAAGGAATTCCTAGAAGAACTCCCGAGCGCATCCCTGTAGGATTTTCTATAGGAATCCATGCAAGAATTCCCAGAGGAATCCTGGAAGAATTCCTGGTGGAATTTCTGGAGTAATCCCTTGAGGAAATCTTGGAGAAATCCCAGAAATAATTCCTGAAGAAATCTAATGATCAATTTCTGATGGAATTTCTGAATGAGAAGTTTCTGAAGAAATCTTAGGAGGAAGTACTGAAGAAATCGCAGAAATTCCTGAGGAAACCCTGAAGGAATCCCAAAAAAAACCCCAGGAGGAATCTAGGAAGCAATTCCAAGAAGAATTCCTAAGAGAATCTTTTAACAGTTCCTGGAGGAAGTATTGGATCAATTTCTGGAGGAATTTCTGAAAGAATTCCAGGATGAATTCCTGAAAGAATTCCAAGAAGAGTCCCTGGTAGCATTTTTAAAATAATCCTGGAAGTTGTTCCTGAAAGAAGCACAGAAAGAATTCCCGGTTGAACCTGTGTGAAGGAATACTTGGATGGACTTCAAAAAGATTTTTGGTACAACATTTTTTAAGAAATTCCTGGATTATTTTTTGAATAATCTTTAGTAAAATTTTCTGAGAGAATTTCTGCAAGACGTTCCTGCAGAAATACTTCGAATAATTTCCAAATTATTGGAGCAATCTCTTGCTGATATGGAGAAATCCTTGGAGAAATCTCTTAAGAAATAGTCTGGAGAAACCTCGAAAACAGCACTTGAACAATCACTGGAGGAACCTCCAAAGATATCCCAAGACAAATCCCCGAGAAAACGTCTGGTGGAATCCCTAGATGAATTTTTGAAGGAATCTCTGGAGGAATTCATGATGGAATCACTGCAGCAAGCTATGGAAAAAATCCTGGAGAAATTGTTCATAGGTACTCATATAGTTTACGAAACTAGAAACAAATCTAAAACAGTTATTTTGATTCCTCAAAACGGCAATGACGATTTGCATATTAACATATCGGGTGCCCATGCCGCTTAAAAGTCACCTCAAATCAGGCCCCCTCCAGAAAAAAAAACCTAGCCAAGCCAATGAATATACCGCCAAATCGTTTGGGGTGAAACATCAAGAAATCCCATTGAAATTTTGCATACAAACTTTAGAGGCACAAATCTGGCGAACGAAGCGTCGAATTAAGCCGCACTTGTTTATCCTGGCTTTGCTCACTTGCAAAAAGAGGCAGCTTTTCCAAATCGCGAGCAATTGTTTACGAATTTTCAAGATTCGTGCTCTTGAAAACGTAAGTAGGGGACCAAGTCGGCCATTGTGGCAGTCATGTTTGTAATCTCTGAAGTTTCTCCTTAAATGTTCAGTCCTACCTGTAGAAAACATGTCATATTTTCTCACTATTCATAAAATACCAACATTTAAAAACGTAAAAATATCTGCGTCGTTCATAAATCACGTTATCCTGCTAGTCAAAGAAGTCGTCAGTTTATGTCTACATGTCGAGTCGAGACGCATTAACGTCAACAATGCGTCTTGATCACGCGTTAGCTTTGAAACTACAAGCACAATGAAGTGCTGCAACCCTCTTTCCCACACTCGGTTGATTTTACAACGTTAATTTTCAATGGAAGATAACATTATTAAGAATCATCATGAGAAACATTATTAATAATCATTATTCATTTACAAATTGTTGCATATTACACGTTTAAAAGCAAACATGTTATCACGCATTAAATCAAATATTTACTATGTAGTTGCAATTAGTATACAAAAAATGTTACATATTAATTATTGCATATAATTCGAATGAAATTTAAATAGTTTGTTAAAAACAACCGAGCAGTATGGGCAGGGCCGGATTTAAGGGGGGGCCAGGGGGGCCATGGCCCCGGGCCCCCACATTTCAGGGGCCCCCACAAAATGTTACTTCAAATGGGAATCGAAAAAAAATATAAAAAATGCACTTCTACTCTCAAGATGTATGTGAAATATTGTGCTTCAAAATAGAAAGAAGCAGATATCTGCCTTTTGATAAAATTTCAAACTTTTCCAGAAAGTTGTTAAGATATTTAAGGTTTTAATTGATCACTCTTGTGAATTGCACAAGTTATGTTAACGAAAATACATGAGGGAATCTTCACCTGAATTCTGGATGAAATTTTAAATGTTATGGAATAGAGAGTCGAAAAGTTTCTGCTGAAAATTCGTGTTTATTTCTGTCGAAAATTATTGGCGTTATTTTTATAAATTTCCTACATAGTTCTTAGAAGATTTGCAAGTGTTTCTATCAGAATTAAGAAAAGTTTTTAGAATTGTAGAGTTTGATTTCGCTTGTTCAAATCGAACCCCAGAATTGTTTAAATATTTTTTTTGAAGGAACAAGCAAGAATTTTAGGTCGGATTAATTGAATGTGTAATTTAAGGTGAATTTCGAAGTTGTGGGCTTTGCAGACGATATAGTCATAATAGTGAGAGGAAAGTATGACGAAACTGTTTCGGAGAGAATGCAAAGGGCCCTAAACTATACACATTCATGGTGTATTAAGGAGGGCCTTAGCATCAACCCGTCAAAAGTCGTAATTGTCCCTTTCACTAGGAGAAGGAAGATCAACCTAAAAGCTTTTCGGCTTGGAGGGATACAAATTCATCCTAGTGATCGAGTCAAATACTTAGGTTTGATACTGGATGCTAAACTGAACTGGAATGCTCAAATTGAGTCCGTGATCGGTAAGGCAACAAGTGCGTTCTGGTTATGCTCCAAAACTATTGGCAGGAAGTGGGGCTTGAAACCAAAAATGATAATGTGGATTTATACTGCCATAATCCGCCCAAAAGTCACGTATGCTTCGTTTGTCTGGTGGCCAAAAACAAAAGAGGCTACCACGCAATCAAAGCTTGCGAAAATTCAACGTCTTGCGTCCATTGCTGTTACAGGAGCGATGCGAAGCACACCATCAAAAGCTTTAGATGCGATTCTCAATCTGCTACCCTTGCACGAGTACGTGCAATTAGAAGCAGAAAAGGAATTGCTGAGACTTGAACGAGTTGAAAAGTTTATGCCAGGTGATCTTGTAGGTCACCTGAGCATTTCACAATATTTCCAAAATAGGCCAGTAATGAAAATGATTAAAGACTGGATGAAACCTGTGGAGAACCATGATGTTCCTTACAAGTTGCACGAAACAACTCGTGCAGATTGGGAAGTCGGAGGTCCCACTGTTCGTCAAGGATCAATCAAATTCTATACAGATGGCTCAAAAGTTGGAATAAAAACGGGAGCAGGAATCTACGGCCCTGGAATAAAAATTTCAGTGGCGATGGGACACTATCCTACGGTGTTTCAAGCAGAGATTCTTGCTATTTTGAAATGCACAAATATCTGCCTTGAGAGAAAATACAGATATGCAAATATTTGTATTTTCTCAGATAGTCAAGCTGCACTAAAAGCATTGTGCGCTTACAAATGTACTTCAAAGCTTGTCTGGGAATGCATTCTTTCACTGCGCAGGCTGTGCCAAGGGAATTCAGTAAACTTATACTGGGTTCCAGGTCACTGTGGCATTGAAGGGAATTAATTGGCAGACGAGCTTGCTAAAAGTGGTTCCAATTTACAGTTTGCTGGCCCAGAACCATTCTGTGGTATATCAAACTGTACAATTGAAATGGATCTGAAACGCTGGGCTGAGCAGAGGGTGATATCCAATTGGATGGATGTCAAAAATTGCAATCAGTCAAAACGATTTATAACACCAAATGCTTATAAAACCAAAAAGCTCTTAGAGCTCAACAAGAGAGCTCTATGTACATACACTGGCCTAGTAACTGGACACTGCCCGAGCAGGTATCACTTGAAAAATATAGGCCAAATTCAGAGTGATATCTGTCGTTTCTGTAATATGGAACGTGAAACCTCGGAACATCTGCTTTGCAGTTGTGGTGCTTTATACACGCGCAGGCAAAGATTTCTAAATAGTGGTTGCTTGCAACCCAGTGAGATCTGGTCTTCAAAACCTGGGAAGGTCTTGGAGTTTATCAATTCCATTGCACCTGACTGGGAGACGACGCGTCGTGGCAGTAGCTGATTACTTGACACATGGTAATTAGCTGGCTAGATGCGAATATCAAAACGGGACATGCCACAAAAGTTCAGCCTATTGGACGCAGTGGCTTAATTTCCCCAACAGGGGAGGAAAAAAAAAAAAAAAAAGGTGAATTCTTAACAAATCCATAGGTTCCATATGAAAATTGCAGTAGATATTATTGAAAGATCCTATTCAAAGTAAAACAGAAATTCCATCACGAACTTATTATGGATTTCCGATGAAATTTCTTCAGCAGCTTTTTGTAGAATTTCCGCTAAAATACCACTATCGATTTTTTGCCTCTTGAAGTTTAACAATTATTCTGCGCGTTTACCAGAAACTCCTCCCGAAGTCGCGTTAGGAATGTTTATGCTTAAGTTCCCCAAATAAGAAACCTGGTAATCTGTCTGCAACTCTATAGATTTCATCAATGATTCCGCAAGAAATTCTATTTGGAGGTTTTGCAATAACGTCCCCAGAGATAGCGCTATAATTTTTTATCCGAAATTTATCGAAAATGTCTCCTATAAAATCTATTTTTAAATTTCTTAAAGGACTTTCTCATGAATTTCGACTTGATCAATGGAATCTAATACTATGAACACTCTTGGATAAAGCGTTTTTTACTTGATAACATTTCTTTTACAATCGTCTTTAGACTAAATTTTCATATCTGGATCTCTGTTATGCTTAGTTTATAGTGGATGCCTTTTTTCTAGTTATGCTTATTAAGCTAGATTAAGGCGGATACAAATTTCATTTTGACTTATTGTCCGCCTTTCCTTCGAAAATAGTTGGCAGTATTTTGCATTTTGAGGGGGCAGTTAGAAAAAATATTTATCAAAATATCGGGTCCTGCCAAAAATTCTTTAACAAATCCGATGAGTTTTCAATATTGTTCAAATTAAATACTTTATTATTTTTATCACCCCCCTCGACCAGTCAAACAAAAAGTGAAATAAATATTAGCGCATTTGCCCAAAAGTACACGCGGCAAATTCCCGAGGAAAGGAACAGCCGCGTTTTTTTTACATTCCGTTTACTTAATTCTTATGAAAGATAACATTGCGGCGTTTCCTCAAGTGCGGCCGTTCCTTTCCAGAAGAATTTGCCGCGTGGAATTTCGTGCAAATGCGTGTTTAAAAACATAAAAAAGGCCGCGCGGTGTATCATTTTTAGCGCACCACTCAATATTTGTATCGGCCTATTTTCTTCAATAACAACCCTAATTTTTGGAAGAATTTTCCATATTTTCTGGATTTTTCTACAATGAAAAAAAAATACCCTCTATATAGAGGCCCCCCACAACACTGTGGCCCCGGGCCCCCACATTTGTAAATCCGGCCCTGAGTATGGGAAAGAAATATCAATCAACAAATCCAGATTTACGGGGTTTAAAAAGGTCCTAAATCTGTTAGAAACCTGTAATGATTTTATTAGGATTTATGACGATCCGCAAAACCTTCCCAAATCCAATCGTCCAAAAACTGTTCTTTGGGTATAGAATCTACTAATCCCCGGTGGTTCAGTTTATCGAGCATTTCTGATTAATATGCTGAAACATATAATCAGTAATACTCCATTTGCCTAGAGCCAGTTCGCGATGAACCCGTTGTTGGAGGTACAACAATAGAGTGTTACAAAAGTGATACGTTTCACAAAAAAAAACATTAAATTATAAAATCAAAATGCAACACTTTCACTTTATTGCCGTCAAACCCCGTGATCGTGACCAGGGTGAACCCTGTAGAACTTATTAGGCACGAAAGCGAACAGTTTCATCAACCAATCCAATTATTGTTGCAATTTGGGAGGATGAATAATTGCCTACCATTTGGTTGAATATCTCATATGCCCAATCTATAATATAACTTCCAGACTCATCATCCGATCATTGATTTTATATTATCGCCTATCCGTAGACGGCGGGTTCGATTCCCGTTTGGTCGGGAAAAAATCCTGGTCTCCATGAGCATAGTGTGTCATTGTGCTTGCCTCACAATATACAAATTCATGCAATGGCAGCCAAAGAAAGCCCTTCAGTTTATAACTGTAGAAGTGCCCAAAGAACACTAAGTTGAAGAGAGGAAGGCCAAGTTTCATTGGGAACGTAAAGCCATACAGAAGAACAAGAAATCCTAGGACTTACCGCGGAAAAATCCCAATTTCGAATGTGCGCTGATTTTGTCCTTTCACGAACTGCAACTCTGGCCGATCATCGATTACGCATATGCAATCGCCTTGCTCCACCGTTAGTCGACTATCAGCCTTGTAGTTCATCACCGCCCGGTATATCGGTGGAGGTGTTGCGGAGAGGAATTCCCTAAAACATAACGAATTTTTAAATGAATTCTCAAACAATTAGTTATAAGGTTACCAAAAAAAAAACTTACTTTATCGCAGCGAACGTAGGTCGCTCCGCCGGCGTCTTATCCCAACACTGCAGCATCAACTGGTACACATCCGGAGGGCACGCATCCGGATGGTGCAACCGTTCACCTTCTCGATCAATCTTCCGCAGAATCTGCGATCCATTCAGCCCCACCCATGGATCCTCACCGAAGGTGAACATCTCCCACAATGTCACCGCGAACATCCACGTATCGGACGCATGGCTGAACTGTCGATATCGCAGCGACTCCGGAGCGCACCACGGAAAAGGAACTTTCTTATGCTCGGTCATCACGTAGCAATCCTCTTGCTGGGGCAGCGCTCGCATCAAACCGAAATCTCCGATTTTTATCTTATTTCCGGAAGCCAGTAGAACATTCCGACAGGCCAAATCCCTGTGCAAGAACCGTTTACTCTCCAAGTACGCCATTCCGGTGGCGACCTGGACGGACCAGTTCCAAATGGTCGTCAGCGATGTGTTTTTACACTGCTTCCGCAGTGTATCCAACAGGGAGCCGTTGGCGGCCAGTTCCGTGACCATCATCATCGGCTGAGACAGAACCACACCGTGCAACCTCACCAGGTTCGGATGGTTCAGCGTGTGCATCGCTTGAACTTCCTTGAAGAAATCCTCTATCACCCCAGGTTGCGCCAGGGTGTCGGCTTTCAAGATCTTCACTGCCACCGGAACAATCTGTCCACCGGGAGCATTCCACTCGCCTCGTCGCACCACCCCAAACGACCCATCGCCCAACTTGATCGACATGGTCACATCCTTCTCGTGTATCAAGCAAGTCAACGCCAGAGCCGATGGTTCCTCCGCCTCCCTCGCCGTGGCCACCTTTTTCTGTGGCTGCTGTTTCCCACCCCCGATTAACTTCGAAAGAATATTCCGTCGCCATTGTTGTGCTTTCTTTTTCTTCACCGCTTCCATTAATCGCCGGATGCCCGGCTTCCCCAAGCCGATCTTCTCCAGATCATCCACGTGGACGTAATCGAAGTGTGCCAACCGTGTGATCTGCAGGTCATCTCGTAACCGGGGGAGGAACTGCTCCAACTGAACGTCCACCAGCAGTTCCTCTAGCCAGAGGGTGTCCGGGTCGGACATTTTCGGGCGTTTGGGTGGTTATCTCTGTAAGAAGAGAATGTGATATGGTAAGAAATGGGTTCATGGTCGTCGACAACGGAAATGAAGTGCGATAAAGGAAGAGTGTGACATGATGGTTCGGTGCTGAGACGTTCAAAGGGGTACCAAAGAGGGGAAGGAGACCGTTCGGAAACTACCAAAATTTTGACTTTTTTCTTATATGTTTAGACCTAAGTAAAAGAGACAAGGGCTGGTGTGGTATCGTAAAGGGTCGTTCATAACCAAAAGTAACCAAATATTTATAACACAGCGTAACAAAAATTAGCTTTTGGTCTGTCTCAAGAGCAAACTTATGTGTCTCTGACAGACCTTGGGCCGCTGAATCCGAATCCGGGCTCAGATTTGCTCCAGCACGTCACAATTTTTAGCTATACCCCAATTTATAGGGTAAAATATGCGATTTTGGGCTTTTTTGACTGCAAGCCATTAAGAATGGAAATATTTTTTTTTAAGCAATCAAAAGGTAAATTGGTCAATTAACCTCTAAATTAACGACTCATGCGAAATATTTCGTTTTACCAAATCAAATTTGATAGCCCAAAAACGCATATTTTGCCCTATAAATTGGGGTATAGCTCAAAATTGTGACGTGCTGGAGCAAATCTGAGCCCGGATTCGGATTCAGCGGCCCAAAATCTGCCAGAGACACATCAGTTTGCTCTTAAGACAAAAAAATGTTGCGCTGTGTAATCATAACATTTAACCCTCTAATACCCAAATTTTTGATTTTGATCTAAATATCATTTTTCGTCATCTAAAATCGATTTAAACATGTTTTAGACAATTCTTTTTAACTCTCGATTTCATGAATTTCAGTTTTTGATTTTTCTAATTTTTATTTTTGAACATCCCCACACTTTTATATTTTTCCTGGAAGCCAATTTGGGGAACGGATATTTAGAGATGAAAACATTTTGAGATTTTATGATTATTGTTGAAATATTATTTTAAATTTTTTTCACAGATAATTTAATTTTCCGTGTAATTTTAATGTAATGTAATTTTAAGGAAAATGATTTTAGAGTGTATTCGATTCCCTTAAACTATTAAACAAGGATTGAATGATTTGGGAAAAATTTAAAATATGTTCATTGTAGCGATTCAATACAAAATAAACAATTACTTCCAAAAGGTGATTGAAACATCAATTTTTCAATGGTTTTAAAAAAATGTAAATACGCTTTAAAATACACAAAAAACCATTTTGAGATATACAGAACAGTCCTAAATATCAGCCAAAAATATAAAAAAGTTGATTTTCCACGAAACAAAAATTACAAAAATGCTCAAACTATACCCCGTCTAAAGGCGGGATTGGGTATTAGAGGGTTAAGTTTTCAGATAACAAAAAGGTAAGAATGCTCTATCATATAATAAACAATCACACATACAAACAACATATCATATATATCATATATTGGGAAAGGGAGGGACCATCAGGGCACCCGATTGAAACGAATTGGACAGGAGCATGGGACTGCCTCCTTCTTGTTGTTAACAATTCGTGGATTGAGGGCGGGCTCTTCGACGCCATGTATTGGGAGTATTCTGTCAATCGAGGGCTTGATTTTGCAGTTGTTCGTGAGAACTTTCTTTTGGAAGGAGATTCTTTTTCCCTGGCGCGGGGTTCGCGCTAGTGTTACTGCTTGCGGGTCCGCACAACCCTTTTTGGCCCTTCATACAGGAGAATGACTGATCACTAACAACAGCACAATTTTGATCAAATCGCTTTTCAGATTATTCCATTCCAGCTATAGGCAGCTGCCTTGCTACAATAGATGGTAGAACAAAATCATCATCATCATCATCATCTACAAAAGACAGTAGAAGACAGAAGAACTTCTAGTATAGAAGACAGAAGAAGCGGAACCAATTAGCGAAACTAATAAAAATGAACCAACATCTGATCGATAAGTATTGATCATGCGAGAGAAAATTGGAAACTTCGGAAGTCAAAACTTCGGTGAAGTTCGGCGTCGGCATTCTAATTTGGGGTTCGCCAACGCATAAGAATTGCCTGTGTCGGCGACGCTTTAATTAGAATGCCGACGTTTTTACTTCGGCGAACGTTTGTTGGGGATAATTGATTTCACATATCGACTTCGGTCTAAAATAAATCAGTATGTACAATATGATATGTATAACTCATACTACCCAAATAGGCTCCATTGCCACTGCTATTCCGCCAAATTCCAACGTGTTATAAGCCAAAAACATTCGCTGCCCTGCCCTGTTACAGAAGTGACGGAAAACATGCTTATCACAACAGTACAAACAATACCGGAAAAAATCTTTGCAGGAATCTCTGTAGAAGAATTTCAACAGAAACCCCGTAAAAACTCCAAGAGGAATCACTGGAAAAAATCCTTGGTCAAAATGTCTGGAGGAACTTCTGGAAAAATAACCCGAGAAATCATAGGACGAAACCCTTCAGGAATTCCTGAAGGAATCCCATAAGTAATCTTTGTAGAAACCGCCCGGATAAACACCTTGAGTAATATTTGAATCCTATGGCAATTTCCGAAGCAATCCCTAGAGGCATTCCAAGAAGAATTCCTATTTAAATCTCTAAAGGAATCGCTGTTAGAATTCCAGATGAAATTCTTAGAGAAATTCGCGGAGAACTCCCTGAAAAAACTACTGGGAGATATCTGGAGCAGTTCCAGGAGGAATCCCATCAGCAATGGCTTGATAAATTCAAGGATGAATTTCAGGAGAATTCACAGCAACAGTTTTCGCTTCAATTGCTAACGTGTTTGAAGCCAAATGCATGCCCTACCACGTATCCTTGGCAAACACTTAATACAGGGAGCGATTACGCCGACATCGGAAAAAGCACGCTTATCACAACAGTCCACTATTCCTAAGAAATCCATGGAAAATCTTTGCAGGAATCCCTTTCTAAGAATTCCCAGAGAAACCTCTAAAACCCCAAAAGCAATCACTCGAAAAATCCTTGGTGAAATTGTTGTAGGAATCTCTGGAAGAAATCCTGGAGAAATAATCCTCTACAAAAATTCCTGGAAGAATCCCGTAAGTAATATCTGTAGAAACCTCCAGAGGAGTTCTCGGATAAATCCCGTGAAAAATATCTCAACAAGAATTAATGGATATTTCCTTGGAATAAGTCCTTGGAGAATCATTTCCCATTGGAATCTTTGAAGAAATCACTTTTCCAGGTGAAATTCCTGGAGAAATCCACGGAGAAATTCCTGAAAAGAGTTAAGGAATCCCAACATGCATGACTTGAGAAATTCTAGCATGAATTCCACAGCAACAATATCTAGAAAAATCTCATCAGGGATTCCGGGAGATCACAAGAGAAATTGCTGAAGCAATACCAAAAGATATTTTGTGAGAATACCAAGAGGGAATCTTGGAATAATCTGAGTCAGGGGATTCTTTGCAGAAGATCACTTTTTAAAAAAGAACAAACTTCCGATACAAAAGTGTCCATTGATTAAGGCGAAACTGGAAGCATTTCCTCACTTTTTGGTTTTTGATTTTTTATTAAATAACGAAGCAATATTTTCAAAATCGGTTTCGTGCACATGTAGAGGATGGATCAAGGTATCTTCTGATTTTTTTTTCGTAGTGGAAAATGGTTTTTCTTTTTTGCAGAAACCATTTTTGAACGAAATTTCACAAAAAAATGGTTTTAGAAAAAATGGAAAACTTTTTCAACACCAAAAAAATTCAGAAGATACTTTGATCCATTCTCTACATGTGTACGAAAACCGTTTTTGCAAATATTGCTCCGTTATTTAAAAAAAAGCAAAAACTGAAAAAATGAGAAAATGCTTCTAGTTTCGCCTTAATAACCTTGCCTGTACACAACACTAGCAGGGAAAAGAGATCGAGCCACGCTGCTGGCTTGCTTTTATTAATATTTAGTGCACACTAGCGTGGGTTATCGTGGGTCAATCGTTTCTATTGGCTAATCCACCTACCAGAATTTCGTGATTCTGACAAGGAATATCTGGATGCATTGTTCGTGTAATTTCTGGAGAAATAACTAAAGGCAATTTCTGGAAAACAAAAAAAATAAAAGAATCCCTAGGATAACATCTAGAAAAATACTTAGGAAAATTTATTGAAGAAACTTCTGGATACATCCCTGGAGGTTCCTATGAAATTTCTGACAAAAGATCTGCAGGAATACCAGCAAAAATTTCTAGAGGATCTCTAGCATTAGTTCAGGTAGCAATCCCAAGAAAAACTTCTGGTGGAATCATTGGAGAAATGCCTGGAATTTTGTTAGGGAAATATCGGAAAGATTCTTTAAGAAATTCCCGGAAGACTTCCTGGCGGATGTCCCAGGAAGTTCATGAGAGGAACACCAGCGGATATTCGTGGAAGAATTCTAGCAGAAATTCGCGGAGAAATCGCAGCAAGAATGTAAGGAGTAATCCCATCACGAAATCCTGAAGGGTTTCCATTAGGAATTCTGAGAGGAATCTTAAGAGGTATTTATGGTGAAATCTCCCTGGAAGAAGAAAGGCGAAATCAACGGCAATTCCTGAAACTATCTCCGCAAGAAATCTACAGCATAAATCTCAGCCTTCATGAAGCCTTCCAGATTCATGAAGAAATCTTCTACTCCTGAAGGAAACTTTAGAGGCATCACTGGATAGAAAAGAAGCTAATTTTGCACGTTTTCCGTGTTGGAACTGGATTCAGATACGGAAGTGATTACCTCCACGTCATATATTTGGGTACATCTATCCATGTTTGTAATTTATATATCTTGTTAAAATAAACTGAATTAATATTCATTATAAGATGACAATGCTGAGTGAAACACAGATTTATTTTTCTTAGTAAAAAAACGGCTACAAAATCGGATAAGAAACTGACAAAAACGGATCACCACATATTTGTTAAATAGTATCGAACACTCCAGTACTTTTGATAGATGCATATTCTTGCAATTCATAGCACGTACGCTAGATTTTAAAACACTGAGCTTTCACCGCACGTTCAGCTGTTGAAATTTTAGTAAAATTTTACCGTAATCCGTTTTTTTTTCGCAAATGTATGTAGTAACTTGTACAATGCAATAGACAAGTTACATTTCTTATCACCGTCCTTGACAATTCAGTCAAATTTAGTTTAAAAGCTGAATAAGTCTATTATTTATTATGACCAGATAGTAACAATAAGAAAATAAACTTGAGACGCAAAAAAAATCTTGAAGAATTAGAACTGTGATGGCATGAAATTTTCAAAAAAAAAATGACGATATTCACAGCGAAGTTATACATTTATTGCGGAATTTCCGAACATAAATTTAGTTAGGTATACTGTCGGAGAAATTGAGAGAGTACAGTACTTGTTCAACGCTTTTTTGAATAGTTATCAACTGAAATTATTGTAAAGACAACTGGAGATGAACCAGCCTCGGGCTGAAAATCTCCCTAATAAAGCTAATAATAATAAAGACAACAAACTAGGTTGAATTTTCAAAACTTTTCTTTGAGATCTTCTGGTATTATTTCTGAAGCTACTTTCGGAAAAAATGTTTTGTATGCAGAAAATCCACGCACACATTTGCGTGCATATTTCCTGGGATAAAGACAACTGTTTGTTTACAAATTACCGACGGAAAAAGGCAATCTATTTCAATAATTGAGCAGCTTTTGCTACCTTCTGCAGTAATGAAATCCAATTTTGAAGTGTCAAAGAGTTTTTATGAGGTATGAATTTCAGGTCAGTGCAATATAAGTGAATCTGGTGAAGTGACATTTGAACGGTGATGAAGAACAATTCGGCTAGCAGCTACTTTGGTGTGATTGCCTTCGTCATACGCAAAACGAGAAAAAAAAGTGAAGTCATAAGTTAATTGAAAATGAAACGTGAAATATTTCGATTTCCAGTACTAGGAAAAGTGTTCTAATTATGGCTATAGTACCAATTATTCGCCATAGTTGATTTTCACCCTTGAACGATGTAAATCATCAAGAAAAAAATTGTGAACAACAGATCACGTTCACAAAAGATGGTTGCACTCATTTAAACTCCACATCTGGCTCTAATTATGATAGAAATAAATTATTTTCCTTAAAATTTTTGCTTTTTTGCACCCTTTTTCGCCATAGTGTACCAATTTACACGCAAATAGTGCGAAAAGGAATCGAAGTTAAAAAATGTAACCATGTACCAGATCATGGTTCCTATCATTGGCACACGCTGTAATAAATACTAAAAGTAGTTTGGCTCCATTTCTATATTTTTCCTGTAAAGTATGGAAACAAAGCTATCTTTCAACATATTGATGACGATCGTTGGTCTTCTCGTTATTTTTTGTACAAATAGTTTTCCTTAGGTAGTGCCAGAATTGATACAGGCACCCTATAGGGGCTGGTTATTGAGTCTACATCTTTTTGCTTCCATCTAATGAATCAAAGGTAAAGAGAACTTGGAAAATCTTTATAAAAAGATGAACCAGCCTAGGGCTGAAAATCACTTGTTGGATCGAAGAAGGATGATCCGGATCCGCCTCGTAAAAGCCGTTTTTTGGACTTTTCAAGCTGCGGAAAGAGCATATTTATTCAACAATGTTCACGTTACAATTCATTTATTCCACTTACGTTAAGGTACCAAATAATTTCTAGAGATAATCGATTCCAACAAGTAATAATGATTTTAGATTCTAGCGTGTTACAAACGTGTCTTCACTTTTTGATATTTAGACTCAATTGTACAATGACAAGATGATAATCATAGTTCTGACGGTAGACGTCAGATTAGACGAACTTCTCGGTTCCGCGGGTAGACGTGTCCGATCGAGGGGCATTCATGGCAGTGCTGCCAGTGCCCGCAACATCACTATAATAAAGTAATAATAAAAATAATAATAATTGGAAAATCTTTTTGAGTTTTGGCTATTTTCCACCTGATATGACGGGAATTGGCGCATATCAAGAAGTAAATTTCAATCATAGTATAAAGTTTCCCAGTCAACCAATGATCGTAAAAAATGTTGAATAAGATGTTAAAGTGGGGACGATATGCGTACATTTTATATGCGCCTAAATGGTGTCCACTTTATCATCTTATGCAACATCTTATACGATTACTGGTTGTCTGGGTTATGAGATAGTAGGGGATTTACTGAACAACGTGAACGGCTGATTAAATATCATCCTGATTAAACGTTGCGATCATCAAGGCAATCTTTGATTAGGGTTGTTCACTAAACATATTAAATCACTGCGTAAGCCATCATTAACTGATTACTGAAATTTTTCATGAAATTGGGAATGAAATAATCAAAGATTGCCTTGGTGATTGCAACGTTTATTCAGTTTACGCTGTTTAGTGAATCCCCTAATTATTTCATTCGCAATTTCATTAATTAAATATTTCAATAATCAGATAAACATTACATATATGGATTGCGCAGATATTTAATCTGTTCAGTGAATCCCCTTAGTGCTGTTTTTTTTTATGCAATTCAGTATCATAATTTATATTTTATATAACTCATTTTGATATCATAATGGCCAATTTTTCCGAACTGGTTCATTATGCAACTCAAATGAGTTTCATAATGAAAAAAAGTTGTATAATGTTCATAATGCAACTCATTTGAGTTGCATTATGAACATTATGCAACTCAAATCGGTTGCATTATGAAAAAAATCATTGCATAAAATTTTGTATGGAACTCGTTGCAAAACTTCTTTTCAACTTTTTGCAACTCGTTACATAAATAACTATTAATGCGACTTAAAATCAAACCGCCTTCCATAAAGCAGAGTATTCAAATATCGCGTACTGGAGATGCCTATGTACAAGATATGAAACCACACAGTGTGAATGAAAGATCGTAATGTGAAAGAACTGACGAAGAACGATCGGAAGAAAGTAAACGCGATAAGGTCAAGGGCGTCTAATGTGTGGTGATAAGTGTTGGTTGATTCAATTAAATATTATGTTTCATGCATTCATCGTATCGTATCGTATAGTTCAAGATCTCTATGAATCCTGTCGAAATAAATAGTTCATACAAATTGGAAGACAAGATTGCCGTAAAATTAAATCCTAATTTCATTGATTATCCAATTGTTTATTCGACTAGTACATGCAGACATTAAATCGAGTAAAATTACTTCCGAACATCAAATTCCATGCATCAAATGAGGAAATTGACTCTAAAAACATCGCGTGATGATTTTTTGTGCTTCCTGAACTGCCCAATAACTCAGCTCAAACCAGACCGCTGGCTGCACGATAGGTCACGCATGGTCCTTTCACTTTCGCGATCTTCACGCATTGATGATCATTCGCTACCTAATAAATAGAAGAAGCACCCCAACGAATGCAGTTACATACCGCTGGCTGTTTTTGGTTCCGACCTGTTCCGACTGCGCGGACGTTCATTGCCTCGTTATAATTAGCATATGCGCATAACTGTCGGAAATTATTGGAACAATAATATGGACCGGTAAGCGGTTCCGATGAGCGTAATGATTTTAATTCCCACCATTAATTTCGGAATTTGTGATCTCTAGATTTGAGCGATTGAAATGATGACATTTCAAACGATTTTCGTCGCTATTTTCACCTTGGTTTTTGATTGCTCTTCGACGGTATTCCTTCATACGTTTTTTAATTAGTCTATACTTTCAGGCCCCATTGCGCGTCATCGTTGGTCGACATCTTCATTTCCAGTGCTGCAGCAGTGTAACGCATTTTTGGTGTTTATATTTTCTTTCATGAATATTAATCGACCGTTCGAATTTTTCACCGCTTCGCGTGTACTTTTTCCTGATAACCATCCCCAAACACCCAATTAATTGTTACCGGTTTTCGGACCAGAAGCAGTGTTGAGGTGATCAGATAAATGAGTAAATGGCGTGCTATTTTGACGAGCACGTGCTTTGGAGCTTTTTATTAACATAAACTTCTCTACGTTCAGTGAACAGCCTAGCCGCAAAGGCAGGGTGGCCACACAAAATCAAAATTGAAATTCCCGCATTTTTCCCGACTTTTTCCCGCATTGATTTTAAATTTTCCCAACTTTTCTTTATGTACCTGTGGAGCATGTAAAACATCCAAGAATCCAAACTTTTAAGTGGATCTATAAAACTTACTGAAATATTTACAGTGTAATTGTAATACTGTGACAATTTTACAATATTTTGGAAACATTAATATCGAAAGAAAGTGTCATGTAAAACATGCTTGCAATTTGCTTCTTATTCTGGATGCTTTGTAACGAAATCTTAATAGGAGTTTTTTTTTCGCTATCCCAGGAATTCTGAAGATGTGAAGGAAGGCATTATTAACGTAATTCTGTTATAATTCCTATAGAATTATTGGAGTGTATTCTGGTGAAATACTTCGAAGAATTTCCTAACAAATTTCCCGGAAGAAGTTTATTGCAAAATCATTGAAATAAATACACAGCGCAACATTTTTTTGTCTCAAGAGCAAACTTATGTGTCTCCGAAGGATTTTGGGCCGCTGAATCCGAATCCGGGCTCAGATTTGCTCAAACACGTCACAATTTTGAGCTATACCTCAATTTATAGGGCAAAATATGCGATTTCGGGCTTTTTTGACTGCAAGCCATTAAGCATGGAAATATTTTTTTAAGCAATCAAAAGGTTAATTGGTCAATTAACATCTAAATTAACGACTCATGCAAAATATTTCGTTTTACCTAATCAAATTTTACAGATTTAAGCATTTTATGTTAGTATGAAAACTTGCATGCAACTTTTGGAGGGTGACTTGTATGGGAAATATCGTATCTAACATATATCGCTTAAAATTTTCAAATTCAATTTGATAAAACGAAATATTTTGCATGAGTCGTTAATTTAGATGTTAATTGGCCAATTAACCTTTTGATTGCTTGAAAAAAATATTTCCATGCTTAATAACTTGCAGTCAAAAAAGCCCAAAATCGCATATTTTGCCCTATAAATTGAGGTATAGCTCAAAATTGTGACGTGTTGGAGCAAATCTGAGCCCGGATTCAGATTCAGCGGCCCAAAATCTGTCAGAGACACATAAGTTTGCTCTTGAGACAGACCAATAGTTAATTTTTGTTACGCTGTGATATCTGTGATATTTTCTCACATACCATGGAAGGAAATATATTCAATAATTTGATTATCAAATTTTATTAAGAAAATTAAATTCCGTTTTATTAACAGGTTCATATAAAAACCACCAGATTCAAAATTATCCGATATCCATTAGATTACACAGCACAGTTTTATATGTCATATATATAAAGGGCTACAAGTACTCGCTGGCGATTTATATCAAAACTCTTGGAGAATATCTAAAGAAACTGGCTTTTGAAGATACATTTAGATAAAAAAAATGCAGAACTCAGATATTTTATCTGTTCTGTTCTCAGATACAATCTATTCACAGAACAGGTAAATTCTGTTCTATGACAGCAACCAATTTCTTAGCAGATTTTTTTCTCAAAAAATTTGAAAATATCTGGGGATTTTCATAAAAGGTTTTCTATTCATTAATAATTTGTAGCTGAATTTGTAGAGAAATTCTCAAACCCCGAAGAACAACATTTTGATATTTCTGCCGCAATTTGTAAGGCTCTTTTTAGATTTTTGGCTTAATTTCTAACTACATAGTCCCATTTTTGGAGAACCCATTTTGTTACTCGTGAATATTTTTTGATACAAACTGATGCGTAGAGTCTTTAAAGAAAAATAAATGTGTCTAATTTTAGTACAGCCGGTTTTAAGTAATATTGGAATTACCCAGGAATTAACCGTTGGATTAACCCAGGATTACTAAAAAAAATCATCAGATATACCTATAAGAAATGGGCTCAACATTATCTCAGTATAAGAGGTGTCAAAAGCCATTCAAAATTTCAGGGAAATGTTTCGTCAGCAAACACCAACCCCAAGAAGGACATAAAGCAATTCTTCAGATGCGCATTTGGAATGAAGGTTAAAAACTCCTCTACAGTTTTTATTATTATTATTATCTTTATTATCGAGATTTTCAGCCAGGGGCTGGTTCATCTCCGTCTACAGTTTTTATATGTCTGTCCTAAGGAATGTTTTCCATTGGTTACACCAGGTATTCCTTCAGGGGGCCATACATTGAAAGATTCAATAACAACAATCTAGATAATCCTGTCTTCTGGTTTTCAACTTGCAATTTTTCTTCCGTTTCAAAGTCAGTAATTGCAAGGATTCTAGGTACTTATTTATAAATTTATCCAGTAATTCTACAAATCGTTACACAAAAAACACTCCAAGAGTTCATCACCATATTTCTTCACCAATTCATAATTCCATAAAAAAAAATCCACCAGAAATTCTTCCGAGACGACTGAATTATTAATCTGCCGCTCTAGTATGATGGCTTTGATGATTGCAGAGAGCTTTTCTATGAACTCATTCTGAAATTTCTAGATATAGTCCTTCGCTAGCGAATTAAGGAATTATTTCAAAAAGTTTCAATGAAAACATTAATTGAAATTTGTCCCAAAGCTCAGCCAGATATTTCGGCAAAAACCTAACTACTACAAGGAACTATATTTAGTTTTAAACCCATAAATCCCTCCTTCCCAATCTTTTATTTTTATTTTTATTTTTTTTCCTTTCAATCCTTAACCTCGAAACAGCCGCGAGTACTTCGGCTTCCCAAACTAACATAGTATTAAGGCAGTAATAAATTGTAAAATGTAAAAACGAAAGATTTCGGCTCAGTTATGTCCATATGGCGCCCGAGCCTTCCAAATAAACGAATAAGTAAAAAAAATACAAGGAACTACTACATAAACAAGCTGGATAGAATCTCTAAATTATGTCACTAATTTCTCCTTGGTCTCAGTCAGAAAATCCTTCCAAAGTTCGTCAACATACAAAATCTCACCGACAAGAATTCTCTGATTACCAACAGAATTCCAGGGGGTTTCAGCTAAAATAAATTTCCTCAGTTTTCTGGCAATAGACAGTCGAAACTCCGCAAACTAGGGGATTCCTCGATTAAGTATACTCGAACTGGATTTCTCGACAAATAGCTTTGAGAGTAATTCTATGGAAAATCATTGGAAGAATTTCCAACGGAATTGATACTCTTCTAGTGAAAATAATAGTTTTTTTGCTAATGGTTTTTATGATTTCTGGTTAACTTTATAATTAAGCTATGATTAGCGATGTATCAGTAGGTCTGCTTCAGAGGCACGTTCTCCTCCATTCAGGAAATTTGCACCAAGTAACAAACTTTTTTTTAAAGAAAATGTTGGCGTTTGTTATAAAATCATTCAAAATTTCACTATCAAATTTTCACGTTTTTAGATTAGGGCTTGTTTAGTCGTTCAAAACTTCATTTTAAGAAACTTGTGATTTTAAATATGTTTGTGCCTAAATCTATATATATAAAAATGAGTTTGAAGTCCCTTTGAGGCAACAAAACTCACGAACGGCTGAACCGATCAGGATGACTCTTGCATGGTTTGATTCGTATTCATGGTGGCTGTGTTTATAAGTAGAAAAAGTTACGGAAATCAGCTAAAAAGTAGGGAAATTGAAAAACTACTGATTTTTTTATGAGCGGGGAAGAAAATCAACATGGTCGAAATGAAACCAATCTAGAGTGCGGTGCTATTTTGAGCTCAACAGTTGTCAAACCACCACAAGACGGCAAGACAAAGTTTGCCGGGACAGCTAGTTTAAGATATAATCGTTGACTCGACCATCCGGATATTGAAAACATCTCTATCAAACAAGAAATAACTCGTAATTCAGAAACCAATGCTTATCAGCATCATTTGGATGTTGAAATAACTGCGTGAGGCTTTTGAAACTGTGTCAGAATTTAGATTTGAAGTGAGTCAAGTGCTAAATCTAGGTTTGAGTTTAAATTCTGGATGTGTCACACATCATTTTAAAAATTCCCGATCATAAACAAAATTCCCGACTTATTCCCGCATATTTCCCGATGAATTACAATTCCCGACTTTTTCCCGCATTTCCCGAATTTCCCGAGTCTGTGGCCACCCTGCTAGCCGTAAAGGTAATGTTTTGGAAATACCAAAGCCAGAAGAGGATGTTCATTTGGAACTCCAGAAACAAAGTTTGTACGTGAACAAACAGCAATGTGCATCGGAATATTCAACTGATGTGATGTGCCATTCTTGAATTTTCTCCTTAGCGTTATGTGCCACCTCGATGTGGATTTACCCATAGATGCGGCAATAGGAAACTAGTCGGCTGTTTCATTCCTACGGCGTTCTTGTGGAAGTGACGTCATGTTTACAAATATGGAACATGACGTCACTCCCATAAGACTAGTTACGACTAATTTCCTTTCGCCGCACCTTAGCTAATCCACATCGGTGCCACCTGAAACAGAGCCCGATTATCAGCGTATGTATTTGCATTCGGTGCGCACACATGTGCGGTGATGTGATTCATCGAAATCAATCATTCCTTATACTAGAACTCGAATCCCCTTAAATTTTATTTTCTAAGAGAAATTAAATGTTAAACACATTCGGGAGTGTAAGGCCGAATGCCGATAGGCCAGTAGGCCGAATGCCGATAGGCCAGTAGGCCGAAAGGGTCGTTAATCTGAAAGGAAACACCCTAGAATCCCCTAGAACGCTTCTGAAATTTCCTGGAACGCCCCTGATACTCCTCGAAACACTTTTTAAACCCCTTAAATACCTCTGAACGGCCCTGGGAAACCGCTGAAACGCCTTGAAAACTTCTGTAACACCCAGCCATACCCCAGGAACTCTCCAGAATCCCCAAAGAACACTCCTGAGGCTTGAAAACCCCTTGGAACATCCCTGAAACCTCTTGAGTACTCCCAAATCTCCTCGGATCATTCCGAACGATCTTTCAAAACTTCTGTATCGTACCTGAAACCCCTGAACGCTCCTAAAACCTCATGAAATGCCACTTGCATTTAATGAAAACCTCTGTAACGCCAGCAACCCTGTAACGCCCCTGAAACCCCTTGAAAACACTTGGAACACCCCTGAAACGCCCCTAGAATATCCCTTCAATACTCCTGAAATCCCTGGAACGCTCTTGAAATATCCTGAAACACATCTGGAACGATCCTGAAACCTCCTGCAGCCCATGCGGAACGCCCCTGATACCCCTTGAAAACCTCTGGAACGCTCCTGTAATCTTCTGGAATACACCTGCAATCCCTTAAAAACTCCTGGAACTTCCCTCGGAAATTCACCCCTGGTTTTCGAAACGCTCCTGAAACTTTTGAATCATCCCTGGAATGCCCATTAAACTTCCTAGAACACCCTGGAACATCGCTGAAACACACTGGACTGAATCACACATGGATCGCCCTTGAAATCCCATGAGACCATCTGGAATACCCCTGTAGCTAGAACGCCCCTGAAAGGGAACAAAATCTGGCAGTTATGTAAACAGTTTAGGTAATGCCAGTGTTCAACAAATGAATCATGTGCTTTACTTGATACAATACCCAGGTAACCAAAAAGCATTTGAACAGGCCGTATTTCAGCATTATATCTACATTCCACCTATTGACTGCTCAATCATAGCAGATCAACTGCTGAACTGTCCTAAATTAGCAACTGAACTGCTATTAAAAATGTGACTGTTTCAGAAATTATAAATACGTTAACGATTGACTGCCATTTGAATCCAAAAATATCCAAAAAAGTTTGTTCTAGCTCTTATAGAAAACTTTCTAACGAAGCAAATACACAGCGCAACATGTTTTTGTCTCAAGAGCAAACTTATGTGTCCCCGAAGGATTTTGGGCCGCTGAATCCGAATCCGGGCTAAGATTTGCTCTAACACGTCACAATTTTGAGATATACCTCAATTTATAGGGCAAAATATGCGATTTTGGCCTTTTTTACTGCAAACCATTAAGCAAGGAAATATATTTTTAAGCAATCAAAAGGTTAATTGGTCAATTAACATCTAAATTAACGACTCATGCAAAATATTTCGTTTTACCTAATCAAATATGATAGATTTAAGTATTTTATGTTAGTATGAAAACTTGCATGCAACTTTTGGAGGGTGACTTGTATGGGAAATACCGTACCTAACATAAATCGCTTAAAACAATCAAATTCGATTTGGTAAAATGAAATATTTTGCATAAGTTGTTAATTTAGATGTTAATAGACCAATTAACCTTTTGGTTGCTTAAAAAAAATATTTCCATGCATAATAGCTTGCAGTCAAAAAAGCCCAAAATCGAATATTTAGCCCTATAAATTAAGGTATAGCTCAAAATTGTGACGTGTTAGAGCAAATCTGAGCCCGGATTCGGATTCAGTGGCCCAAAATCCTTCGGAGACACATAAGTTTGCTCTTGAGACAGACAAAAAGTTAGTTTTTGTTACGCTGTGTAATAAAAACTTTGCTGATGTCTCTTTTAAAAGTTGAAAAGTAGGGCCTGTAAACAAGATGATTAAAATTTGAAGTTGCACAAAACGGTCAAAACATGTAGCATAGTGGAAAAAAATGTTACATGTAAAATATTTGATTTCCAAGCACAATGAAGGTTACTGTATCGATAAGAAAGATATTTTTCGATTGATAAAAGTAATTTTTACTGGAACATTTGATGAAGAACCATCATTACGGGCCTTCTCATTGCAAACATTTTTGTTTCAAATTTCTCAACAACACCAATGGTATGACAAGCTTTGCTATCTGAAGCATCGAACGAGCTGAAAAAAAAAATGTTTAAAAAAAAGCTAAGAACTTGTGGGGTACTTCTTATGATTCGTATGAAACCATAAAAAAAGAGATCAAGCCTAACTTTATCAAACACCTTATCTAACAAAATCCACGAACGGAGAAAATCGAAGGAGGAGTTCGCTGGTCCCATAGCAACTCATACATTCAGCATTTCAGTAATGTGAAAAACCCGGGTATGTTTTCCAAATCACTTCTAAAGGTGTGTGATACAAGTAGTCTTTAACGAAATGTGAAAATCTCTTTCTTGTTTACATATGTTACATACGGTGTTTGGTAAAGTTAGGCTTGAAATTTGATCTCAGAAAAAATGTTGTGGAAATGCCTGTATCAATGTTTCCCAGATTTTGATGAAGGCAATTCATAGACAACTTCTTAAGAAAGTGAATATGATTAAAAATTGGAGAATGGAATTAAATGCTAGAGAACTCGACTGTTCTTCAAAAAATCATCATGACAATTGAAAAGAAATACAAAAGTTTGAAACTTAATATGCTGCATTCTAAAAGAAATTGGTAGAAATTATTAGAACAGTTCATTTTATTCAATAAACAATGTGTATCTATAATTTTTGAAATAATCTATAGCATTTCAAGTACAGCAAATAAAACACTGTACAGCACATCCGAAATTGCATAGGTATTTAAATTACATCATTTTGAAGCGCAGAGTGAAGAAAAGAGAAATGGAAAAGAGATAGAAAAGGCGTCGGTAGAAGAAATATGGAATTCTTAACATATCGTTTTTATTTTCGATAGTCTGAGGGATATGCATTTAATCAGCCGTATATTGAGCCAAAACCTGCTTTTAAGCAGCACTAAAGGCGTATATACGGCAAATTTTCATATAATGACCTGCTGTAAAGGCGCATTTCAACTGCTCATTGGTTATCTGAGCGGTAGGGATTTTTAGTAATGGAAAAGTGTTAAGGACATTTTCCCGCTTTTTGTGATGCAACCTTGATATTCATTATTAGTTTACCAACAAAGCTTATTTCCTTCCAGCCAGTTTGTAAAAAAATCGAAGACCCAAAGTGAAGATTGACATTCTCATTTTTTTATTCATATTTCGCCGCACTCATTGTTAGCTGATTGCTTCTCGTTTTTCATTCAATTCTCTGTCATGAGTATTTTCTTACACATCGTAAAATGTTCAATTTTTGGTAACAGATGTACAATTCGAGTTGATGAACAAATGGAGCAGATAGCTAGTTTTTCAATTAATCACCGCCCGAGCAGAGGAGAATTAATAACTACGAAATCCCATAAGGGGCTGTTCATAAACCACGTAGGCCATCTCAGACCACCCCTCCCCCCTCGAAGACTTTTGTCCATACAAAAATTTTAAAATTTGTATGGAGCGTAGACTTTGGTCAGACCCCCTCTCCCCCCAAAAAGTCTACGTGGTTTATGAACGGTCACTAACCTGTTTTCATATCTTGTTTTGTTATTATTAAATTATCAAGGCATAGCTTTTCCATAACAAATTTTGTTGGACAACCTCATTTTGTTATAATCAAGCTATTGATATACATTAACTTAATTACATTTAAATAACATGTTTTGTTGAAGTACAAGTTTAGTTATTGTTGTACTATTGATCAACTTATCAGCAATAGCACAACAGTAACAAGTTTTGAAATCACAGCAACAATTCGACAATTATGACCAGTCCCTTTGTGTTGTTCCATTTTTATATTCAGTCAAAAAGGAAATTCCTGAACGACTGCTTTTAAGAATTCCTTAAATAATTTTCGGATAAGCACTTGAAAGTTCTGGAGGAACCTTTCGATAAATCCCTGGCGAAGTCTTCGAAATAACTACTGGCGCAATTTTCTTAGAAATTCCGAAGTTAATTCTTCTGAGTAATTATTAGGATTCTTGGCAGAATCTTTTGAAAAACTCCTGTAAAATACTTCGGAAAAACTCATGATGAAATGCTCAAAGAAATTTTCAGAGAAATCTTAAGATGAACTTCAGGACTAATGATCACAGGAAATTCTGAAGAAACCCTTGAAGGGATTCTATGCAGGATTCTGGAGGAATTTCTAGAGGAGTCTTTGAAAATCCATGGAAGATTCCGTCAAAGAACTCTCGGAGAAATTTCTGGAAGATTTTTGGAGTCATTTATGGAAAAGTTTATGATTTTTGGAAAAAAATTATGACAAAGTCATTTGAAAAACATAAAAGGAGTTTTTGACGGAATCCTTGGAGAAATAAACAGAGGAATTTCAGAAAAACATATTGCAAAAATTTCTGGTGAAAGTCCTGTAGGAATTATTAGAGGAAGTTCAGGAGAAATTATAGCAAAATTTTGGCAGCAATTCTTGTAGAATCCAGGAAGAATATTCGACATAATTCTTGAATGCAGGGAAAAATCGGAGGAATTAATACAACCTTTCCAGAAAATTGTAATAATCTGAACAATATTTCCAATATCTTAAAAATTTTCTGCAAAACTGTTGAGCATTCTAAAAATTGTTCAGTTTCTATGCAGAAAAAAAAAACAAAGGTCACACGTGCTCCAAAAACAATTAAAGTATAACAGTATAAATTACAGGTGGAAATCGTGAGCTCGTCGTATTTGATAATATAGAAATTACTAAAGTTCGATTATCTTGCGACTTCAAATCTCTTAGAATGAATTAAAAGCTGAATATAATATTTTTCGATCATTCGAAAATATTTCTAACGTCAGAGTGATGCACCTCATGTTATTGGCGGGTTTGTGAGACAAAGCGAATAATTTTATATGATAAGTATTATAACTTATTTAGTAACAAGTTTGATATCATAGCAAATTCTGCTCTCGGATTATTATCAATAACGTATTAATATCAAAATTTGTTATTGAAATATTTTCCGAATTCACTGTTACTAAGTTGTTATTGAAACTAACAAAACAAGTTATTGAAATGGTTTTCCAGGAACATTTTATTTGTTATGGAATTTGTTATTTTGCCTATGACATACAAATTTATAACACAATATGTTATGGTAATAACTTAAAAATCATCGATTTTATTATTCAGTTATTTTGCCCACATAACACAGCTCCTTATGCTGTTGTTATTCCCTTCTGCTCGGGCGTACACAAGTTTTGTAATACAGTCCGGATTCGCTGGTTGGGTCACGACTGCGCCCCGATTAGCGAATCGTGTTCGTTCGTTGGGGCAACTGACAACTGATCAAAATGCTCTAGACACACGCAAGTGACGAGAAATACGTCACGGAACGCTCACATACTTGCGCAAACGTTCTGTATACAGGAGCTGTGATGCGACTCGTTTTGACGTCTATTTTGATATTGACAGTGCTTTTTAGTTGGGTTTTGCCCCAACCAGTGAACATTCAACCACCGAGACAGCCCATCTAACGAGCTCTCAACGAACGAATCGTCACTGTAGTTGGAAGTTTAATCGGTCGCTATGGCCCAGTTATGTTTCTCAGTGAAAATTTTCAGTGACAGAAAAATGGATAAATAAGTGAGAAAATTCATTCACCAAAATGAATTATGAATTATGAAGAACATTCTCATGGCGGCTTGCTTGATGAAACCACAATATTTTTGATGTTGATATTGTACCCTGCATGTTGATACGACACTTACTGAAGAATTTTCATTCATAAAATAGAATATTGTACAGTAAAAGGCGAATTTTCTAAACGATCAACGCACCTATACCTTACCATACCATTTAGGTGTAGCTGTCTCTATATGAGAATTCCTACCAAATATTAAAAAAAAAAAACACTGTCTAAATTTCAGATAAAATTGTAGAAACCTTTCCGATTCCATAATAGACTCGCAGTTATGGTTCTAAGTAGTTTGTCGGTTAATAATACAGGGTATTTAATCCAGTCGGGAAAGGGATCGTTATATTTTCTTCTCGTTTCAGAAAGCGAGCAATGGCGCTTAAAACTAGGCTTTCGAGCCAGGACATAAGGGGTTAATACCATAAATACCTTTGTCCCATCCCAGGAAGAAGAGGAGCCCCAAAGGAGTGACATCAACTTTCTTAGCAACGTCACTCCCAACGTTTTTGCTTCACATTTATTACACATACGATACGGAGCGGCTGACAAGATGTCGCCGTTCCATAGTTCTGTTTAATTGTATTCAATAACGCTGCACAGTAGTAGGCCTGGCCGCTTCAATACATACTTGTAATACATCTCCGATGCCTTGCAAGTATTGATAATGACAAGAAAAATGGTAGAAGTAGTCGGTTCTATCATTTTCCAGGATTCTTTCAATGAATGGCTGTGTATGTGTAGACTAAACTAGACTAGACATTGTCAAGGCGGCTTGCAAATTAGGCCAAGGATGGTACACATACCCTATTTTAAACTAAAATTTTGTAAAAGGGAAATTTTGATACTACAGGCAGCAGCTGCTTTGCTACAACAATAAATGGTAGTATCATCATGATGCTTGATATTTAGTGAAAACTGAGTTATTAGAACTTTAGCGAAATTATCTTCAGTCTCCACTTGTGGCTGTCCATATTGTACCATAAAGTCACTGCATTCCATTTAAAATATCTAAGAAATGTCACCTTCTCCCTTCCACTAACATAATTGACAGCAAACCGCTGGAAGGAATTTCCTCCTTACAGCACAACGAACGCTTTACCCAAACGTCCTTGTCCGGTCATAACTTTATAATGGAACAAATTCGCCATCTCCATCAGTAGGTATAGCTCCACGATACGCAACAGTGATTCCCTTCAATAACAGCCAGCGGTTGTTTTTTGTTTCCTCTGGTTGTAGTAGTAGTATAGTCTTATGCATTCGTTGCTGCTACAGGTGAACCCGGGTAAGCTGTACATTATAAATGGAACTTTGCATCATCGTTGCAGCTAGGTTCGAAAATTTTGTATGAACAATAGTCTACGAGGGGGGTTTGGTTCTGAGACAACCAAAAATTAGTCTACGTAGTTTATGGACAGCGCCTAGTACAAGGCGAGCGTCATAGGATACTTTAGTAATTTATCGTCTTCGACTTAAAAAATCGTACAGACTATTATCTAAAGCTAATGCTTATTCCAAACACATTCTTGCACACATTAAAATCGAACAAACCTTGACAACACAAATCTAAAGGATTATTCTGGCCATATTAAGTGCGATGCCCGGCCAGCCGGAAATAAATGTATCTTCTGGTTGTCCTTACCGGAGAATTGATGCGAAGCCTGTCCAAAATAGCAGGGCAGTAAACGTTGTTTTTCAGGATATCGAAGATGAACTGGCTAGTTGAAGGTGTGGCTAGTTATTTCACAAGGTTATAATTTTAGGATGATTCAAAAGAAAAGGTCAAAGGAAACTCACTGTAATGTAAGGATAATTTGTTTGATACACAATTGTTTATCAAGGCAACCGAACCGTGTATAGAACATCACCTGTGCAGCTAACTCAATGCCTTCTCCACTTTCCGTGCAATTATCCAATAACAACAGAATGTGGAAGCATCCATGTGGTTCTGCTGCTACTTCTGTTGTAACTGCTTCATATGGAGCGCCAGATCGTCACGTGTGTAAATATTGAAGCGGTAACTTCTAGTATATCTAGCGCCCAGTGAGATATTTCAAACATTGCATCAGAAACTGCTGCAACTAACCCTACAATGCCCAGCACGAGCACCGAGGAATGATCTCATTTTCCCGTTCCTCGACCGACCGGGGTGGCATAGTTTACGTTAACATTTCCCGCTTCACGCGGTGATTGATTTATTTTCACCATCTATCATCAGCGGACAATCGCGAACGATTTGTAGAGAAACATCCTAAACTCCGCGCTGCATTACTATCGACGATGGACGATCGTGGTGTGGAGCGCAGATTATCTCTGCGAAATCGGTTTGATCATCGTCGGTCGGCATTGTTTGGGGCTTTGGAGGAAATTGATCCATTCGATGCCACAGTAGCGCAGTAGCAGCAGCAGCAGGAGTCGATACTAAATAGTGCAACGGCATTTTGGGATGGGTTCAACCGAAGACCCAGAAAAACTGCAACACTCGCGTATTATGCAATTGGTGGAATGCAATCAAGCTGTTAGAGACGATTTATTGGCGGTAAATTGAGGGGGGTAGGTGCACCGGTAAACCTGTGTCGACAATGTGGCGAGCGTAAAAAAAAACTACGAAATGGAAATCAATGCAACTTTGTATGTCTGTATTATACCATAAAGCATAAACCAATGTTTACGAATTGTACGAAAAAATGGAGCGAAATCAATTGAATCTGGAACATTATTCGGTTTGTAGGTTATGTTTTCCGAATTGGCCCTATTTCCTATGTAGGTACAAGGACTGCAAATGCAAAAACGACAGTATCTCATGGACTCGTCCCAGTTCATATCATTACAAAAGAAGACAACTATACGATATGAGAGATATGGTGCCAGTCATCCACCCTGATTACGTGACAAGTATAGGTCTAAGCTGCATCAATTTATGGCGACGATCTTCCGGGCTCCAATCCAATCTCGTCGAACGAAATGTGTCGCACGCACTCGAGCTGTCTCAAGTTACTCGCTGGTGATGGTCGTTTCTGGTACACATAAATCGTGTGACACTATTGCGAATAGCATGTAGTATTAGTTGTGATTAACTTTAAACATTTGTATGGTATTAGCAGTAAATTGAGAAATAATGAGATTTTTACAATCATCAAGAAACAAATAAATTCAAATCTCGATCAAAATTCAAATGTATGTATGTTGTTCTAAAGCTACATCCATCTCCATTTTAAAGCTTTTTGCTCAATTGTGCTTTGAACACATGATTTGATTTGGATTGCGAAGAATATGATCGATTTTTTGAATACACATCTACGGTCAAATCAAAAATTTCACGTAAAAGGTGTGTCGGGAATTGTTGGAGCAGTACAAGCAAGCCATGATTTTTAGCCTTAAGTTGACACTTACAAATAAACTCTATAGGGCAGTGCATGAAATTATCTCCTTCTCTTTCACTCTTTCAGAAATTTTGTAAACAACAAGGCTATGAAACGTCAAAATCCCATACAAAATCAAAACAGTGCAGTGCCCTATTCTAATTTGAACCACCAAACTATCAAGTTGAGTTTTACTTCCACTACACAATAGTTTTTGGCGACGAGATTTTTAACGAAGTCACGCAAAGTATCGGTAGCAGAATGAGTCCCGAGTTCAAAGCAAGCCTTCTAAGGATTCTGGAGAACCAAGGAAGAATTCTTCAAGAACTTTCCGCTTCAAGATCCGTAGCAGGTCCATCAGTTGGCGGAGCCGACGGTAATCTGCAGTCCAACCAGCAGCATCCGGAGGACCCACGTTGGCAGAATCAGACGGAGTTCCTGATCGAGTCTCTATCAAGCAGCATCAGTGAATTCCACTACGATCCAGAAGCGGGAGTTACATTTGAAGCTTGGTTTGCAAAGTACAAAGACCTGTTTGAAGAGGACGCTCGAAAATTGGATGGACCGGCCAAAATTCGACTCTTGCTCCGAAACCTAAGCACCGTAGCTCACAAGAAATACGTGAACTACATACTACCGAAGAAACCGAAAGAAGTTTCATTCGAAGACACCATCACCACCTTGAAGTCGATTTTCGGTAGAAACACATCATTGTTCAACCTGCGGTACCAGTGCTTACAGCTACAGAAAAATTCATCAGAAGGTTTCTTCACGTACGCTGGAATCGTGAACGAGAAGTGTGAAGAGTTCAAGCTACCGGAAATCACCAACGACCAGTTCAAGTGTCTACTTTTCGTGTGCGGCCTGAATTCAAGCAAAGATGCGGATGTTCGGACTTCCTTGCTGTCCAAGATCGAGAGTACCAATCCGGCAACCCCGATGACACTACACTTATTGGCTGAGGATTGCCAGCGGCTCCTGAATCTCAAGAAGGATACTGCAATGATCGAGAAGTCAGGTAACAAATCCAGTGTTTGCGCCATCAGGAATCCTACGAAAATCAAGACGTCTGGTCAACAACAGCAGCAGAAACCGTCAGATGTTCCGAACACTCCTTGCTGGCGTTGTGGAGAAATGCATTATTCGAAGAATTGCAATTACATCCAACATCAGTGCAAGTCATGCAAGAAAGTCGGACATAAGAAAGGATACTGTACCTGTTTCCAATAAAAGCCGAAGAAGAAGAA
Organism: Aedes albopictus; assembly: GCF_035046485.1. NCBI lineage: Eukaryota > Metazoa > Arthropoda > Insecta > Diptera > Culicidae > Aedes > Aedes albopictus. The sequence continues at coordinate 351,296,641 of NC_085138.1, forward strand.
TCGTGGTTTTAAGAATCAGTCAGCGAAGGCACAAGGAATCTATTCCATCAATCAGGTGAGTGTTACGGCCAACCGGAAGTTCACCACAGCCGAACTCAATGGACACGCCGTCAGAATGCAGCTTGATAGCGCAGCGGACATCAGTGTGATTTCACAAGCAGTCTACAAGCAGTAGTCCAGCCGGAAAACAACCGTCAATCAACGTTGTGAATGCTTCCGGCGATGACATGGGTCTCACTCTGGAGTTGTCGTGCTCAATCACCTTGAATGAAGTGTCCAAGCAAGGAAGATGTTTCGTGTCCAAGGCAGAGGATCTCAATTTGTTTGGAGCTGAATGGATTGAACTGTTCGGACTTTGGGATGTACCTTTCAACGCAGTGTGCAACCAAGTATCAATGAAGCATCATCCAAAAGCTGAGGGCCTGGTGGATCGTTTGAAAGCCAAGTACAGCAACGTTTTCGATGAGAGTCTGGGACTTTGTACGAAGAAGCAAATATCGCTAACAGTCCAGCCAGGATCAAAGCCAGTTTTTCGTCTTGTAGAAGAACATTGTAGACCACACTTCCTTTCTGCTCAATAACGATACCTTTGGCCCAATAGCGTTGTGCCCGAAATAGACGCGGACTTGACGGAAACAGAATTTAAGGGATATACATTCTTATTATTTTAAGGAAATTATAGTTCTTTCACAATATTTTTTACATGATATGGAAGCTAATTTATGAACTAGTAATTGATACCAAGGATAAAATCGACCATTATTAGTAAATGCTTACATAGACGGGAATTACCGTCAAGGTACCATTCACCGTGGATCTAAGAGGATTCGGGGCAAATAAGGGCTGTCATTTGACACCAGTCTTATAAACATTGTTGGTGCCGCTTTTAATTGCCTTCATTATAGGTTAAAATCAAAGCTATTTCCACAGAAGTAGAAAAATTTTCACAAAATTTGGTGATATAGTACATTTAGTAGAGGGTGGTAAGGTCGCCTGATTCCGTGGTAGGTCACCATTCACCGTGGTAGTAGGGACCCATTCACCGTGTGTGAGAAATTTTATTCTATTTTGTTTAAAAATGATCAAAACAACCCAGCCAAGGGAGTTTTCTTTGTTTATATTCATTTCAAGTAATAACTAGCAAGATTTTATTATAAAAACGAAAGTTAAAATTTTAACCCTGGCCAAGTTCGCAGGGGGTGACGGTATTAAAGTGAAGGAGTTGCATTTTGATTATTGTAATGTAGTGTTCTTTAGTGAAACATATCACCCTTTTAACACTTTAATGCGCCTCCAACGGTTCATCACTTACCGGCTGCTGCAGATGGAGTATAGCTGATCATATGCATCAGACATGCTCGATAAACACGGAGGAACCGCCGGGGCTCAGTACAGTCTATTCCCAAGCAATAGTTTCAAGTCGGTTGGATTTGAGAAGGTTTTGATGATCGTTACAAATCCTAATAAAACTATTATAGGATTTGTGACAGGTTTTGGAACCTTTTACAGCCAACTGACTTCAAAATGTTGTTTGGGCTCTGTTTCCCACGTTTCTCGGTTGATTTTGATCAGTAATTTATTAATGTCATAGTCGCTTTTTCGAATTTTTACAATGTTAGTTGGTCATATTTCCTTTAAATAAAGCAATTAAAATCGACCGAAGAATCAATAGTGGGAAGGAGATTTGCAGCACTTAATTGTGCTGATAGATTCGAAGCTAACGTGCGAACACTTAAACGCATTGTTGACGTCAATGCGTTCGACGTGACATTTTGGACAAAAACTGACTGCTTTTTATTAACTGAACAACGTTACTTATGTATGACCAGGTTGACATTTCTAGGCTACGCTTGAGAAAATGACATGGTTTATCTAGGGGACCATTCATAAACCACGTAGACTTTTTGGGGGGAGGGGGGGGGGGTCTGGTCAAAGTCTACGCTCCATACAAATTTCAAAATTTTTGTATGGACGAAAGTCTACGAGGGGGGAGGGGGGGGGGGTCTGAGATGACCAACATTTGGTCTACGTGGTTTATGAACAGCCCCTAGGTAGGACCGATAGGACAATTGAACGAATTTGAATATTTTTCATAGTATTTGTAGCGGGATGAAAGTTGACATGAAATCTCTATTATTTTAAAATTTTATTGCAATCAACTGACCAACTTGGCGTATTTTTGTTTATCTCTTAGATGGTATTATGACACCAACAGAAGTCCAGTTACATGTTTCTGTGGGTTTTGGACAATTTAAGGACACAAGAGATGAACACAGAGAAGTAGAAAACGATTAGCGAAACAAAGGAAACAATTTGAAACAGGATCGACTATATTTTAACATACAGGGTTCGATTGATTCGATGAAAAAAACAAGCATACGATAACTGATTTAACGAGAAGTAAAACATATTGAACCATACCACAAAATCAAACAAGAAGACAAACACAAACCGTGTGACCATAACACTACATAGGCAAATCTTGACTGACTGACCAATTGAAAACTTTCCAATCTTCTACCGTAGCTTTCTGAGTCAGTTGCAACAGTGTCTTAATGGATATCATTTTCCGCGTACGGCTGGCAAACTGCTTCTGAAAGATTACGTACTCTTTCCTATCTTCGGGTCTAGTGTAGAGGTTTCAACTCTATTCAGAGTGCAGCTAGAAACCTAGCAAAAAAGAAAAACGAAAGTTCAAATTTTCAATTTTTTTTCTAGATATATGGGACAATATGGGGCACGGTGAATGGAGACCATTGATTTTTAGGGTATCCATTTACCGTGCCTTTTTGTTTCAATCAAAAAGTACGAGTAATCGTACTTTCTTGTTAAACTTACTTCGGTTATGCAAAATACATACCTAATATGTAAATTTAATTGCTTCTTAGTGGAATAAAAACGTTACTACATTTAGTTTATCGCTTAAATCACCTTAGCGCAGTTTTCGTTTTTTCACTATGAATGCAGTGAACGAGCAGAAACCCGCTTCATGTAAACACACTTAGTGTCAAAATGATACTTTTAAATGTTTCTAATGAGCATTTTGACATGGTATCAATACATTAGTGTTGTATTGGTGAAATTGAAGGGAAATTGTCATATCATTCAATCGTAATATGGAAATAATGAAAAAATATTCGAAGGCACACGGTGAATGACGCCTTGACGGTAGATGAAATCCCTATCAAATATAATGCCCAAATTTCCAAACTTTAAATACTTGAACATCCTCTTTTTATACTGTTACCAAGACACAAGAGGAATCAAGCATCGACTCGACACTCCCATTAACTTATGAACGTGAAAAATAAAGCATAATTTACTCCACTTATCATAACTGGTGACGCACAGAGTCATCCAGTTGAACGAAAGATGATGATGAAACCGACGACAATCCTTTCTCGGGTTGACTGTTTTAAAGGCGACGACGGAGACAACGCAAAAACTGGTCCAACAAGCATCGATGAATGACGACGGTGGTGCTGTCGAGCTCGAGACTGTATATTGATAAACTCGTATAAAATTGTCACGTGCACCTATTATTGTCATACATAGAAGTGACTACGGTGGCGAATGGTACGCGTACGCTCACTCTTGGCTTTGGTCGCGTGCAGATCTCCCCACCACAATCGTTTGATGTTTACACCGGCAATGGACTAGCACCCTGTCTGGTCTTGCTGGTCGATGCAGTGGTATTAGAGGACTAAATGTGAAACCCCAACTCGGACGACTGCGTACAGGGGTACATGCAGCGAATGAGAATTAATGCGTCCAAGTCTACCTTGGCGGTCGTTCGTACCTTTTGTAGCACCACCTCACCTCCATAGGTACACAGAGTCGGGGACTATGTTTAGCTCACGCTGGCTGGCGATTACTTAATTTAATTTTAATTCTATGCTCAGGCTACTGGTTTACTGTGCAGCTGATGCGGTTGCATCTCTGCTGGTGCATAAATTTACAGCTTCTACCTACTGCAGCATTGGTACTGTGCCGTACGACGACAACCGGCGCGCACCGAACGAAGTTTCCTGTTTCGGAAGAATTCGGTTTGAATTTCGAAACAAACAGCAAACAATTCTTTGGTTTCCAAGAAACCGAGAACGCATCGAAAACGGAAATTTAGTTTAATGCCACTGACGATGTAAAACGTGACTCGGTATGCATTGTGACGCACATTCATCGGAATGCCATTTCGGTAAACAAAATTTATGGGTTCTCTGATCTAATGGATGGATGAAAGGTATGCCTCTTTGGATTAGGTTTATCGGTTGGTTGTGAATGTAAATTTAGATTTCGTAGGATTTAAATTGAATTGAGACGTCCCTTAGCATAGGAAATTGAAACGGAATGATTTTATACTTTTCTCAGCACTACAAAGTGTATCTTTTGGCTAAAACTGTTGCTTATTGTAATGCTCATTGGAAATAAACCTGCTCTTTAAAAAATGTTGAATACCTTCAAAATAATGTTGTTCACAAATGCGTTGCAGTGGCAGCCTTTATTGATACGTATTGATGGTCAAGTGTTATCGTAGCTGAGAGGAAAGAAGAACTCGTCTTGGGAATTAGGAGTCGTGGGTTCGATTCCAACCAGAGCACGTGCATTTCTTTTCGCAATTTCAATTTATTCATGAAATACGTGTTTATGTTGTGTGCATGGATTTCAAAGCATTTAAAACATTTTTTTCCTCTTGGCTTCGTCAACCTACTTAAGTAAAATCGAGAAATTGACTTATTGTATGTTGTTTTGCTTGTTTTTTATTCATGCATGTTGTTCATTTGACAACAAAACATCGAGTTATCTAGTTATAGTTTAGTTTAGAGAATATGAAGCGTCAAATTATCTATGAGTCCAGTCATCAAACAAAAACACCAAAAAGAACTGAAGGATGTTTCTAGTCTAGTCTACACTGTGTAGCATTCATTGATCGTTCATACTACATCTATTATTCTATTGTTATTGCTTGTAATACACCGGAGATGCATTACAAGCATCAAAATAACAAGACCAACTGCGCTGCGTTACTGAGTATTGCTGTGGATATCAATTTTAAAGTTGATTCTAGAATAAACAATTAAGTGCAGAAATCTAGTACCAATCGCTTAGTTTTATGAAGAGCAAAATACGAGAGTGAGAGTGACGTAGCTAAGATAAATGTCACTCCTCAGTCCTTGTTTTTTTAGGGATGGAACGTGTATCCTAAAAAAGTACTTGCTGTCTTTGTTTAGTGTGCCCAACAGACAATTTGATTTTGCTTGTAACGCTTTGTAATGAGAATCACGTTACGAAACGCTTCACAGCAAAATCAAAAGCGTCTATTGGGCACACTAAACAAAGTCAGCAAGTGCCCTATTTAAATAACCTAAAATAGGTCCGGAACAATATGAACATGCCACTAATGCACTCCTGTATTTTAAACTACAACAGTTTTTCGGCAAGCACTATGGTCGTAAGATGGTGCCATAAAATAATTCCACTTCGCTTCAGGAAACAGCAAGATATTAGTCGAGCCTTCAGTTAAGAGCTGAAGAGCTGATGAGGTTCAGTCACTCGTTCTTCCGGTAGCTGTTGTAGCCGTACTGTCTAGTGCCTAGGGTACTGTGTGATGGGCTATGATGGGCACTTGGGCAGTTGGGTACTGGGTTCATTTCTCGTTTTCACCGAACAAAGCTCAACAAAGCTTAGTGAAATGACGCAGCCTTAAAATAATACTCAATCAGTTTCTTAAAATAACACAAGGAATGAGAGCCTGACGTAACTTACACATTCATACAAGATTTCCAGTGTTCAGATAGACTTCATCAATTCCGGTCAGATCCCAGACCAGACCACACCAAAAAATGTGTAACAATTACACATTCAAAAAAACAGCTCGTAAACCCTTCTAGATGAGAAATGTCTATATTTTTTGTTTGTCAAGGTCACTAGTAAACCTAGCTAGATTGCCGTACAGGTACATTTTTTTGCGAATTTCACGATTTTGTGGACGCAGGAGCTGATTTGAGTGGTTTTGGCGTGTACGAATCATGACGATAACGACGAATATCATGACTATTTCTAACATATTTTGTAAAAAAACAGTCATGGTTGTCGAAGGCATTACGACGTACCTATTCTTGCCTTTCGAATATCAAACATCATGACTCTGAGTCATGGAACCATGCCACTGAGTCATAAAACCATAAAGCAGCGTCATAAAATCATATAACTCTAAACAAATTATTACAATTTGTTTGTAATGTTAAATGTTCAAAATCGTAGAGTGAAGGAAGAACCCAGTTGAGCAACTTTTGCAGCCAGAAGATGTGTGTTTGCAAAATTGAAAAATCCAAGAAAAGATTTGTTTTGCTTCATCTACCATGCCGGCGCCTAATTTCAACCACTATTCAACATTGAGTGACTGGAGTGAAAATCATAAAAAAATAATGTTAGGAGCGGTTACATGAATGATAATAGCATAGCATAGCCGACCGTACACATCCTGGGGTGGCTGTCGATAGAGACGTTTAATGCGCCAGAAAAGTTGCCTGGGACTTGACAAACCTTTCATTTAACGAACCCTCGACACCTGAGGTCCTTACGATCAGCGGAGATGGGGAGGAAATGTTGATTAGACATCTACTCAGAATATGTCCAAGAACTTGGCTCACTTCATAGATATCTGGAGTTGGAAATTGGATAGGGTTTAATGGTGTGCTTTCCTTGGCGAAAAAGCGTACGAGAAATCGGCATGGTTTAATTATTTACCTGATTAACTATATGGTAAAGTTTAAAAAATAACAAAAAAACAACACAACGGCTGTTTTGTGGTCGCTCAGCAACAACACGCTATATCTGTGTACAACTAGAGAGGCGTTTTCATCACGTGTTGACAAAAAAAATGTATTACACTTTCAAGTGTGTAACTTAAATTAAATCAAAAAATCAGAAAGATCTCACCGGTTTGTCTGATGATCGTCAAAAAGATGCTGCAACTGCTGCACGTCAATCCTGATCCCCAACAATCCATCGGCAACATCATGACGAGTCAGAGTTTTCGGAATCCATTTGATCTTCCACCAGGACGCTCCACAATAAATCTTTAATCAATCCTACAGTCAACTCGCGCACTGTGAGCTTGATGCGTTGTATCTTCAGCTCAACAAAATAGGATTTCTAAACTCGATTCTAATTTTCCGATATATTTTCCTTTAAAGCATCAGCCGAATTGAAGTTTCGCCGTACAAATAAAAATTCACGAGCTGTTAGGAGCGGTTACATGAAGGATAAGCCCAAATTTCAATAATAAGGCTTATGATTTCAAAAACCTTCGTCATGATTCTGTAGTACATGCGTCATGATATTATGACTCAACTTTCCACTTTTCGCCGGGTATTAAAAAAAAACAAAAACAGTGGTGACCCGATTTTGTCAGCTATTTGGCCTAATTTTGTGAGCCTGATTTGATTAAGGAAAATAAAAGCATTGCCGTTTTATAATCAATATTAAATCAGTTGATGTCATTTGATGACAGATCACGTAACGATCAAAACTCGCGTAACTTTTGAAAGTGGTCAGTTATTTTTGCAAACTAACACGTTCTTGCTCTTTCAACGCCTAACCCTAAGCAACCTTTTAAACCAATATCGTTTCAAATTGCTGGAAGGCTCTTCTTCTTAGTTAGTTCTAGAACATAGTCAAACGTCAAACGTTGCATGTAGATGTGATTATAGGTAAGACTTTTCCAAACATACTGTGCTGGTGTAGAAATCACTTAAACTAAATTTCTTCCCAATATGGAAAAATGCAAATTTTGCTTCTTTTTTCCAGCGATGTCTACATGAATACTTGCTCGGATTACTCTTGGAATTTATGCTGAGTTTGCTTTAGGATTTGCTGCCAGGATTCATACACGGATTTCTCTACAATTTCATTCAGGGCATTCTCCAGGTTTTTTCTTAAGAGTTTCCACCACAAATTTATCTTGGGATTCTTCTAAGAAATGCTATTGGAAACCCTACAGGAGTTCGTGGTAGGATTCCTCCAGATAATCTTCCGCCAGGAATTTCTGCTGGGATTCATTCAAGGATTTCTGTTGGTGTCCTCCAGGAAATCTTCCGGAGATAGCTTTCCTAAGGGTTTTTCCTTGCATTTGCTACGATTCGACCCTCATATTCGTCCAGGTATTTCTGCTGATGTTCCTCCAGGAATTCCTCGGGACTTCCTCTAGGAATCCTTCCGCTGAGTTCTATAAGAATCCATTCAGATATTTCCCTAATAATTTGCCACACATTTATCCTCTGGTACATCAAGAATTTTGGTTGGCATTCCTTCGGGAACTTCTGATGGAATTACTCCAAAAGATTTTGATGGTTCTCCTGCAGACTTTTCTCAAAAAAAATCTACAGGAATTCCTCTAGAGTTATATTCATAGAAATCTTTAGGGATTTCTCCAAAAATTATTCCGCGGATTTGTTCATGAAATTTACTAGAAATTTCCCTAAGGATTCTCTTAGGAACATATCTTGGTCTTGTTTCAGGAATTTTTCAAGTCATTTTGTTTTTCGATATTCCTGTAGATTCTTCTAGAAACTAATGCTGAGAACTCTCCTGGAATGCATGCTAGAACTTTTCAAGGCATTTCTGCTGTGATTCCTTCAGGAATTGCTCCATGTATTCCCCCATATTTTTTTCAGGAGTACTTTCGTGCATTTCTCTAGGAATTCATTAGGAATTCATCCAATGATTCTTCTAGGAATTACTCCAAGGATTTCAAGGAAATCCCATGGGTTTTTTTTTTTTTTGGAAATAGCTATTGGGATTCATTCAAAAATTACTCAAAAGGTTCATCCGCGAACTCTGCTAGTTTTTACAGAAATTCCGTATTCTTCAAGAATTCCTGTACGGTTTCGACCTGTAGTTCATCGGGTGTTTTCTCATAGAATTCCTCCCAAAAATTTCATCAAGGATTTCTCTGTAATGTGTATTTATTTTTATAGGTTCCTCTAGGCATTCTTCCACAAAGATTCATCCAAAGATTTTTCCAGGGATACCTCTAGGAATTATGCTTGCTGATGTGACAACCATGCTTTTCCGTTAATGGCGTAAATATGTGTTATGGACACGCAGCAGAGGGTTTTCAGTTTAGAACTTTTTGGAAATCAAAGCGAAAAGATAGAGGAAACGGGGCCAGTTCCAGGAGTATGAGTTTAAACATACTTGTCGATCATATGTTTCTTCATTATTATTCGTTGACAGCTACGATTTAAGCTGCGCTATTCGGACCCGCTTCTGCTGACGTCTACTGTCTTCTGTAGACTATTAAAATACTACAGGCTGAAAGGGATGTCATCCCAGGAAGTAAAATATTCCCACTTTCTCCCCCTCCACTCTCCGACACCCTCGATGCTATTATGTTTGACGAGCTCAGAACTTTTTTTGTTGTGAGTAAAGAGATGATTGTCCCGATTTTTCAGCCCGAAATGCTATCAGAAGCTGACAAAATCAACTCCTCCTGTACTAGTTTCATGAACAAGGTAATTTTTATGAACAAGGTAATTTTTAACGTTCAAGAGTACTTGTGGCATGATATCATGACTCATTTTCTACTAACCGAAATTGTACATACTAGTTTCATGCCTTATTCATGATTTTGTTCGTTTTCGTCATGATTCGGAGTACATACGGTATGACTGGGACACTAGGCTAACTGGAGACTAGTGGTTAAGGCTATGGATCGCCAATCCGGAGACGGCGGGTTCGATTCCCGTTCCGGTCGGGAAAATTTTCTCGACTCCCTGGACATAATGTATCATTGTACTTGCCTCACAATATACAAATTCATGCAATGGCAGGCAAAGAAAGCCCTTCAATTAATAACAAGGAACACTTAGTTGAATCGAGGTAGGCCAAGTCCCAGTGGGGACGTAGAGTCATAAAGAAGAAGAACGACATGATTACATGCCACAACTTATCCTTTTTAGCTCCAAATATGGAACACGTAAGGACGAGGCTATGTTACGGCAAAACAAGTTCAGTAATTTTGTCTGTGATGATTATTCCAAGTTTTTTTAGTCTCTCCAGCGTAGCCAGAGATATCTGCAATATTGAGAGATTCACTTGGAAACACGGCAAATTTTAGAAAAACAATCAAGTTCATAGTATATGAGCGCAATTATTGTCAAACTAACGTCCACTACTTTGCCTATCTACACAGCCCCAAGCCATTGAATGCAGTAAAAAAAAACTGGTTGCTTCTACAGCTTCTGCGGTATGGGTACTGAGACGTGACAATTGAAGTTGACATCACTCTGATTTTAAGCCACGTGCAGTGATTAGTTGTAGACACCTATCTGCTTCGAATACTTGCAGGTGCCATTTGGCGACACAATTTTGCAATGCAATTGTAGAAACCGGTGTTTAGTTGAAATTTCTGTTCCCAAAGGCGAAACATTAAAAAGTCCAACATTTGTAGATCCTACGCCTTGGTATCGTTCAAGGCGCATACAAATAAATCGTTATCGTCGAAGAATCGTTTGTCGGGGATTCGCCATCGAAAACCTTCAGAAAACGCAATCGTTTCCATGAATGGGATGTTAATCGCTTCGGAATTGACGTCACCTATACACAACAATAGCATAGCGGCATAGCGACTGCGGACGTGAATCATTCGCATTTGAGTGACTTGTGGTTGATAATTCAATACGCAAACCGTCTACTTTATGATTTTCCAACGTTTCTAAGAAAGCTCAACGAAGCATAAGCATTCGCACCGTATCGTGATCCACCCCCTCTAGACACCTCATTATGAAACAATGAAGGAACTTGAATTAATTTATTTGCCTTCAATTACTACAATCTGAGCTAAATCATGCACAGAGAGGTTGGAAGATGTTGCGAATAGTTGGCAATGAACAACTGAAAAACAACATATTTGTGGCTTCACCTACACATTCCAACTAAATCTGTGTTGCTCTCAAACAGCAATTGGTGGCACAAAGAGTAAAGAGTCAAGGAACAACTTGACCACTTTTCAACGCAAAGTTGCTACTAACGAGGTTTCGCTTTTAACTGAGTAAAACACCCGAGTCGAACTCCTAGAGAATTTTTGCAATTCCATGCTAATGGACAGCTTCCCGTCTCGATGCATCGATGATCGCCAGCAACAACGAACGGGGAATTTCACTTTTATTTTTACATCTGCTTGTCCGCCAAGCTGCAAATCTGGATCATTTCGTCTGGAATTGGTTGAACGTATACCCCTTACTTGCGATCAGTCAGTGGAGCTGCCAAACAGATCCAATACCTAGAGGTATAAACATAAACAGGCAAAAATGTTTGCAAATGACGTCTGTTTCAATGTCTGATGGGTGTTGGTTGGATTGGGGAGAACATCAATCGCTGGAGCGAGACACAAGGCAACTGCAGGTTAGAGAAATGCTTTCCACCGGTATGTAGGCACATAGCTACATATACTGAACACGCGCACAGGACTGGTGTTTTACAACGAACAGACAAGAATTATTACTGCTCCGCCGAGGGTAGGTGTGGCGTTAACGATTGGTGATAATTAGATAACACTGATTTAACGACGTGTTGTTGGATACCAGCTGCGATGAATTGTTTAACGTTGAGGGCATCCGTTGCGCATTTGGCATGTAGGTCGGAAATTACTGTTTGAAGTATTTGAAAAAGTTCTATATAAATAGATAATATTGAAGATATGTGTACAGATGCGAACTACATAATAGGGATTTAGGAACAAAAGGTTAGAAAATATGCATTCTACCTTGAGAGAGATGGGTTTGTGAAAAAGCAGTGTTCACGGTGTGGCTTCGGAGTCAGTTTGGCTTTCCATTCCACAGAATTGTAACATGTTCTGTGGCTTAAATGGTAAAAGCGCCGGTCTGGTGAATACGAAGTCGTGGGTTCGAATTCCACAATAACGCGTATGTTTTCACAAATTTCATCTCTCAATTTGTCAATAGGAAGCAATCGGTGAAGTACTTGATTGCAAGTAGTGAGCTGGATGTTTGTATGGTGAGATGATGAATTCTCCGTTTCTGCGATGAAATGGTGCGGTCTGTGGAAAAGAAAACTTCAGAATTTCGAGTTGAATTTGAATTCAGGTTAATCACTAAATCTTCGAGTCTCCTCGTGGTGTAGGGTGCGGGCACCGGTTTTGGCCAGTCTAAGGGAAATCATTTTTATAAAAATAACCAATAATCCTATGAAAACAACCAAAGCGTCAAAAGAAAGGTTTCAATCTATATTTTGAAGGAAAAATGCAGAAATCATGCCAATACTTGATTTTTGTATTAAAAGTGGCACTGGCCAAAATAGAAGCTCTGCCGCAGTTTTGGCCATATTCTTAAGTTTGGTTTCTATTTTGGCCAATTACGTGTATTTCTTATGGGAGTGGCCAAATTAGAAGCACCCTGGCCAAAATAGATATATGGGAGCAGATTTTTTAAGGAAATATATTTTTTTCTTCCAGTGTTTAATCAAAATGTGTGGTTTTCACAGCTGTAATCATCATATTGTATTGGGATCTACTAGTAAAAAATAAATTTACGCCGATTTAGATCGCAACAGGCTCAATACCGCACTATGACCAAAACTCCGGACTGGCCAAAACTGAAGCTTCTACCCTAGTGGTAACGCACCTGTCTAGTGAGTAGGAGTCATGAAGTCGAGTCTCACCGAGAGGACGAGTAAACTTTTCGCAATATCCACTGCGATTTGTCCACTTTTCACTTACGCCAGTATCGTGGTTTAATTCAGCTTACCAAAATCAAGTTCATGTTAACGGAAGGGTTGTGAATATGCATGGTAGTGTAAATAACTGAATCGATAAACGCGCGGGTGCAAGATAACCGGCCGGTACAGGTATTTTTTCGCAATGCAAATTTCTTTGACTTTCTTGAGCATAGAGTCTATAGTTCTAAAGAGTATATTTGTGCCTGCCACACGATACACAGTATACATACAAAATGATCATTGACAGAAGCTCTCAATTAATAACTGTCGAAGTGTTCATAGTTAGTTCACACTTAGTTTTGATTTTGAATACCGAGTTTGGTAATTTTTGGACGAAAATAGAACAGCTGAACACCTGACTCGTTCAGCAAAAATGATCTGTTTACCCTTTCCACACTATTCTGACAGTAGACAGAAATCGATTACGGAAACACCGAAAGAGTTTTGCTGTTCTGATTCCGTCGAAAAAGTACCAAAAGGGCGATCAAGAACTCGATCAAGAAGTAAATGTGAATACTGGAGCTGAGAAGCATGCTTAGTCCCAGATAGGATGTTACGCCAAGGGAGCACCCGTTAGGTACGTCAAAATAAAATTGAAAGTTTTCGACCCCCCTCCCCCATTGGTACGGATTTTTCCTGCATTAAATACATTGCTTGTCACACTATCACAAACCCCGCTGCCTCCCTTCCCTAGGACCGTGACGTACTTCATGGATGGCCCCAAGAAGAAGAAGACGAAATTTCATTTTGGGTTTTCACAGAAGTTCTTTTTGTAACCCCTCCTAAAGGTTCTCCGGAGATACAAGTATACCTTGGGAGTTCCATCGGAAATTGTTTCACTAGTTTCTTTTGAAATTCATCCAGAAGATTGTTCACGGATTCCTATATGAGTCTTTTCCGGTGTACCCTACCAAGACTTCACAAAAATAATAAAACAGAAAATCTATGGAAAGCCCTAGTGGCAATCGATTGTTTAGCAGCTTCGATTTCAGCTAAGGTAAAACCAATATTTTTCTAAAAAATAAAATGTTACACTCATCTCTAGACATCTATGAACTAGATAAGGTACCCAAGTAACACAACTTGTCACACTAGTGTATATAATACATACTTCAAACAAACATTGATGTTTTGAATCGAATATGGAAAACATATTTTTGTACGTTTATATCACCGAAAAAGCGCAAAAAATGGCGGCTTATGAAACATCTTTGATGTTACTAAAGATACATTCTTATAACATAATATTACGTATCGAATATATCAGGCCAAACATTTCAATAGGTCCTATCTGCATTTGAGAGGCTCTCTTTGTTTATTTTCTCTTTCAATTATTGCAATGTAATGGTACACTTTTCAACTATTTTTGCAGTACAAATCAAAAGACGATTGTTTTGACCATCGTTCAATGCAAGGAGACAATCATAATACAAATAAACAGCTGAGATATTACCGAAAGAGAGAGAAACCAAAGAGAGCCTCTCTTCTGCCGATTGGACCTTTAGACATGTTTGGCCTGATATGTTCTCTGTAACATTGTCAATACTTAGCTATTGTCAACAGAAAAATCATGATTTATCAGAGGAACCATGTGCAAATAAATGTGAGTCTTTTTGTGTGCTTTTGGAAATGGCAGAAAATAATATTAGAGCCTTACATTTCATTTGAGGAAGTTAGAAGCAAAGGGTTGTAAGTGACAAAAACCCACTTTCGAGTAAATGAGGTTTAAAGTTTTTGACCAATTTTTCTTCCCATACAAAATGTATGGAGTTTCAAAATCAATTCAATTTTCTCGGATTTATTGTAATTTTTCCAATCATCGTAGAAACAATCTAACAAAAGGTCCTGAAAGCTTGAAATCTGAAGAATTTTATGATATGCTCAGCTCAAAATCGACAAAATGGTCACTTACACCTCTTTGATCCTGGGCCCCTCATTTGTAATTTACGATCTCGATGTTTGGTCACTATGACCTAATTTCTTATGCCATTTAAAATTTATGGTGAAATGAACACATTCACCCTTCAATAGTTTATTCGCTTTTCATCAGAGTTGAAAACAACAAGGGAGGTTTTGATCATCTCTCTGGTTTTTGAGAGAATTTGGAACAAATTTTCAGGCATTCAACATGGTGGCTCCTTGTAACAGCACCGTCAGGAAGTTTTGGAATGCCATTTTCAATTATGTTGCACTAATGATATACATTTCCACTACTGTAGAATGTTTGTCCGTTGGATAATAACGACATTATTATTTCATTAAATATTTAAACTGTCCCAGGTAAATAATGATTTCGCAAGAAATCTGCAGATGAAAAAAATGGTTATATACATACAATAGTTTGAAACTTTTTAGCAGGCACTGTAATTTGTCGGACCGGATAGGAAATAATCAAAGAATAATAATATCAAGAATGCCCACTAGGCCGCACACAGGCGTAAATGGGCCAAATTCCTGGCCGAAATTTTTTTTCCAGGGTTTTCCAGAGTCTAATATTTTTTAAAGATAAATGAAGTAATGCTTCATCATGTGGCAATCAATAAAATCTTTTGGGATGCATATTTTTTTAAGAATAAATACCGAAATTTGGCTATTTTCTCTACTGTTTTTTTTTTCATTTGCATCATAACTCATCGGAAGAACTTCAATTATCGAAATATTGACAGTTTGAAAAAATAACTGAGTATGTAACACAGTTCTCCTGATAAGGGTGTATCATTTAAACAAAAAACTTCACCTGGTTTCATTTATTTTGCTCTCTTACAGAAGAGTTTTCAAAATCATGTTTTTTGTCAATTTTGAACCATTTTCAGCATTCAAAAAGTTTTCAGATTCTGCAGCATTCTGCGATCTGGATAAAATTACAATGAAATATAAGGCATATCCTTTGTGAATCGCAAGAGAACGGGTACCAGAAAGTACCAGACGAAAAAATAAAACATTTTTAAATTTACACCCTTTTTACTAGTTTTTAGTAACAATTTAGGTTTTATTTCGAAAGCAACTTCGTTTCGACTACTTTTCCAATGAATGGCCACTTATTCTCGGTAGATAGATCGTAGCAGAATACAAATCTGGTCTTCTATCTCTTAACAAAATGTGTCAAATGGAATTAATTTAGTAAATTTGGGCAGAAATCTCCATACACCGATAAACGCCTAAATGTATGCAATGCAGTAGTAATCTAATGTACTAGAACTGGTGTGTTCAAAACTTGTTATAAAAAAATCAAAAACAACTCAAATAAAGAGCTCACTATTTGTAGCATGTAATCATATGTTGATGCACCGTTAAGAAAATATTTTCAGATAAATATTATTCTTTATAGCTAAACTCATTGAGTTTTTCACTCAGTACTCCACGAACCTACTTTTATGTATAAAGTTGTGTTAAAATGCCATGTTTTAATAGAAATATTCAAACTGATATATTCCACACGGCTTCTATCATCATGTTCAAACTCCTAAAATTTCAATCCATGATTAATTTTTGAGTTTTGATGTGTTTTCCAGGGCACTATAAAAGTTACCCCAAAATGAAAATGTGATTTCCAAAATATCCAGAAGAAGATACAACATTCAAACTGAGTTTAAGAAGCTGTTCAAAAATAACGACCCATATTCCCAAAAATTGTGAAGATAGAACAATTGTTCAGCAAGTTTCCCAATTATGACACTCCTTACAACTTTGCTGAAGACATAAACAAGTTATCTACACTTATAAAAGAATTGAATTTCTCTCACACTTCTAGGAGAATTTCTATGAAAAAAAGACACTACACCGTCTTCAGCCAGAGGCTGTACAGACTGAACATTACACATACACGAGACAACGGACAACACACATAACACCCAGTGGCCCAATGGAGAATTTTCCGTTTGACGAAAAGTTTCCCCCGACTGGAGCGGGAATCGAACCCGCATTCCGAGGCTTACGAAACGCCTAGACGACTGACGCCGCTAACCGCACGGCCACGGAGCCCTTGTTTCCAAACAATATTTTTCATGGCAATATAATTATTTTTCAGTTCTCTGTTGTCAAATAAAAATGTTCGACGCTTTAAGCGATTTTTGGGGGTGATAAACAAACGTTGTCCTTGGAGAGATTATAAGAAATCATTTCTAGCCTTTAAGTGGATTAATATGGCTATTTATAATCCAAAATGCTTCCTCAATATCTAAATTCACAATTTTATCGCTAGTACATACATAATACACTCTAAAAACGTGTTAAAACTTTTTGGTCATAAATTGAACCCTGTTACTCCAGTGTGGGCCGTCCCTTATTTTGCAAAAATTGGAAATGTTATATGTTCGTTAATGGAAAATGTTCGTTTCAGCTAAAAAATGATCGTGTCAAAATTTGAAGTCCGTATCTCAAGGCTAAGTGGTCCCTCAAAGGGCCTAAAGTTGTCAAAAAAGGTATGGGGCTAAAAAAACACGAAAATTTTTTCGACGAAAAAATACGCTATTCTACTAAAACCGATGATTTTAGTGCTTAGAATTGCGATATCTCTACTCGTTTTTGAGTTATTGAACAAAATAAGGTAGGTTTCCTTCGGGATCTAACAAAATGTTCAAAAATGCTGATTTTTCGTTTTTTTGTCAATAACTCAGAAACGAGTAGAGATATCGCAAATCTAAACACATTTTTGGCCCTTTAGGGTCCTAGTACGGTTCTCTGCGCCATTTTGCGCCGAAAAAAGTAACACGAGTTCAAAGTTACCACATAAAAATCAGTATTTAGTAAATAACTTCGTAATTTTAAAAACTAACGTTTTTCAATGTTTGGCAAAAACATGTATTTTTACATTCCAAACAACTTTGTAGAAGACGCAAAAAATCTAAAAAATCCCGTTAAAAAGTTATGATGAAATATATGATTTCTAGGGGTCATGCACATACAACGCAATATATCTCGTAAAGTATGAGATTCAGCATTATGGCGTCTTTGACAAAGTTGTTTAAAATTGCATTTTGCACAAATTTGCCGAAGACATCAAACGTCTATCTGCATTTTTCGAAAAAATATTTTTTTCATCTCACTTATAGGTGAATTGATCATTCAACTCTTTATGTCAAAAGAAGCGTCTTGTCTAATGTAGAAACTTCTCCGAAGAAACTATATCGCAAAAATCATCGGTTGAAACGTTATTAAAAAAGCGCACGAAATCGGCAAAATAAAACACTGTGCGACGCTTTGAAGTTCCTAGTGTAGAATTACAATATAGTACCAAGACAAATCTCAACAAGCAAGCTTCAAATAACAATGCATTTTTTAATTTTGCCTTTGCTTTCTTGTAATGAGCCCCAAATAAGAAGATCAGGTGCGCTGGTTTTGTTTACGAAAAGATCTGTGCGCTCAAAATTGCGAGTAGGTGCCAAAGTCGGCCATTTTGGCGGTCATTTTGGGATTCTAACAAGTCTGACCTTAAAATCAACCAGATGTCCCTTTTTCAATTCCAAGGTTTCGTTTAGCAGGAGTTTCACAAGGAATTGTAATTTCGAAATAAATTCATCCTAGTTTTTTTTTTTCGAAGATCCTTTTAAAAAGAAGTTCCTTTTGAGATTCAGTTAGAAGTTCTCCCTGGAATGCCTTCAAAAATATTTTCTAGGATTCCATCAGGAGTTCACTGCAAGGTCAACAAATGCCCAGGTACATCTGACATTTTAAGGATTCTCTCTTAAGATTCCTGCAAGAGTTTCTTCTGGAATTTCTGGAGGACTTTTTTCTAGGATTGCAGCAGGAGTACCTTCTGGGATTCATACATAAAATAATTCTTGGATTTCTCCAAGAGCTTCTACATGATTCTCTTCAGAATTGTCTTTAAAAATTTTCCAGCTTTTCCTACTGAGTACCCTTCTATTCCTTCGGGGAATCCTCCAGAAGTACATTCTAGACAGGTTCCTTTTTAGAATCTTCTAAAAATTCTGGAAATTCGCCAGGGGTTCTTTCTGGAAATCTCCAGGAGTTCATTGAATTTATCCAGGATTTTCTCCTCGGAATTCTCTAGGAGTTCCTTCTAAAAATCCTCTAAAAAGTTCTTTGTTGAAGCTTTCTTACAGTTCAGTTCGGAAATATAACAGGAGTTCTTTCTGCACACCATTTTTATTTCGCTGGAAATTAGCAAACTTTTGCTGGTTTTTGCCATGCTGTAAAACCAGTAATCCATCCGGTAAAATATTTCTTGCTGGATTTTAAGTAATGCATTTTGACTGCTTGTTATGCTGATCGTTCAGCAATTTTGTCCGAGCTCGAATCCGACCCTAATGTTTAGTTTTTTTCTCTTCAACCGAAACAAAAATGTTCTTTTGAACTTGATCAGATGTAAGTAAATTCGATGAAGTGCAATCCATTTTAGTCGAAATTATGACGAAAATCAAAACTTTTTCATGTGATTCTCTCAACCTCCGGCTTGTGCAGTGCCTCGGTCAGGAGCGCGCAAAATGTGTCAAAGAAAGTGTCTGGGGGGAAATGCTAAGCGTTTGACAACTCTTTTGCTGATGTTCAGCAATTTCTCATTTTGCTGACACTTCAGCTATTATTACTGAATTTTCGGCAAACTGATCACGTTCCAGCAATTAGTTTTTCTGGATGAACAAATCAAAATTTGGTGCCGGGGAGTTCCTTCTGAAAACCTTCTAGGAGTTCCTTCATGATACCAGATACCTGACAGATATTTCGTCAATGGTTTATAGACTTCTTCAGTATAGAGTCCTCGACGCAAAGTAAGTGATGTAAATATGTCGGATATTCTAACTTTGAACCCATCCAACCTTTCATCCCAATACAATGTATTCTTTGAAGAGATGCCTCCAGAGATTCTCTTTAGGATTGCTCAATGCCAGCTGGAATTCCTCAAGCAATTCTAGTTTATGATCAATAATTTCTCACGAGACTCCAGGAACTTCTTGGGATTTGTTCAGGGATACCTCTTTGGGGTATCTCTTTGGAGTCTTTGTGAGGTTCTTCCTGAGATTCCTTTGAGATTTTTCTAAAGATTACTATCTACAGGAATAGTTCCATGGATTCCTTTAACTCCCAGGGTATTCCTCAAGGAATTGCTGCAGGTATATTCCAATGATAGCTCCCGAAATTTATCTTGGGATTCTTTGAGGCATTTCATCAGAGATTGCTCTAGGAATTTCTACTGGAATTTCACCAAGAATAATGACCAGGAATTCACAAGCAAATCCTGCTAGGATTTCTATTGAAATTCCACCTGTGATTATTCCAGAAATACTTATAGGAATTACTTCAAAAATTCCTGCTAGATTCTTTCCAGCATTTCTTTCAAGATATCCAAAAATGGTTTCTGCCATTTCGTCGAAGATACGACCCCAAGAACGAACATTCCAAAAACTCCCCCTTTGGTTCCTCTAAGGATTTGTCAAGGTTTCCTCCGAAAATTCCTCCATAAATTTCTACCAGGAGTTTTCCTAGGAATTCCTCTTGCGATTTCTCAAGCAATTCCTGTTGTGATTTCTACATAAATTTCTCTCAAGATACACGTATAACTTCCTCCAAGGATTTCTGCGAGCCCCGGGAATTCCTCGAACGATTTCTTAAAAAATGTTTCCAGGATTTAATCTTATAATTTCTCTATGTGAGTTTCTACAGGGATATCTCGAGGTATTATTCCAAAGACTCTCCCGAATATTTCTAGGAGGTTTCGTCCAGGAATTCTTTTACGTTTTCTTTCAGCATGAGTTAGTTATGCTTTTGTAAAGATATGCTTATTACAACGTGATGGCTATTAAACATTATGTACAGTGAGAGTTCGATTATGCCAGACCCTGGTAGCATTTTGATTAGTGTGGTAGTCATGTTCATCTGCTGTGATAATGCAACCGGGAAGTGGAAGAGACTAACAGAAGTGGGTGGATTACAGTCATCGATAGACAGCAGATGCGTACACCAGTGATACTGCCTTAGTATAAATTAGAATAGACTAATCATTACCTATTAGAGTTTGTGACTACATTCTATCAATAAATAGCACAATCAGCATTAATCAATTCGCATAAATTCGTAGGTGATACAGTCTGAGAACGCTGTTATGAGAATTGACTCCTTCCTACCCGTTACCAAAACACAGAGATTTGAAGCTAACCACTGACTTCTGACTCTAAGCGAAGACCACCTTATCAAGAAGACTTGCAGCACTGCTGAAAATCAAGAGTCGCTGTTAGCAGCGCCACCACGGGTGAAGGTGGCACTATTCATGATAGTGTGTGTAAATCTCCAGACTCGCACCAATACACACTTACACTTTTATACAAAGGTACCACCTTAGCTCAACAGACGGCGGTGCAGTCGGTGAAGCTTGCCGTTAGTATGGGAAAGTAACATAGTTCCATATCTTCTTGATAAAGTAGTCTTCGCTCTAAGACAAGATTGACGCAATCCTCCAAAGAGTGAAAGCTGTCCTGCTGGCCACGTCCTTGCGAAAGCTGAGGAATGGGAAAGAAAGGTTAGTTGGACACCTAAGAAAGATATATAAAGACCTCTACGTCCTTGCAGGCCTAGGTGTTATGGAAAGTGGGGTGTTATTAGTGGAAGGCTTAAGTTCAAAGGATACGTTTGGTAAACGTTTGGGTACCAAAATGATATATAGGAACAAACTCATTAAATTATACGAATTTCAGCACTCTCGAGATAAAATTGTTGACTTTCATTTGCGTCTCCCGGACATCCAGCAGCATAAATCTGAGGGAATATCTGGAGTAATTCATGGAGGAAGCCCAGTTGAAATGAGTTAAGAATTCTAGCATAATTTCCGTGAGAATAATCAGCAAAAAAACTAGAATAATATCTCTGCAGGAATTCCGGGAGAAATAACAAAGAGTATTGTGTTGTTCTTTGCTGAGTATTGTGTTGTTCTTTACAGAGAAGAACATTAATCAAGACAATTAGATGTTCGGCATTGAACCACACAAAAACCCCACAACAATTGGTGAGATCTTTCCAATATTATTTATTTATAAATAATTCTACTTCAGTATATTTACTTTATAACTGCATATAAGTTGAAAATTCGCTATTTTCAACATCCTTTCATCTATTGGAAGATGCTTCAGTTCTGGGCTCTTTCTAAGTTGATGAAGGGATTTATAAATGCTTGCAAGGACTTGGCCAGGTGTGTGGAGCTGAGTGAATCTATGACATTGTAGATAGTAGCGACATCAGCAATGTCAATGGAAATATTCAACTTTGCAACTCCATCCAAGATTTGTGCAAGTATTCATGCTATGCTATGCTATGCTATGCTATGCTAGGAATTCCGGGAGAAATAACAAAAGAAATTGCTGAGGTAATACCAAAAGATATTCGTATAAAAATAATAAGAGAAAATTGATTGTCAAGAGGAACACCAAGGAAATCCATAGAAGAAGCCTAACAGGGAAATCTATATAGGAGTCGTGAAGAAATCCTCTGAGGGATTTCTGGATACATTGTTTTGACTAATTTGTGGAGATATTACTGAAAGCATCCATATTTTTTTTAAAGAAATCCTTAGAGGGATGCCAGTAGAAATCCATGGATGAAGTCCCGATAGAATTTCTAAAGGAATCAAGCCATGGGTCTTGGAGGAATTATTGGAGAAATTCCAACAAAAAATCCTGGATAGATAGAGGAGTTGCTGTAGAAATTCCTGCTGGAATACCAGCAAGAATTTCTGGAGGAATCTCAGCAAGAGTTTTTGAAGGAATCCCAAGAATAACTTCTAGAAGTACCACAGGAAGAATGCCTGGCAAAATTCTTAGAGAAATCGACAATGATTTTTCATAAGGGCCTAACTGACTTGATCAAATTCTCTTCGTCGACTCTCTCTTTCGCTAACAACTTGATCAAAACAAACAAAATCATTACTCTTTTTGTTTCTATAGCAACATGTAGTTGTCTTTTTCGCATTTCAACCAAAAAATCTTTGGAAATCTCAATACACATTCTGTGATAACACAAAGAGAGGATCGATGAAGAGAACTCGAAAATGTCAGTTAGACCCAAATGAAAAATCAGTGTCGAAATATTTAAAAGGGTTCTTTTCAAAATCCCCGACATATAATGGCTGGTGAAATTCCCGGAGGAATTTCTCGCGGAACACGACCATAAATTTCTGAAGAAATACCCCCACGAATTCCTGAAGGTGTTTTAGTAGAAATTCTTGAAGAAATTCCAAGAAAAATTGTAAAAAAAAACTGCGAGATCCTAGAGGAAATTTTAGAGAGACTTATCTGGAACAATCCCAGCAGCAATTCCTAAATATCTATCACATAAACCTCAGTATAAATTATATCTACATCAGCGTCACACCGTTGAGAATATCTAACTCAGAAGCACATCAACATGCAACGTATGACGTTCGTTCTGTTCCAGAGTTAACTAAGTGGAAGAATCATTCAACAATTTGAACAATATTAAAAATTTGAATAAGGTAACGCACACTGAATTGTAACACGCTGGAAATAGAAATTATCAATAACTGATTTTTTTTTGTTAAATAGTGTTCATATTACAATTTCTGAAATAAATAACCCTTCTTAATAAAACGTGAATCCATACTCTAGAAGAGTCAGAGTTCATCAGGAAGAGGCTTTCACGATCAGAATTCAATCGTTTGTAAACATCTTTGACCTAGTTAGGCTTGAACGATTTTGTTTACCATTGTCGATCCGAGGCAGACCAACTTCGTGCTAAAGTTATGGATTATGAACTGCTTTCAATATCACCTAAGTAGGATAAGCAAATAAAGCACCAACGAATTGAAATTTGAATTGACAAAACCCAACAAACCAGAACTCCCACCCATACATCGAGCAACAGTGAGAAGATCGAATAATATCAAGGAAGAAGCCACATGCAAATATTGAATCAAAGAGAGACGCACAAGGAAAACAACTTTATGGGGACAGGTGCAAAAAGTTGTGATCAATTTTGTGTCCCAACGCATCCGAAGTATCGCAAAACAAGGGAAAAACATATCAAAAGACGCGAATGCAAAATTAAGATGACGATGTGATGAACGGAGGAAACGATGATGATGTGTGGCAAAGTAGGCGCAGATGTTACCTTTTTATTCCTCCTGGAAGGGATCCTTTTGGGTTCGCTGGTACAGTATAGTAGGCTCTGGTATAGGTAGCACCTTGATGATACGCTCTGCGGTGGCTTGCTGCGATTTATTATGATCGATAGCGCCGCCGCCCTCAGCAGCCTACTGCGGAACGGCAAAGAATCGAATGAAAACCGGACTTTTGCAGCTTCCCCTTTTGGTTTCTACTTCACTTCCATATTATTAGCATTTTTAGGAGCAATTTGCTTCTTCCCTTGCTCACTCAATTTCTTCCACAGGAGAGCGCCTTGAGTTGGTTATTATAATTCACTGCACATCAACTTTCATATAGCGAAGCTAATTTCATTCACTAGCTATAGCTTGTAGCACACGAAGAACACACAAGAATCGACTTCTCAAGGGCTTTTCCACCACTCCCGGATGCAATGCAATGTAGAAACGAGACGTGCCACTGGGACTCAAAAAATGGCTTCACTATTCGTTTCCGGAGGAAGCGATAAAATTATTTTTCGCTAAATCCACCCACGCACTGCACTCAATATCAATCACGTCGCTGTTTGGAACCCGCTATTCGCGTTTTGCGGTGATTGTCATCTTTTCGCAGTCAAAAAACTTCAGAGCTGTAGCTAGTACCAGACTCAACCAAAACACTTTTTCACACAGCAGTCAAAACTCACGGCGCGGAGAGAACGAAATAAACACACGTCTGACCCGTACGGAGTAGAATCACGAATACAACCGACTGACTGTCCGACTAGACACTCGATCGTCTTTTTCCGTTGTTTTGTGCCGTCAGACAAACACGCGAAAAACAGTTTTGTTTTTGAATGAAACGGGTACAAACCCACACATACACCGCGAACTCGAGCGGTACGGCGCAATGTTCTAAATTTCACCAGGTTAGGCCCATCGGGCAAAGTGGTGTTTGTGATATGATAATTTTGAAGTAGTAGTCGTGTCATGTCAACTTCGGCAAGCCGAAATCGCACGAAGTTGCCGAAGGTGACGTCACGTTCCAGAAGCTGCAAACAAATTTTCTAGCGAACGTGACGTCGCGATCAGCTGATCGGTTTGTTTACATATTTTTATCGACAAATACAGGCAAACATATACGTTCACCCGGACCTGTGAATAATTGACATCGCGTTCACCCGGACCTGTGAATAATTGACATCGGGTACGGCGATCAATCACATTGTGCGAAGGAATGAATGGAATCGTCGATTAAATTGCGTGGGTGGGACAGAGATGGATGGACGGTGCTCGGCGTTATGGCTGTGTGCGTGTGTTTCCCGCGAGCAAAAAACGAAACAGCTGTGATTATGATGATTGATGATGACAGTTTGATTTCGCCCAAACGCGGTCCAGTGGAAAAAAGTTGGTCGTGGCAAAATAATTTCTCGTGCAAGATTTGGATTGGGGGCGATTCAAATATGACGTCCATCATTTTTCGGGAATTTTAGACCCCCCCTCCCCCCTCTGTCACGCTTTTTCGTATACCTTATAGGCCTTTTCATGTGACAGATCTGTGCATGCATTTGTTTACAAAGCTTGAACAACAGCTGCTAACAATAACGTGTCATCTTCATAGAAGAACTGTCAAACGCCCGAACAATCAGCTGATTTAAGACGTCAAATGAAAAGGCCCATACATGGAGTGTCACACTTTCTCAGACCCCCCTCCCCCCTAAACTATGGACGTCATTTTTGAATGACCCCTTGGACTTAAGTCTCGCGTTACATTTGAAAAGGGCCTATCCCTAGAACGTAAACATTGAGAAAAATCGATGCAAACATTTTCCATCACATTTCCTATTCGTATTTAACAGTTTGAGAATTTTTCAACGTGCTTTCCGTTCTAATAACACAAGATTGAATGTATCTGTGCATCAATAATCAAGATTGAATCAAAAATTATCAAAAAAGTATGAAAAATTATAGATTAACATGTTAAGCTAATTTGAAAAATTCCACTCAGTGTAGGCCTTATTGTGAGTCTTTCTAAAATTTTCTTAGCGTGGATTGGTCCCCCGAGTGAGTCCGTTGTTGACATCGTGTCAAGGCTTGGCCGTTTTTGACAATAGAGTTAATAAACTATAGAGGACGAATGTCGCTGCTGTTCCCTTTGTTCTCGCTCGCAAACATGTCGGGTATCTATCTGTCAAACTGCATACTTTTTCGCTTTGACACTTATAGCCCGGCCTATCTCCGCCAGCAAGAGATGTTTCGGCAGCGACGCCAGCGACATTCTTCCTCTATAGTTTATTAACTCTATTTTTTTGACAGAGGGAATTCTCTCTCTCGGCGCTCAGGCCGAGAGCCGTTCGGAAAATTTTTGGTTGTCGGCCCTTTAAACGAGAGGACCGAGGGGGACGACTCTTCCCGATATCGTAGATTTTTTGCCAAAACCTACAAGGAATCACATTTTTTTTCATAATTTCAACAAAACTGAAGAAATTAACAGAAAATCGATCAAAATCAACCATATCCGAAATATCCGATAAAATCGATTATAATGTTGGCTTATCCACATAAAATCGAACAAAATCGACGCACATCCCTGAACAAAAATGTCAAATTTTCTCGATTTTGTTTTGTTCTCCCTGTTCTTCCGGATGGAGCTTGTTTATAAACAACAGCTGATCACGGATGTGGCTGTTGTTTACATAGTCTACGCATTATTTTAATCCTCAGTATGCCATTATGTAGCTAATAAATCTTCTCAATAACATGCATTTCCCATATTTCTGAAGTGATCCGTTGTTGCATTCGCTAATTCCAGCAATTCCTGCCGCTGAGCGACCAGCTGATGGTCGACGCCTCGGTCGACGCAGCTGATTGTTTACCTGGAAGAGCTGTCATAATTTTCGAAGTGGCGTCGCGACGTCGTAACATTTTGAGAGATGTTAGCCGTTTTCAGCGCCAATTTTCGCCGATTTTCGAACGATTTTTTTTCATTTTATTCGATTTTTTCAGATATTTTCAATTTTTACCATTTTGTTGAAAATAAATAGCATAAAATCGATTTTAACTTGGAAAATGGCAGAAAATGAGAAAAATCCGAAAAAATCGAACCGATGTTCAAAATAATGAAAACAATTGGGTTTTTAAATTAAGAAAAATGTATTGATTTTTTGATTTTATACGAAAGATCACCTTTTTCTGAACCACCATGATTTTTTTCAGATCTTTAGAACTTCATTTTGGTACCTAAAATTGCTTTCGAAGAGATTTTTCGAAATCACCTTTTGACAGCTGGCCAACTGCTTGACAGCTCCGCCCAGTACAAAATGCGACGAGGGGTGATTCGACAAATCGCTCCCATACAAACTTCAAACTCATTTTTAAATAGGTTCCCGGGCACCAAAATTCATGAAAATTTGGATTTCGGCTCAGTTTTGCATGCAGATTCTGAATATGGAATTATCTCAACACCGCTAAAGAAGCCAATTGTGAATATTTCAGAAAATCAAATAAAATTACGGCTTATCGCATGGTAACTGAAGCAAATTGATTACTGTCGACCCCCTCGGAGAGGACCAACAAATGAAAACAAAATTTTACCGTTACTGGCCCATTTGGAGCACGGGCTTATGAATGATTGGAAAAAAAAACAATGATCGGCCGTTTTGAAGGTGGGGTTTATTCTGATAAGATTAACGGTTAGGCGGGTGATGTTTGCACAGTATGTTACTGTTGGGGGGTGCTATGGAAAGGTTTAAAAATCGAAATGTTTACATTTTAGGGATAGGCCCTTTTTCAAATGTAACGCGAGAAGTGTCTCGAGTATGAGCCATTTTACGAAACGAAAACAATGCTTGATGTTGCGACATTGAGTTCTCCAAATTTTATCTCACGCAACCTACTGCAAGCCTATCCATATGGGAAAAAAGAAGGTAAATAAAAAGAAAATCGCGTTAAGTACTGTTCCTTTCAATTCCACTAAGAATTTGCATCCTTTGACAGATACGTATTTCGACCTCAACTGTAAGGTCGTCTTCAGTGTCTTGTACTTGACTCGACAAGTTATAGATGAAACAGGAACTCCAGGTTCATAAGGTGGCTCGTAGAAATTGGAAGGACAACACGGGTAAAACCATTCTCCAAGACACTCTTAGATACTCGCCCAGTCCCACACATACAGGTCTTCCCAACTCTACCAGACTGCCCACCCAAATTCCCAGTCTCCTCCCTGACGTGTTCCTAATATCCCTAGGAGCTGAACGACTCCTCATCCCAATCACGACCTACCAGGTCCCCTACTGGATCCACCCGATTGCGACCGGAGGCCAAAAAAACATAAGACAGGTACACCTGGGTGTTCTAGATATTACACACGCAATACAAAACAAAACTTCATCAAACTTCAAGAAAATTGCAGTTTGTCAATCAAGGCAGGTTTCATGCATATCGTTAGTTTTCGTTTGGTGTGTAACTTTCGCTTTTCCGGACAAACCTTGAATAGAGGCTGAACTTGATGTGAATGTTTCACTAAAATTCATTTTTAATTTTTTTTGAACACTTCGAAAGAAGCGTAAAAACTGCATTTAATTGCTCAGCATGCAAATTGTTGTGTTTCTCTTATGTTTTTATGTGAAGAAAACTGATTTGAACTGGCATTTTTCATTGCGAAAAAAATATCAATTCCAGTTACGCTCTTTTTTCACTTTCCGTTGCAACGCGTTGTTTTGAATTTGGGCTCACTTTGACAGCTCTTGACAGCGAAATCTCGGCTTGCTTTGACACACACATTTTTCGTGTCGGTTTCTCCCTCCCAGGGACGTACACTATTCATTACTGCATCGCACAACCCGGTCTGGAACGAACTGTCAGCGCATATCACCTGGGAAAATAACTATTCCTTACACGAAATCTGTCCGAAAAACTAGGGGTGGGTAATGTCTGAGACATAACCGCAATGTTGACGTAGGACAAAGGCGGGAATGAGGTTCCGACTTTTATATATTTAAATGTGCCCTTTCATTTCGCGCCCTTAATGCTAGAGCTAGGTAACTCGTTTTGGAAAGTGCGGATAAAAATGGCTGGTAAAACTCATCCTGGTATAAAACAAACTCTTTGTTGGTCTAAAATGTTGAATTAATATGTGTTTTCGGATTTTCAATTGACAAACTTGTGTTTATTGTGGTATTTCAGATATAAACAAATTTCTTGCGATTTCGCAAAACCAGTTACCTAGTTCTAGCATTAAGGGGACGATTTGAAGTCTTAAATCAGCTGATTTTTCGGTTCATTGTTGTCCGACCTTCGTAAATAAATGCATAACGGACCTATCAAAAAAAAAACTCTCTAAAACAAAAGCTCTCATTTTTGAGTAACGCCCATGCCGCACAGGGACTGTGTTGGAAACACACATTTTTTTAAATTGCTCATACGCTCACATTTTTGCAAAATATCAATATTTTTCGGTATTTGAAGGTGGTTTATAAACCCAGTGAGGTTGCCATGTCGAAATTATTGCAAAATACATGCTCATGTGAGCGTACGAGCAATTTTAAAAAAATGTGTGTCTCCAACACAGTCATGTGCGGCATGGATGTTTACTAAAAATGTGCAGGCCGAACACATTTTTGAGCGAAGGCGTTTTTGCGTGAAGGCCTATACAATGTATGCTGGCAAAATTCAAATCGGCGGAGTGATGTGTTGATTAAAGTTGTTATGTGATCCATTTCACTGAACGCATTCATAAGATATTAATTAGTTTAACCTTCCGTGACTCGCGCGGCCATCACTTGAGGGTTGAGCATTATTTCATTTTGAAGATAAATGTTCAACCGTTGTTTGAAAGAATTTTCGTCGAAAGGATAAAATGATTATAATATAGAAAGGCGTTAAGCCATAGCTTCCCAAACATCATATTGCGATCGCAACAATCATTAAAATAACTAAAATTGCCGCTATGAAATGAACAGATAGCGCCACCGTAGCCATGTCTATTTGACACAACTCAATTGCTGTTAACGAAATTTTAGATAATTTTGATTGGAATTTCGTGAAATATTCTAGATTTGGCAATAATTTGAATACTTTTCACTGATCCTCAAAAAAACTTTTAAATAACAGAAGATTTCGGCAAGATAGTTGGAAATTATCCACACTGAATGCTGGAAGCCATTGAAAACGGTCACCGCTTACTGCCGTGAATGAGATTCCTGGTTCTATCAGCTAAATAGCCGAGAGTCGTCGCAGGATAGGTGCGCAGCTGCGGAGGTGACATCCACTCCATTTGTGTGACTGAACCAATGAAAATGACGGAAGAAAACAGAGGTCACTGCTTTTATTCCCCTTGATTAGCAGATTAGGCTCCTCCCATTTGGCTGGCTTTCCAGGTTATTTCATTTGCATGACCCGCCCCGAATGCTCCAGATGCATCCATCAACTAATCAACCGAGAAATGATAAAATTGCCATTGAACGGATAGAGTAACCAAAATATTGGATAATTTCGATCAGTTTAATTCCAAAAATGTTTAAACCTAATTTTAGTCCGGATAGAATAATGCGTTGTTAAATTCTGGGTGGAACCATTAGGCCATTAGTGACCGGCTACATCATTATTGCTGGGCCACCAAGTATTCAATCTTTCACTTTTTAATTGCACCACACTTTTCTCGTTCAATGGAATTAAATTAGCTGATTCACAAACTCTTAAGAAATAATTTACAGTGGTCCTGAACAAGCCCGTTTGATTAATTGACGACTTTAGAAACGAATGGCATGAATTCACCATGTCACGCAATGCGTGTTGGTTTTCTCCGTGCTGAATGATAAACGCCACCGAAAACTGGACCGCCGCTTGCTGCCGTGGATTAGAATAATGACCAGTTTCACTATTGCTGGCAACGATGCTCTGTCTTTTGCTTTTTGGTTGCACTACATCTCGATCGATGTGGGAATTATCCAATTAACTCTTGAGGAATCATTTTCGATGGTCCTGAAAAGGACCGGTTTGAATAATGGACGATTTTGATGCATTCACCATGCCACGCAATGCGTGTTGGTTTTCCCTGATGAGTGCGGAGAATACTGGACGCCGTCGAAAATTTGCCCACTGCTCCGCTGCCACGGATGCGATTCCAGGCGCCTTCATCAGCACGATAGCCGAGAGTAGTCGCTGGATTGTTGTGCTGCTGCCTTGCTGGAGGTGACATCCACCTCCAACCTCCTTGACTGATCCAACGAAAATGACGAAAGAAAACAGAGAACACTGCTTTTATACCCCTAGATTAGCAGATGAAGCTCCTCCCATTTGGCTGCATTGCAGTTTATTCCGTTTGCATGACCCGCCCCGCATGCTCCAGACGCTTCAAACGATTAATCAACCAAGAAATGAGAAAATTTTCATCCACCTCCACCCTCCTTGATTGATCCAACGAAAATGACGTAAGAAAACAGAGGGCACAGCTTTTATACCTGTAGATTAGCAGATGAAGCTCCTCCCATTTGGCTGGCTTCCAGTTTATTTCGTTTGCATGCCCCGCCTACATGCACCCAGACGCTTCAAACGATTAATCAACCCAGAAACGAGTAAATTTTCATCGAAAAGAGCACCAAGCATTCATTCTTTCACTTTTTGGTTGCATCACGGTTTTCCTGACCGATGGAATGAATCCTGTTTAAGGAATCTGGACGATTTAAGAAAGAAAACTACATTATTTCACCATTTCACGCAATGTGTGTTGGATTTCTCCGCTCTGAATGCCGGATACCGTCGAAAATTGCCCCATCGCTTGCTACCGTGGATAAGATTTAGTAACCGGCTTCACTGTTGCTTAGGCACGAGTATTCAATCTGTACTATTTGGTTCCACTACATCTTTACTATTTGGTTTCTCGATCGATTGATGAAAATTATCCGCTCATGAGTTATCATTTTCGGTGGTCCTGATAAGGATCGTTTGGTTATGAATTCACCATGCCAAGCAATGCGTGTTGGTTTTCTCCGCGCTTAATGCTGGGCCACCGAAAACTGACCTGCTGCTTACTGCCGTGGATAAAATTAGTAGTCGATTTCACTCTTGCTGACAAACGGAGCTGTCTTCCACTTTTCGGTTACAACACTGTTCTCGATCGATGGAGGTATAATTATTCTTAACTCTTTTGGAAAGACTTTCTGTGGTCCTGAAAAGGACCGTTGGAATAATGGACAATTTTGATGAATTCACCATGCCACGCAATGCGTGTTGGTTTTCTCCGCGCTCAATGCTAGGTGCCTCCGAAAACTGGTCTGCCGCTTGCTGCTGTGCTCAGTGGATGAGATTCCTGGTACTAACAGCCGAGATTCGACGCAGTTGATGTGCAGCTGCCAGCTGTGGAAGTGACATTAACCTCCATCCTCCTTGATTGATCCAACGAAACTGACGAAAGAAAACAGAGGACAAAGCTTTTATACCCCTAGATTAGCCGATGAAGCTCCTCCCATTTGGCTGGCTTCCAGTTTATTTCGTTTGCATGCCCCGCCTGCACGCACTCAGACGCACCAAACGATTAATCAACCCAGAAATGAGTAAATTTTCTTTGAACGGATGAAGTTACCAAAATATTAATTCGAAAAATGTTAGAATTAAACAATGTTTCACTCAAAATGGTCTTAATAGGAAAATGCGTTGCTAAATTCCAGGTGGAATCATTAGTGACCGGCTTCGTAACTGTTGCTGAGCCATGAAGCATTCAATCTTTCACTTTTTGGTTGCACCACACTTTTCTCGATCGATGGAGGAAAATTATCCGAATCATAACTCTTATGGAAATAGTTTCGAAAATCCTGAAAAGGACCGGGACGTATGATGGGCAAATAATTTGCATTATTTCACTCCGCCACGCAATGCTTGTGGGATTTATCTGCGCTGAATGCTAGACGCCGTCGCGAATAGGCCCGCCGCTTGCTGCCGTAGCTGAGATTTATGACCGGCTTCACCGTAGCTGAACAACCACCAAGCATTCAATTTATCACTATTTGCTTTCACTTTCATTGGAGGAAATTTATCTAATTAACTCTCTAGGAATCATTTTCGATGGTCCTGAAAAGAACCGTTTGAATAATGGACGATTTTAGGAAGGAAATGAAATGAATTCACCATGCCACGCGCGGTATTCTCCGCGCTGAATGCTGGATGCCGTCGAAAACTGGCCCGCTGCTTGTTGCCCTGGATGCGATTTCTGGTGCTATCGATAGTCGAGCGTCGTCGCTGGGTTGATGTGCCGCTGCTCAGCTGGAGGTGACATTCACCTTTGTTGGTTGTTCCAACGAAATCAACGAACTGCGAACTGCTCTCTCCTCGACGGTGGTCGAAATGGAACTGACAATCACCTCTCGCATGATCGCATTCCTTCCTGCGTCGTAGCTCCACCGCACGATGTGCACCAATCAGAGAGCGTTGGTAGACTGAACGAGAAAATTTGTCCGCTACCCATATTTATAGATTTCAGCGATTTCAATGTCTGACTTTAAAACAACTTTTCAACTATTTATCAATGATTTTTAGGTTCACCGAATATTACAAATTGAACGCGGGAGTTTCATCTCTCGAATAACGTGATTTGTTTATCATTTCGTTCAGTGGGAAAGATACAGTGAGCGTTTAAAATCTTTCACTCAAACGTAACGCTCTTGGGTTCATAAATTTTGAAATGACACCGGGTATAGAAAACAGAGACGTAGTCCTACGTCAAAAAAGCTAGATTCGGTATAGGTCGTCTGTGAGCTTGTCTCACTTGATTTGGTAGAATGTCAAGTATTTAGATGCATACGCCTACTAATATTAGTGAGTGTGCAAATTGCGAGGCAAATTGTATCTATCGCTAAAGCGCAGTTTCGAGTTCAAAAGGAATCGCTCAAGAAACTTCTTGAGCGATTCCTGGCAGAAACTTTCTACGGTGACTGCCATTTGAATTGACATTTCTTCGCAACTGCGTACTGCTATGGAAGAAAAACAGTTTCTTGGGCGATTCAGGCAAGGAATTTCCCATGCATCAAGATAGGCCGAGAAATTCCTTCTGAACTGCAAACAGCCCTTAAAACAAAACTGCACTAGAGTCTAGGAATTCATAAAATCAATATTATATACGAATATTATATATTTCTGGAACTCGATTTGAATAGGTCGTATGTGCTTTTGTCGATATAAAATTCGATCAGTTTATTTTAGTCATTGTAGCAATATGGCAGATATTTTGCAAACTTTTAATGATGGAACAGAAAGCCTGTTTTGTGAGGATTCTGCTGTATGTATCAACTTTGCTCAATTTCAACGGTTTTCGCTATAATAAGCGAATCCAACCGATCGAATTTTTAATCGACAAAAGCACATACAACCTATTCAAATCGAGCTCCAGATTTATATAATTTAGGCAGCATCCATTTATTACGTAACGCTAAAATCGACATTTTTCGACCCCACCCCCTTCCCCCCTCCGTAACGCTTTTTTGTATGAAACCTCTAAAATTTTTGTATGAGCCGTAATGCTCGGCCGTACTCCCTCCCTCCCCCTAGAGCGTTACGTAATAGGACAGATAGGTGAAGTACTAGATTTGTAGTAATGAGCTGAATTTTTGTATGGTGAGAAGGTCAATTCTCCGTTTCTGCAATGAAATGATGCAAAAAGCGTGGGTATTATGATTCCTTGCCTAATTTGATGTAGATTGAGCAAAATTTTAGGCAACAGTGTTGTTGTTTTCTCCATTTCTTGCAACATAAACAACATAGTTATCCAAAGTTTTGCTCAAATAGCATCAATTTAGGCAAGGAATCATAATACCCACGCTTTTTGCACCATTTCATTGCAGAAACGGAGAATTGACCTTCTCACCATACAAAAATTCAGCTCATTACTACAAATCTAGTACTACACCGAACGTGCTCCATTTGTGGACGGCGCCTTATATATCTTCGTTTGTGGTAGGACCGCCGCAAAAACGAAAACGACAAGAGTGTCTGTGTTTGTCTGTGATTAGTTTCGGTGAGTAGGTGAGATTGGACATCATGAAATGATCCGCGCGAGTTTTGCATACTTTTTCCACCGGGCTGCAAAAAAATCAAACCGTCCGGGCGAAATTCAGTTCAGTGGACCAGCGCGCGACTGCCCACTCCCCTGTTCGATGGTGCAGCAACTTCGCCCGCAGTTTTCGCCTCGGCGCTTTCTTTCACCGTTGGAAAAATTTGCTCCGGCTACCATCGTTTGAGTTGAAAGTTTCGCGAAAAAATCCGGTTTCGTCGCTTTAAATTCAGTGAGAAACGTTTTAATTTGTGTTTAAAAGGTGAAGTGAATGCGGCGGAAGTGAGAAACGTTAAAAGTAGTGCCATTTGCCCCTGGAAAAGTGTTGTTTACCGCGTCATTGTTGTTGCTTGCTGCGCTGTTATGGTTTAACGCTTTTTCTGCGATCTGTGGGGATTGTGTGAGCTTGGTGGATCTTTGTGTTTTATCGCGGAACTGCAACGACGTTGATCACAGAATGGATGATTTATTGCACAAATTCAACGAAATAATTCTGCAAACTTTTGCGGCAGAATCGCGTTTGGAAGAAGAATTCCAGGTGAGTGAAGTGTGAAAAGGTGTGTTAGGGCTCTGCCCCTTGCATTTCGGTGAATTCCAATTGGAATTTTACCGCAAGGACATCTGGTCGGAAGTTTGGTCCCGCTGCGCTTGTTGCATCTTGTTTGATTGGATTTTTGTGTGGTTTCATTGCAGAAAAGCACGAAAAAATTAGATGAGCATGTCACGCAATCCATCAGCAATGGGACGCCGATCCAAAGCAAGAAGCGTCCAAAACGGTTGGAATCCATGGACGAAGGAGGAGAACCCGCGGATGAAACGGCCAATTCGACCAGCAGTTCGTTGCATACTTCGAGGGCAAGCCACAGGAAGAACAGCACCCAGGTGGCAAAGGGACGGGAAAAGGTACGATCCCTGGCAGATGAAATGGCCGCTGTTGCGCCGGCGTCTTTGGTACCGTCCGTCCAATCGGTAGTAGAGGAGCATTCTTCCAAATCTCATCAGGAGGAAAACGAAAGGCGTCCAGCCAGGGCTGCCCGAGTCAAGGCTACGCAGAATTTGAAGGAACCAAGCTTGATGGGGAAGTTGAGACAGCCAAGCATCACCATCAAGAAGGAACGGATTTCGGAGGAACTGAGGAATGAACAACAGGTGAGCTGTTACATGCAATTATAGGGTTACAAAGAGTATTTTCGGCAGGTTTGTTCTTTTCGTTATGAGAGGTTTTTATCCACCAAAGAGCCCACGCTCTTTTGTCTCGTCTACATGAGCGTTTCGCTTCATTCTCGAGAGCCGAATAGCGCTGGCGGGCTACGGCTTTGGCTCCTCGGGTTTTCGCTCGCTCTATCATACATGAAAATGACGATGATGATGGCCATTTCACTTATTCAAACGGTCATTTTGCCAAACGACTATTATGCCAGATTATGCCAAAAGACTATGCAAAACCAGATAGAATTAATGTAGTAAAATATTTTTCCAATCGGATGTTTTATATTTTCAATGTCATCACTTTCCCCTGGTAACGCGGAAAAGCGCTGAGTAGCCGAATGCGGCTTTATTCGTTGCTCAATGTCATTCAAGGACGAATCCTGCACCAGGAGTATGAGTCCACGGATTTCTATATCCACGCTCCGGAGACTCCCACCCGCATCCCTACTGGGCGAGGGAGGCCTTCTACCCTGGACCTGGTGATCTCCAACAACCTGGTGCAGATGTCGAGGCCGATAACACATGCCGAACTTTCGTCAGACCATCTGCCAGTAACCTTCATAATCGACGCTGAGTTTCCAGTAGCCCCGGCGGGAAAGACCATTCGCTGCTTCGACAAAGCAAACTGGAACACATTCGCTCGAAAAGTCGATCTGGAAGTCGACCTCACGGCAGATTGGATCAACGATCTGGACCAGCCAGAGAAAATCGACAATGCAATCGGCATAATCACCACGATCGTCAAGGCGGCTGAGGAGGTTGCTGTCCCTACGCGTAGGATCCTTCCCAAAAAGAAGGAAATCCCCGCCGAACTGAAGCTGCTAATTCGTTTGAGGAATGTTCGGCGCAGGCAGTATATTCGTAGACGGGACCCGCTGATTGGTGCGGTTGTACACCACCTGAACAACGTTATCAGCACTAAAAGCGCAGAGCACCGATACAGGAACTTTGGTTCGATGGTGAAGAATCTGGACAATGGCAGCAACAAATTTTGGAAGCTAACGCGCAGCCTCCGAAACACGGTCAAGTATAGCCCCCCGCTGAACGTCAACGGTAATCTCGTAGTGAGTTCATCACAGAAAGCCGAAGCATTCGCAGCATCATTTGCTGCGGCTCATAACAACGAAGAGCCAGGCGATCCGGAAACTTCGGCGGCGGTGGACACTGCGATCGGCCAAATTCGTGCTGCAAGCCCTCCCGTTCCTATTACTGCCCTGGTAAAACCGAAAGAGGTCAAATCAATCATCCGCACGCTGAAAAATCGCAAATCTCCCGGACAGGATGGAATCCGGAACACCTGCCTCAAGCACCTACCAAGAAAAGGGTTGGTCGTTTTGACCAAAATATTCAACGCATGCCTGGCCCTAGCTTACTTTCCGACCGGATGGAAATACGCCAACGTGATTGCCATCCCGAAGGCGAACAAGGATATCACCAATCCAGGTAACTACCGACCGATAAGTCTCCTAAGCAGCCTAAGTAAAGTCCTGGAAAGGGTAATCCTCGCACGTTTAAACCGTCACCTGGAGACGGAAGAAGTCGTTCCAGCGGAGCAGTTCGGCTTCAAAGCGGGACACTCAACGGTGCACCAACTTGCTCGCATCACGCAAAAGGTGAAACACGGATTTCGAACGGGCAAATCGACTGGCATGGTTCTTCTCGACGTGGAAAAAGCCTACGACTCCGTCTGGCAAGACGCCATCGTATACAAGCTCTTCCGCTCGAATCTTCAACTCTACCTGGTCAAGATTGTACAATCGTTCCTTTCAAATCGGACTTTTACGGTTGCCGTGAATGGTGAAAATTCCAGCATCCAAAACATCCCCTTTGGCGTGCCCCAAGGATCAGTCCTGAGTCCGATTCTCTACAACGTCCTCACTTCCGACGTACTGATGATAGACGGAGTATTGTACGCATTCTTTGCGGATGACACGGCTTTCCTGGTGTCGGACAAAGATCCGCAAATCGTCGTTACTCACCTCCAAGCGGCAATGAACAACCTCGGGGAATTCCAGCGGAAGTGGCGAATCAAACTGAATGCAGGGAAA